>NC_092708.1:347213170-347526607 GCF_047496885.1 Scyliorhinus torazame
AAGGAGGATTGGTTGGTATTAAATACTTTGGAAAGGATTTGTAAAGAAAGCAGTATTTATGATCTCTTTTCTGCCTCAAACCGTTTGTGTGCATTTGTCCTACATGTGAATGTATATAAAGGGCAGCAAATATTTTAACGTAATTACAAATCAGATACTGTAGTATCCCCATGTGCCATTTATTGGCTACATTGATTTAATGTTATGAAAAGGTACATTGGCCAGTAGTTCAAAGGAAATATGTTGATGTAAGTCAAAAGCATGGCTACAACAGCACCTCCCAAAACCTGTGAACTTCACCACGTAGAAGGACAAGGGTGGTCATGAGCATCACCCCTCCAAGTTCCTCTTCTGACTTCAATTTTGAGAATATTAATTTATTTTGAGTTAATACATCGTTTTCCTCTTCTTTTCCCATTAATTTATAGCGCGATTTTCCCAATGTGTTACACCCAGTATCAATCCCGTTATGTCGGCTGCATGGCGGGGGTGGTCAAAAATGGGTTTCGCACTGGGCGCCGAGCCGCACGACATGCACCTGACCCGCTACGCCCGAAGTGATCTGGATCACGAGTCATTAAGCTCATTTAAATATGCGCAAATTGACTTCAGGTGGCAGCTATGGAGGAGTAAGCCGCACCTTTGGTGGCTCCCGCTCTGGTCGGACTTTTGGACCTTTCCCCCGTTTTTCTACTGGACTTGAATTGTAAAACGGATGTTAGTGGCAATTGTTTACTGAATTCCCACTTCGGTGCATGGAGAGAAGGATTAGAAGCGTTCGTAAGGGGAGAAACAAAAAGATAGAGAAGGCTTGGGCTGAAGCTGCAACAGAAGACAGCATGGCGGAGGTTCGGACCTCTGGCTTGCCGACCCAGCAGTCTATGGAGCAGCTGATGCAAGTCATTCAGGAAAGCTTTGCTACGCAGAAATGGGACTGCTTGGACCTGATAACAGAGTCGATTGAGCGGTTGGAGCATAGATTGGATGCCCAGGATCGGGCGATCCAGATGGTGGAGAAGGCGCTGGCTGAGCAGGAGGAGCATCAGACTGCAGTGGGGCTGGAGGTGGGGATGCTGAGGAACCAGCAGAAGAAGCTCCTGGAGAAGGTGGAGGACCTAGAAAAAAGGTCCCGCCGGCAGAACCTAAGAATCGTCGGGCTCCCGGAGGGGTCCGAAGGAACGGACGCTGGGGCATACATCGCAGACATGTTTCTGAAGCTACTGGGGGATGGGGCATTCTCCTAGCCCTTGGAGGTGGATAGGGTTCACAGAGCACTCGCGAGGAAGCCGCGAATGGGAGACCCCCCGAGCGCAATGGTGGTGAGATTCCATAGGTTCTCGGATAAGGAGCACATTCTACAGTGGGCCAAGCAGACACGGAGCTGTAAATGGGATAATAGCATCCTGCGGGTTTACCAGGACCTGAGTGTAGAGGTGGCCAGGAGGAGAGCAGGCTTCAACCAGATCAGGTCGATCCTTTTAAAGAAAAAGGTGAAGTTTGGACTGTTATACCCAGCACGTCTCTGGGTCACGCATGAGGATCAGCACTTCTACTTTGAGTCACCTGAGGATGCGTTGGACTTTGCGAAAAAGAAAGGGCTGGTGATGGATTGAGAACTTTTAAACTTGGCTGCAACATTCATGTTTTTGTTTTTTCTTTTTGTTTCTCTGTTTTTGTAAAAGGTTTCTCGTTTTGCGTTTCATGGAAGATGTCTGTGATGCCGTTTGCATTGATTTGGAACCAGCGGTAGAGCTGAGGGAGTTATGGTTTTCATTTGCACTGTTGGGAGATGGAGGTGTACTTGTTTTGATCTTGGTGTTTTATCTGTTGGGCAATTGTGAGGGGATTGTTTGATGTTGGAGTTTGTTTGTATGAGCGGGGTGGAGGGTGAAGAGGGAACAATAGGTGGGAGACTATCTGGCGCTGGGGATGGGGGCCACCAAGTTAGCTGGGCGAGCTAGCTCTCAGAAGCGCAGTGCGGGGTGTGCAGATGTTTGGTTTAGTAAAGGGGTTGGGTTACAGGGTATTGTTACTAGGGGGGAGAGGGGGCGAATGTTCTGCTGACGAGGGAGGGACTTGGGCTGAGGGACAGAGAGGAGGTTGGGGGCGGGGGTTGCCTGGGGATGGACCGGTGGAGGTGCGGAGCATGGGCTGGAGGCGGGCCTAAAAAAGGGGATGGCTGATCGGCGGAGGGGGGGGTGGTGGGCAATGAGCCCCCCAACTAGGCTGATCACCTGGAATGTTCGAGGGTTAAATGGGCCTGTCAAAAGGGCACGTGTGTTCGCACATCTTAGAGGATTGAAGGCGGATGTGGTAATGTTGCAGGAGACGCACCTTAGAATAACGGATCAGGTTAGACTGAGGAAAGGCTGGGTCAGTCAGGTCTTTCACTCAGGACTAGATTCAAAGACTAGAGGGGTCGCAATCCTGATCAAGAAGCGGGTGGTGTTTGAGGCGGGTAGAATAGTCTCGGACGTGTGAGGTCGGTACATTATGGTCAGTGGGAAGCTAGAGGGGGTGCAGGTGGTATTACTAAATGTGTATGCGCCAAATTGGGATGATGTGGAGTTTATAAAGAGGATGCTGGGGAAAATACCGGACCTGGACTCGCACAGGTTGGTCATGGGAGGGGACCTCAACACAGTTATTGACCCTGGCTTTACCGGTCAAGCTCGAAAACGGGCAGGGTGCCAGCAATGGCAAAGGAACTAAAAGGGTTCATGGAGCTGATTTGGGGGGGGGGGGGGGGTTCTCCTTCTACTCACACATGCATAAAGTGTATTCCCGGATTGATTTCTTTATTTTGAGTCGGGCCTTGCTGGCTGGGGTGGTGGACACGGGTTACTCGGCGATTACAATCTCAGACCATGTTCCGCACTGGGTTGACCTGCAGGTTAGTAAAGACAGTAATCAGCGCCCGCACTGGAGGTTGGATGTGGGGCTTTTGGCGGATGAAGGGGTGTGTGAGCGGCTGAGGAAATGTATTCAGAGCTACCTGCAGGTCAATGACACGGGGGAAATGTCAGCAGCGGTGGTGTGGGAAGCACTGAAGGCGGTGGTCAGGGGAGAGCTGATCTCCATCCGGGCCCACAGGGAGAAGGTGGACAGGGCAGAGACGGACCGACTGGTAAAGGAGATACTGCAAATTGATAGGAGGTATGCGGAGACCCCAGAGGTAGGGCTTTTAAGGGAACGGTGGAGGTTACAGGCGGAGTTTAGCTTGCTGACCACAGGGAGGGCGGTGGAGCAGCTGAGAAAGGCGAGGGGGGCGACCTATGAACATGGGGAGAAGGCCAGCAGAATGCTTGCACAGCAGCTTAGGAAGAGGGAGGCAGGTAAGGAGATAGGGAAAGTAAAGGACGGTGAGGGGAACTTGGTTGATGAGGCACCTCTTGGGGGGGGCTGAATTTCCCAAAGATTGACGGGGAGCGGGTAGAAGGGCTGGGGGCCCCGATCGGGTTGGAAGCGATAGTGGAGGGTCTGAAGTCCATGCAGTCGGGTAAGGCCCCGGGGCCGGGTGGGTACCCAATGGAGTTCTATAAAAAGTTCTCTGGGATATTGGGGCCGGTGTTGATGAGGATGTTCAATGAGGCAAGGGAGAGAGGGGTGTTGCCCCCCGACGATGTCAGAGGCAAAGATTTCGCTGATTCTTAAGCGGGACAAGAACCCGGAGCTCTGTGGGTCCTACAGGCCAATCTCCCTATTGTATGTACAAAGAGAACAAAGAACAAAGAAATGTACAGCACAGGAACAGGCCCTTCGGCCCTCCAAGCCCGTGCCGACCATGCTGCCCGACTAAACTACAATCTTCTACACTTCCTGGGTCCGTATCCTTCTATTCCCATCCTATTCATATATTTGTCAAGATGCCCCTTAAATGTCCCTATCGTCCCTGCTTCCACTACCTCCTCCGGTAGCGAGTTCCAGGCACCCACTACCCTCTGCGTAAAAAACTTGCCTCGTACATCTACTCTAAACCTTGCCCCTCTAACCTTAAACCTATGCCTCCTAGTAATTGACCCCTCTACCCTGGGGAAAAGCCTCTGACTATCCACTCTGTCTATGCCCCTCATAATTTTGTATACCTCTCAACCTCCCCTCAACCTCCTTCGTTCCAGTGAGAACAAACCGAGTTTATTCAATCGCTCCTCATAGCTAATGCCCTCCATACCAGGCAACATTCTGGTAAATCTCTTCTGCACCCTCTCTAAAGCCTCCACATCCTTCTGGTAGTGTGGCGACCAGAATTGAACACTATACTCCAAGTGTGGCCTAACTAAGGTTCTATACAGCTGCAACATGACTTGCCAATTCTTATACTCAATGCCCCGGCCAATGAAGGCAAGCATGCCGTATGCCTTCTTGACTACCTTCTCCACCTGTCTTGCCCCTTTCAATGACCTGTGGACCTGTACTCCTAGATCTCTTTGACTTTCAATACTCTTGAGGGTTCTACCATTCACTGTATATTCCCTACCTGCATTAGACCTTCCAAAATGCATTATCTCACATTTGTCCGGATTAAACTCCATCTGCCATCTCTCCGCCCAAGTCTCCAGACAATCTAAATCCTGCTGTATCCTCCGACAGTCCTCATCGCTATCCGCAATTCCACCAACCTTTGTGTCGTCTGCAAACTTACTAATCAGACCAGTTACATTTTCCTCCAAATCATTTATATATACTACAAAGAGCAAAGGTCCCAGCACTGATCCCTGTGGAACACCACTGGTCACAGCCCTCCAATTAGAAAAGCATCCCTCCATTGCTACTCTCTGCCTTCTATGGCCTAGCCAGTTCTGTATCCACCTTGCCAGCTCACCCCATATCCCGTGTGACTTCACCTTTTGTACTAGTCTACCATGAGGGACCTTGTCAAAGGCCTTACTGAAGTCCATATAGACAACATCTACTGCCCTACCTGCATCAATCATCTTAGTGACCTCCTCGAAAAACTCTATCAAGTTAGTGAGACACGACCTCCCCTTCACAAAACCGTGCTGCCTCTCACTAATACGTCCATTTGCTTCCAAATGGGAGTAGATCCTGTCTCGAAGAATTCTCTCCAGTAATTTCCCTACCACTGAAGTAAGGCTCACCGGCCTGTAGTTCCCTGGATTATCCTTGCTACCCTGCTTAAACAGAGGAACAACATTGGCTATTCTCCAGTCCTCCGGGACATCCCCTGAAGACAGCGAGGATCCAAAGATTTCTGTCAAGGCCTCAGCAATTTCCTCTCCAGCCTCCTTCAGTATTCTGGGGTAGATCCCATCAGGCCCTGGGGACTTATCTACCTTAATATTTTTTAAGACACCCAACACCTCGTCTTTTTGGATCACAATGTGACCCAGGCTATCTACACCCCCTTCTCCAGACTCAACATCTACCAATTCCTTCTCTTTGGTGAATACTGATGCAAAGTATTCATTTAGTACCTCGCCCATTTCCTCTGGCTCTACACATAGATTCCCTTGCCTATCCTTCAGTGGGCCAACCCTTTCCCTGGCTACCCTCTTGCTTTTTATGTACGTGTAAAAAGCCTTGGGATTTTCCTTAACCCTATTTGCCAATGACTTTTCGTGACCCCTTCTAGCCCTCCTGACTCCTTGCTTAAGTTCCTTCCTACTTTCCTTATATTCCACGCAGGCTTCGTCTGTTCCCAGCCTTTTAGCCCTGACAAATGCCTCCTTTTTCTTTTTGACGAGGCCTACAATATCACTCGTCATCCAAGGTTCCCGAAAATTGCCGTATTTATCTTTCTTCCTCACAGGAACATGCCGGTCCTGTATTCCTTTCAACTGCCACTTGAAAGCCTCCCACATGTCAGATGTTGATTTGCCCTCAAACATCCGCCCCCAATCTATGTTCTTCAGTTCCCGCCTAATATTGTTATAATTAGCCTTCCCCCAATTTAGCACATTCATCCTCGGACCACTCTTATCCTTGTCCACCAGTACTTTAAAACTTACTGAATTGTGGTCACTGTTACCGAAATGCTCCCCTACTGAAACATCTACCACCTGGCCGGGCTCATTCCCCAATACCAGGTCCAGTACCGCCCCTTCCCTAGTTGGACTGTCTACATATTGTTTTAAGAAGCCCTCCTGGATGCTCCTTACAAACTCCGCCCCGTCTAAGCCCCTGGCACTAAGTGAGTCCCAGTCAATATTGGGGAAGTTGAAGTCTCCCATCACCACAACCCTGTTGTTTTTACTCTTTTCCAAAATCTGTCTACCTATCTGCTCCTCTATCTCCCGCTGGCTGTTGGGAGGCCTGTAGTATACCCCTAACATTGTGACTGCACCCTTCTTATTCCTGATCTCTACCCATATAGCCTCACTGCCCTCTGGGGTGTCCTCTCGCAGTACAGCTGTGATATTCTCCCGAACAAGTAGCGCAACTCCGCCTCCCCTTTTACATCCCCCTCTATCCCGCCTGAAACATCTAAATCCTGGAACGTTTAGCTGCCAATCCTGCCCTTCCCTCAACCAGGTCTCTGTAATGGCAACAACATCATAGTTCCAAGTAGTAATCCAAGCTCTAAGTTCATCTGCCTTACCCGTAATGCTCCTTGCATTAAAACATATGCACATCAGGCCACCAGACCCGCTGTGTTCAGCAACTTCTCCCCGTCTGCTCTGCCTCAGAGCCACACTGTCCCTATTCCCTAGTTCTCCCTCAATGCTCTCACCTTCTGACCTATTGCTCCCGTGCCCACCCCCCTGCCATATTAGTTTAAACCCTCCCGTGTGACACTAGCAAACCTCGCGGCCAGGATATTTATGCCTCTCCGGTTTAGATGCAACCCGTCCTTCTTATACAGGTCACACCTGCCCCGGAAGAGCTCCCAGTGTTCCAGATAATGTAAACCCTCCCTCCTACACCAGCTGTTTAGCCACGTGTTTATCTGCTCTATCTTCCTATTTCTAGCCTCACTGGCACGTGGCACGGGGAGTAATCCCGAGATTACAACCCTCGAGGTCCTGTCTTTTAACTTTCTGCCTAGCTCCCTGAACTCCTGCTGCAGGACCTCATGCCCCTTCCTGCCTATGTCGTTAGTACCAATATGTACAACGACCTCTGCCTGTTTGCCCTCCCCCTTCAGGATTCCCTCTACCCGTTCGGAGACATCCTGGACCCTGGCACCAGGGAGGCAACATACCATCCTGGAGTCTCTTTCACGTCCACAGAAGCGCCTATCTGTGCCCCTGACTATAGGGTCCCCTCTTACTATTGCTCTTCTGCGCTTTGACCCTCCCTTCTGAACATCAGAGCCAGCCGTGGTGCCACTGCTCTGGCTGCTGCTGTTTTCCCCTGATAGGCTATCCCCCCCGACAGTATCCAAAGGGGTATATCTGTTCGAGAGGGGGACAACCACAGGGGATTCCTGCACTGACTGCCTGCCCTTTCTGGTGGTCACCCATTTCTCTGCCTGCACCTTGGGTGTGACCACATTTACATAACTGCGATCTATGACGCTTTCCGCCACCTGCATGCTCCTAAGTGCATCCAATTGCTGCTCCAACCGAACCATGCGGTCTGTGAGGAGCTCCAGTTGGGTGCACTTTCTGCAGATGAAGCCATCCGGGACGCTGGAAGCCTCCCGGACCTGCCACATCTCACAGTCAGAGCACAGCACCCCTCTAACTGACATTGCGTCAATTAATTAAAATTAAAATTAAAATTTGTCTTTTTAAAAAAAAATATTTTTAAAAAAATGTCAAAGTTACTGTCAACTATCTGTTTCCTAGCACTAGATTTCTAATAGAAATGCGATAGCTAACTATAATACTCTCCGATCTCTGGCTTAGATATCCCTCTAAATTATAATTAAGTTATTATGTTTAATTAGTTACCAAATACTCAAAAAAAATTTTTTTAATTTAGGGTAGAATCCCAACCAGCCACTCTGGCCACAGCTTTTCTGTGATGTCACTTCAGTTTCCCCCCGACACACACAATTTGAAAAAAGGTATAAAAGTGAAAATAAGTAAAATCACTTACTTACCTTCTTACCTTCTGAGTGTCTTAGATGTTCTCAGGTTCTCTCGCTGACAGAGACTGCTGCTCCACCTCCGAACCTTGACCTGCACAATGCTAATAATATAATAATAATATAATATGGCACTTACCTTACACCAATGGGTCTTATTATTAGGTTAGAGGAGGAGGGCGGGTGGGAGACACTACACGTGTAGTGTCTCGGGTTTCCTCTCCACCAGAATTTATTGGTTGGGGGGGGGGACTTCCCAGAGGTCCGCGGGTCGAACTTCCGGTTCCCGCCTTATATAAAAACA
Source organism: Scyliorhinus torazame (assembly GCF_047496885.1). Classification (NCBI taxonomy): domain Eukaryota; kingdom Metazoa; phylum Chordata; class Chondrichthyes; order Carcharhiniformes; family Scyliorhinidae; genus Scyliorhinus; species Scyliorhinus torazame. The sequence goes on from NC_092708.1 coordinate 347,221,468, forward strand.
AATAAAACAGAAAAGAAGAACAGACACGGGACCAGGTAAGGCTTTTTAAAGTAAGTACTCACCTCCCAGAAGGCCCCTGCGCACCGCTGCCGCCGAAATCCAAAGGGCTGCTCCTGTAAAGGTAAGAGTTTTTAAATTCACTACTCACCTCCCAGAGGGCCCCTGCGCACCGCTGCCGCCGAAATCCAAAGGGCTGCTCCTGTAAAGGCAAGGCTTTTTAAAGTAAGTACTCACCACCCAGAAGGCCCCTGCGCACCGCTGCCGCCGAAATCCAAAGGGCTGCTCCTGTAAAGGTAAGAGTTTTTAAATTCACTACTCACCTCCCAGAGGGCCCCTGCGCACCGCTGCCGCCGAAATCCAAAGGGCTGCTCCTGTAAAGGCAAGGCTTTTTAAAGATGCCAAGTTGCTGGGCAAAATCTTGTTCTCCAGGAATGAGGATTGTGTTCCGGACGTTATTGGGGAGGACCAGACGGGGTTTGTTAAGGGCAGGCAGTTGGTGGCCAATGTAAGAAGGCTGTTAAATGTGATTATGATGCCCCCGGAAGGTAGGGAAGTGGAGGTAGTGATCGCAATGGATACAGAAAAGGCTTTTGATCGGATAGAATGGGATTATCTGTGGGAGATACTGGGACGGTTCGGATTCAGGTGGGGCTTTATTGACTGGATCAGGTAACTGCCTCAGGCTCCTGTGGAAAGTGTACGGACGACTAGGACAACATCGGACTATTTTAGACTGCACCAGGGACGAGACAGGGATGCCCCCTCTCCCCACTGTTGTTTGCGCTGGTTATAGAGCCGTTGGCAATTGCCCTGAGAGTCTCGAGGGGCTGGAGAGGACTGGTCCGGGGGAGGGGGGGTGGGGGGTGGGGGGCGGGCGGAGGGGGGGGAGGGTGGAGCACAGGATGTCTCTCGATGCGGATGACCTGCTTCTGTCCGTTTCGGATCCAATAGAGGGGATGGAAGAAATCATGAGGGCTCTAGGGGAATTTGGCCGGTTTTTGGGGTGTGAGCTTAATATGGGAAAGAGTGAGATGCTTGTGGTCCAGGTGAGGGGACAGGAGAGGCGACTGGGAGAGCTGCCGTTTAGGTTAGTAGAGGGAAGCTTTAGGTACCGAGGCATCCAAGTGGCGCGGGAATGGGACCGGCTGCATAAATTGAATCTGGCCCGGCTGGTTGTCCAAATTGTGGTAAACCACTGTGCTGTATTGTATTGTTACATGCCTGGGCTTGTCCCTGCTGGCTCCGCCTGTGGCTCCTCTCCTCGGACTCATGTATAAAGGTGACTGGTCTCCGCCTCTGATCCATTTCGGGATTAAAGTGTATTAAAGCCTCAGTTTAGTGTATTAAAGCCTCAGTTACGTTCACCACTCGTCGTGTGTTCATTGATGGCAGATCAATTTAATACACTAAACATCTAATATGAATTCATCACTCAAGCCTGATCGCCTGGAGCTGAACCCACAGGCAGCCGATGCCACTGCAACTTTCAAGCACTGGCTAAGCTGTTTCGAAGCGTACCTCGGATCCTTCACCAAAGACTTCACCGACCTCCAAAAGAAACAGATCCTCCACGCACGGGTGAGCCCGCAAGTCTTTCTTCTCATCAGGGACGCCCCCTCGTATACGGAGGCAATAATGCTGCTGGAGGGACACTATGTTAAGTCTGTGAACGAGTCGTATGCTAGGCACCTTCTTGCCACGAGACGACAACGCCCTGTGGAGTCACTGGCAGAATTTCTGCCTGCCTTGCGGGTACTCTGCCGGAACTGTGACTGCCGGGCGATATCGGCGACCAACACGCAGAGCTGTTGATCAGGGACGCTTATGTCGCGGGCATGAAATCAAACTACATCCGCCAGCGATTACTAGAAGGGGGTACACTCGGTGTCCCAGAGACAGTGCGGCTCTCAAACCCGCTGGACGTGGCCAACCAGAACATGGAGGCCTACACCTCCGACCGCGTGACACCCTCGTGGACCTCGTGGGCGCCGCCATCATCCAACCCGGGTGCGGCGCAAGCCTGTGCCGCGCAGCAGCCCGCCAACGTCGGAAGCCCCAGGTGCTGCTTTTGCGGCCAGGGTAATCATCCCCTGCCCTGCACGGAACACGACTTGCAACGGGTATGGAAGGAAGGGCCAATTTGCAAAAGCCTGCCAGGCCCGATCTCTCCCTAAAGCTTCTAGGCCCAGCAGCGCTGCCTGCTGCCTGTCGAGGCCACCCCCAGCTGCCGCGTCACCCGCCATGTGCGACCCGTGGGTGCCGCCATCTTCGCCACCATCTTCGATTTCGGCCGCCGCGTCCGACCCATGGGGGCCGCCATCTTTGGTGCCGTTTTGTACTTCACCCGCCACGCGTGACCCACGGGGGCCACCATCTTTGACACCATCTCCAATGCGACCCGCCACGCGTGACCCATGGGGGCTGCCATCTTGGGACCACTCCTCAGCCTCCTGGGAACCCTGCTCAACCGATCGTACGCTGGCCGCCGCTACCTCCGACCAGCCTACCCATCACCTTCCAAAGCCCGCCTCCATCACGCTCGACCAGTCCTGGTCTCATCCCCTCACAAAATCGACGATGACCATCCGGATTAACTGGCACGAGACGGCCTGCCTTTTCGACTCCGGGAGCACAGAAAGCTTCATACACCCAGATACGGTAAGGCGCTGCTCCCTCCCAATCTTACCCGCGACCCAGAAAATCTCCCTGGCTTCCGGATCACATGCAGTAGAAATACGGGGGTACTGTGTCGCAACCCTTACTGTACAAGGCATAGAGTACACTAACTTCAAACTCTACGTACTTCCCCATCTCTGTGCTGCCCAATTACTGGGGCTCGACTTCCAGTGCCACCTCCAAAGCCTTACTTTAAAGTTCGGCGGACCCCTGCCCCCCCTCACCATCTGTAGCCTTGAGACCCTTAAGGTCGCCCCACCCTTGCTCTTCGCTAACCTCACCCCGGACTGTAAGCCCGTCGCTACCAGGAGCAGACGATACAGTGCCCGTGACAAGGCCTTTATCAGGTCGGCGGTCCAGCGACTCCTACGAGAGGGGATCACTGAGGCTAGTAACAGCCCCTGGAGAATCCAAGTGGTGGTCGTCAAGACTGGTGAGAAGCACCGGATGGTCATTGACTACAGTCAGACCATCAACCGGTACACGCAGCTCGATGCGTTCCCCCTCCCCCGTATATCTGACATGGTCAATCAGATTGCGCAGTATCAAGTCTTCTCCACAGTTGACTTGAAGTCCACGTACCACCAGCTCCCTATCCGCCTGGAGGACCGCCAATACACTGCCTTCGAGGCAGATGGCCCCTTCTACCACTTCCTTAGGGTTCCCTTCGGCGTCACCAATGGGGTCTCGGTCTTCCAACAGGAAATGGACCGAATGGTTGACCAGTACGGGCTGTGGGCCACGTTCCCGTACTTAGATAATGTCACCATCTGCAGCCATGACCAGCAGGACCCATGACGAAAACCTCCGGCACTTCCTCCACACCGCCAAACTCCTGAACCTCACTTACAATAAGTAAAAATGCGTTTTCCGCAAAACCCGCCGAGCCATCCTTGGCTACGTTGTGGAAAACGGAGTCCTAGGGCCCAACCCTGACTGCATGCGCCCCCTCCTGGAACTCCCCCTCCCCCACTGCCCTCAGGCCCTGAAGAGATGCCTGGGGCTCTTCTCCTACTATGCCCAGTGGGTCCCCAATTACGCGGACTAGGCCCGTCCGTTTATTAAATCTACCGTTTTTCCCCTGATGGCTGAAGCCCGTCTGGCCTTCAACTGCATCAAGGCAGATATTGCCAAAGCCGCGATGCACGCTGTGGACGAGTCCATTCCGTTCCAGGTGGAGAGCGATGCGTCGGACTTTGCCCTGGACGCTACCCTCAACCAGGCGGGCAGGCCCGTGGCTTTCTTCACCCGTACCCTCCATGCCTCCGAAATTCGACACTCCTCCGTCGAAAAGGAAGCCCAAGCCATTGTAGAAGCTGTGCGACATTGGAGGCGTTACCTGGCCGGCAGGCGATTCACTCTCCTCACTGACCAATAGTCGGTTGCCTTCATGTTCAATAACACACAGCGGGGCAAGATCAAGAATGACAAGAATCTGAGGTGGAGGATTGAGCTCTCCATCTACAACTAAGATATCTTGTATCGACCAGGGAAGCTCAATGAGCCCCCAGATGCCCTATCCCGCGGTACATGTGCCAGCGCACAAGTTGACCGACTCCGGGCCCTCCACAATGACCTCTGTCACCCGGGGGTCACCCGTTTTTTTCACTTTATCAAGGCCCGCAACCTGCCTTACTCCATCGAGGAGGTCAGGACCGTAACCAGGGACTGCCAGGTCTGCGCGGAGTGCAAACCGCACTTCTATCGGCCAGACAGAGCGCACCTGGTAAAGGCCTCTCGCCCCTTTGAGTGCCTCAGCGCCGATTTCAAATGGCCCCTCCCCTCCACTGACCGTAACGTGTACTTCCTCAACATTGTTGACGAGAAATCAAGATTCCCCTTTGCCATCCCATGCCCTGACGTGACCTCTGCCACCGTCATCAAGGCCCTACACAGTCTCTTCACCTTGTTCGGGTTCCTCACCTACATCCATAGCAATCGGGGTTCCTCCTTCATGAGCAACGAGTTGCGTCAGTTCCTGCTCAGCAAGGGTATCGCCTCCAGCAGGACGGCCAGCTACAAACCCCGGGGCAACGGACAGGTGGCGAGGGAGAACGCAATGGTCTGGTAGGCCGTCCTTCTGGCCCTACGGTCTATAAGTCTCCCAGATCTCCCCTCCGCTGGCAGGAGGTCCTCTCCGACGCGCTCCACTCCATCCGGTCACTCCTGTGTACTGCCACCAATGAGACACCTCGCGAGCATATGTTTGCCTTCCCCAGGAAGTCCACCTCCGGGGTCTCGCTCCCGTCCTGGCTGACAGTCCCAGGGCCCGTCCTCCTCCGGAAGCATACGAGGAGCCATAAATCGGATCCCCTCGTCGAGAAGGTCCTGCTCCTCCATGCCAATCCACAAGATGCCTGCGTGGCACATCATGACGGGCGGCAGGACACAGTCTCCCTCCGGGATTTGGCACCTGCAGGTTCCCAGCGACCATCACCACCACCTCCGCCCATACACTGCCGCCCCCTCCATCGACTCATCAACTGGGTGAAGAAGAGGACAGGTTAACAAACTTTAATAAATATATATTTTTTTAAAAAGAAGAGGACAACGCGCTCCCGGACGAGCAGGTCTCGACACCGGTGCCCACACCACAGCCGGGACTGAGGCGATCACGGCGGCAGGTCAAGGCCCCCGACAGACTTGATCTTTAAGCCCACTTCACCCCCACTGGACTGTTTTTTTTAACAGGGGGTGAATGTGGTAAACCACTGTATTGTATTGTATTGTATTGTTACATGCCTGGGCCTGTCCCTGCTGGCTCCGCCTGTGGTTCCTCACCTCGGGCTCATGTATAAAGGTGGCTGGTCTCCGCCTCTGATCCAGTTCAGGATCAGAGGCCAGGAAGCTTTCTGATTAGTGTATTAAAGCCTCAGTTACGTTCACCACTCGTCGTGTGTTCATTGATGGCTTATCACAAATGAAGGACGATTTTCGGAGTTGGGTCACTCTTCCGTTGTCTCTGGCTGGGAGGGTGCAAACGGTGAAGATGACGGTCCTCCCGAGATTCCTATTTGTATTTCAGTGCCTCCCCATCTTTATTCCGCGGTCCTTTATTAAGCGAGTCAACAGAGTGATCACGGGCTTTGTCTGGGCGTGCAACACCCCACGAGTAAGGAAAGTGATGCTTGAGTGGAGCCCGGGAGAGGGTGGGCTGGCGCTACCAAATTATAGCAACTATTACTGGGCGGCTCATATAGCCATGATCAGGAAGTGGGTGGTGGGAGAGGGATCGGCATGGGTGCATATGGAGGCGGCTTCATGTAAGCGCACCAGGTTGGGGCGTTGGTAACTGCGCCTCTGCCATTCCCGCCGGCACGGTACTCCACCAGTCCAGTGGTGGTGGCGGCCCTGAGAGTTTGGGGCCAGTGGAGGCGGCAAGTGGGAGCATCGGTCTGGGCCCCAATCTGTGATAATCACCGGTTTGTCCCGGGGAGTACAGACGGGGGATTCCAGTTATGGCGGACAGCGGGGATTGAGAGGATGGGGGATATGTTCATAGAGGGGAGCTTTCCGAGTATGACGGCTTTGGAGGAAAAGTTTGGGTTGGCGAGGGGAAACAAATTCAGGTATCTGCAGGTGCGGGACTTCCTACGTAAACAGGTGCCAACCTTCCCGCTCCTACCGCTAAGGGGGATTTAGAACAAGGTAGTTTCCAGAGGGTGGATGGGAGAAGGGAGCGTCTCGGACATTTATAAGGAGCTTATGGGATCAGAGGAGACGCAGACCGAGGAGCTGAAGCGCAAGTGGGAGGAGGAGCTGGGAGGGGAGATAGAGGATGGTCTATGGGCAGACGCGTTGAGTAGAATCAACACGTCCGCAACATGTGCCAGGCTCAGCCTGATACAATTTAAGGTTGTTTACCGGGCTCACATGACAGTGGCCCGGATGAGCAGATTCTTTGGGGTGGAGGACAGGTGCGCAAAATGTGCGGGAGGACCGACGAACCATGTCCACATGTTTTGGACATGTCCAAAGCTTAGGGGATTTTGGCAGTGGTTTGCGGACATCATGTCCACGGTGTTAAAAACAAGGCTGCCGCTGAGTCCAGAGGTGGCGATTTTCGGGGTGTCAGAAGACCCGGGAATCCAGGAGGAGAAAGAGGCAGACATTCTGGCCTTTGCTTCCCTGGTAGCCCGGAGACGGATGCTATTTGCCCCCAAAGTCAGAGACCTGGCTATCGGACATGGCTAGCTTTCTCTGTTTGGAGAAAATCAAGTTCGCCTTGAGAGGTTCACTTTTAGGGTTCACCCGGAGGTGACAACCGTTTGTCGACTTCTTTGCTGCAAATTAATCATCAGCAGACAGGGGGCGGGGGGGGGTATAGTTTAGATTAGAGTAGGGAGTCAATAAGGGAGGGACCTGTACGAGAGGTAAATGGCTTTTGCACTATTTTATGGTTTCATGTATATTGTTTATTTTGTTGTTGTTACTATACCAAAAACACCTCATAAAATGTTTATTAAAAAAAACAAATAGCGCAAATTGTTCAAAGCCGCATTCTCCCAGATCCTGGTATTCGCTGGCCCCACCGGCGAGCCCTCACGCCGGCACAAATTAGTCCTGGGGCGAAATTCTCCCCCAACGGCGCGATGTCCGCCGACTGGCGCCCAAAACGGCGCCAATCAGATGGGCATCGCGCCGCCCCAAAGGTGCGGAATGCTCCACATCTTTGGGGGCCGAGCCCCAACATTGAGGGGCTAGGCCGACGCCGGAGGGATTTCCGCCCCGCCAGCTGGCGGAAATGGCGTTTGTTGCCCCGCCAGCTGGCGCGGAAATGCGGCGCATGCGCGGGAGCGTCAGCGGCCGCCGACAGTTTCCCGCGCATGCGCAGTGGGGAGAGTCACTTCCTCCTCCGCCATGGTGGAGACCGTGGTGGAGGCGGAAGGGAAAAAGTGCCTCCACGGCACAGGCCCGCCCGCGGATAGGTGGGTCCCGATCGCGGGCCAGGCCACCGTGGGGGCACCCCCGGGGTCAGATCGCCCCGCGCCCCCCCCCCCAGGACCCCGGAGCCCACCCACGCCGCCTGGTCCCGCCGGTAAATACCAGCTTTGATTTATGCCGGCGGGACAGGCAATTTCTGGGCGGGACTGCGGCCCATCCGGGCCGGAGAATTGAGCGGGGGGGGTCCCGCCAACCGGCGCGGCCCGATTCCCGCCCCCGCCCAATCTCCGGTACCGGAGACTTCGGCGGGGGCGGGATTCACGGCGGCCAACGGCCATTCTCCGACCCGGCGGGGGGGTCGGAGAATGACACCCCTGATCTCCAGAAATGGAAACCAGACGTGATGGCCAAGCTGGGTGGGCTCAAAGGCCGTTGGAGTCACCAGGTGGTCAGGGGCAGGGCGTGATCCCAGCAAGGGCGTGATTCAGATCGTGTCGATGCCGTGGGTCAGGTGCATTGTGCGCAGCTCCGCGTCCGGCTCGAATCTTTAGGCACCCGGCATAATGGGATCGGCGTCGGGCGCAACGCAGTGGAGAACCGTGCCCTATGACTTCACATTCGCAAAGGAGTGGCCTAACAGCTTCTGTTACTTTTCCCTTCTGGACTTTTTGCTAAAATTCCAAATTGCTGAATGCAGCAAGAGCCTGGCTGAGGAATTTGGATTCAGCGTTTGCTGAGTGACTGCCACCCAAAATGGCAATAGCTGTGAGTTCAGGAAGAGCAGGACTGTTCCCCATTACAGTACCCCATTCAGAACCTCCCCTTGCCCCATTTGCAACTCTGCAGTGTTATGTTTATCTATTACTATCAAGGTACTAATCACTCACAAGGGATTGGATAAACATGTTATGGTCTTATTTATTAAAACTGTGCACATGTGAACAGATATACATGGATATAAAGCTTGAAGACACCAGGAGTAGAGCTATGTGTGCTGTGCTCTGCTGAAAGCAAAGGCAAAACTAAAACTGGTTCACATGCATCTCTGATAGTCATGCTGCAATCCTTTAAATGCATAGTACAAAATGCAGCCCAGACAGGGACTTGCATTTGGGATACTGCCGGTTGGATGACAGACATCAAAAGCTCTCTTCATTAATATTAATAAGCCTCAAAACCCAATTTTTACTGGACTCAGGACCTGTCGATTCAGAAGGTCATAGATGCTGCATCATCCTCTTCATTCCACAAAATGGTCTCTGACAAATTTCTTCATGTTAAAGATACATTAAAATTAATATAAGGGCTGGTGGGTGTGCTTTGTGAGGGACTGGGTGGGGGGAAAGCGCTGAAATGGAACAATTGGGTGTGGTAGTATGCATTAGGGGTCATGTGGGACTGTGAAGCCGTGATGTCATTGGCTGACAGATCCCGGGTCCTGGTTGGCCGTTGACCTCTAGCTCCGCCCTGAAGGCGGAGTATACGTACCAGGAGTTCTCCCCCGCAGGCAGTCTACTACTGAACTGCGGGGGAACAGTCACGCTTAATAAAGCCTCATCGACTTCACTCTATTCGTCTCTCTGAGTCTTTGTGCGCTACATTGGGGAAAGGTTTTGAATTTGAAATCCAGGTAGAGAGAGTATCCTTTATCTGAAACCCATGGGGCCAATTGCTTTTTAATTTCAAATAAGTTTGGTTTTCGCGTACCACATATAAACTCACATTATAACAGTCTAAGGTAAATAAAATGAATAGGAAAGTGCGACGTATCAATGAATAATAAATATGGGGTTCATAAGAAAGAGGAGAAGAATTAGACCATTTGGCCCATCGCGTCTGCTTTGCCATACAATCATGGCTGATCTGTTCCTTATCCCCATTCTCTGCCTTCTTCCGGTAACCACTGATCTTAATACTAATCAAGAAATCTCCTTATTGATCATGGTAGCACAGTGGTTAGCACTGTTTCTTCACAGCGTCAGGGTCCCATGTTCGATTCCCGGCTTGGGTCACTGTCTGCTGAGTCTGCACATTCTCCCCGTGTCTGCGTGGATTTCCTCCGGGTGCTCCGGTTTCCCCCCCACAGTCCCGAAAGACGTGCTTGTTAGGTGAATTGGGCATTCTGAATTCTCCCTCGGTGTACCTGAACAGGCAACGGCATGTGGCGACGAGGGGATTTTCACAGTAACTTCATTGCAGTGTTAATGTAAGCCTACTTGTGACAATAATAAAGATCATTATAATATAATAATATTTATGCTTGGGGTGCTGTTACCGACAGTGCTACAGACCAAGAACTGAATGGTGAAATCAGCCAGAATAGTTCTTTCTTAGAACACATGAAAGAGCTTTTCCAATTCCCAGCACTGTCTCCATTCATCTGCATGAGCAGAAATAAGAAACAAAACTGAATGAGGTCAGTTTTCAACTGGTTGATAAATGGAGATTTAATTGGGGGGTGGGGGGGCGAGTGGTGGTGTGGGAGAGGCAATCCCCAGCTGCTTCCGTAACCACCTTTCAGGTAGGACTGTAAATGGGTACACATCATGCTCGCCTGTTTTATGTTGCAGGTCGATTATGCAGGTCGGGATCCTGTAACGCCAGTTGTAGGACCCTTGTCTGTAAATTTCAACTCCAAATTGCAGGGCGTGTGCTGGCCTAGTTGTTCAAGGGAATGCTGCTCTCTGATGACTGCTCAGGGAAAAGCCCCAAAAATATTCTCTGAGAAATAACGGTCTCAGCGGCAGGAGGAGCAGGAGTGGGTTATCCCCAGACTCTGTGCGCTGAGCAGCTCAACCCGGGAGTTGGCTGTTTCCCCGCCCTTCCACAGCCTGCAGGTTGCAGCAACAGGACTCACTTGGTAAGCGCAGTTTGCTGAGTGATGGCATTCAAGGGATACCTGAACCCAAAAATGTCTGGCCGTTTTGGGGTGGCACATCTGCTGCCTGGCCCATTCATGCCCATTTTGGGTGGAAATTGAAAATCTCTCCTATCATTTTGTCAATTAATTTCTGCCACATGTGCCAACGTAAACTTACAATTATCAACACTTGAGAGAGAAAAAAACTATTAGTGAAATGGAGAAGGAGTGAGATTAACTGGATTGTTCTTCAAAAGAGCCGGTGCAGATTGGATGGGCCAAATGGCCCCATTCTGGACTGCACAATGTTATGATCCTTTAGTAAACGCTATTGAAAAGAGTTATTTGTTTAGTTCCTGTCGTACTTCATTGGCTGTAGCTGTGAAATGCATCACACAAATATTGGGCGCGATTTAACGGAAATGAAACAAAGTCCCGAGTCGGGTGTGAAATGGCCGATAGATCACACCCATCAAGAATGAATAATATTCTGTTCTGCTACTAATTCCTGTGCGACTAATGATTGGTCTTCTTGGATTTACTTGATAATATTTCAAATAATAATATTCAGTTTTGCTCAGTGAAGGCATTAAGCTGATTACCAAGAAACTAGCAAGGTGCAAAGCTGCAGTTTGTTTAAAAAAAACTGCTTTGCAATTTACAATTTAATTAAATTATGGAGCACAGTTGTTCTTTGGGAGGGAAAAGGGAGAGACCTTTCTAATTATTTCAAAAAGATAATCTGCCTCTAATGAAACATCACTCCTCAGATTAGTCACTGTTTCCTCAGCATCTCTACAGATGGTAACATGTAGAAACACTAACTAAACAAGAATTAAATGGCTCAGGCACATTACACCATTTCCTTTCAAGAACATGGATGTCTGCTGAGCCTTATTCAAACAGTATTAATCTGTTTGATCCACTCTAAGGGGTACGATTGCTCCCTCCATTTTAGTTTCAGATCTATGTAACTTCCAGCAGTGTTGGATGTCAGATTCAGATCAGTTCTAAACAGGCAGCCTTTTTTTAAGTCCACCAAAACTAGGAATACCCAACCACTCACACAAATATATTTTGTTCATAAGACATTCGGAGAATTATCTTGAATTTCTGACCCGAATATTACATCGTTCTTCTTTTTCACTTGATGCTTTGCTTGCCAATGTGACAATATGAGGCACCGAAAGTAACAGTGAAAACACTTGTGAAAATGTCTTAGGACCTATTACCTCGAAAATTAATTGGTTCCAGATGTACCTGAGGCTTGGTCACCAGTATTAGCGAGGTCTTAAGTTGCGATATTGTCCTGTATAGAATGGGACCACAAAGACAAAAATAGAATACCATTCTGCCTGCTATTTACTCATCAATCAATTATAATGAAAGTTACAGATCAGCAGCTTTAGGCCCACGCTTTGTTGACAAAACATTCTTTATTTTAATTGTCACCTTTTATACTTTTATTGACTGCTGTTTCACAACACAGTCATCTTGCTTTTCTGAGAATCATAGACTCCATTGCATCATTGATCCCCTGTGTGTTTGTATCACTGCTGATGGGAAGCTACACCACCTAAAGAATATTTGTACAGACAACAAATGTATCATATTAACATATTCTAAGGTTTTTAAATAAACAAAACCCCAGTTATTTCCTGTGAACGGTACATCTGGCACATTACAAGATTTTAAATCAGCTCCCCAAATAATAGAAGGTGCCATTCATTTTATTTTTTAGTGCCATGTTTCTTTGTGACTGAGCGAGTGGGCAATAAAACACAATTGCCAGGCTGTGGATGTTATGCATTTGGATTTCAGTTGTTGCAATCCCCGTAGAGCCCGATTATTTTTTTGTTTGAAATTCCAACTTTCAGTTGATAACATAAAAGATTTCATGTTTTAAGACTTACTGTAATAAATTAAATGTATTATTGATAAAACACTATTTTTGAAGGCACCTTAAAATCTACAGAAAGAAACTTTCTCCTTTTGTTTTCAACACAACCTAAAAACCCACCTCACATACACTTTAGGCTGACCCTTTTGTGTTTCCCAGACCAAGACAAAAGTGATTCTTGGCTTCTGAAAGTTTGCTTCTATTCCTTGCCTTTGCTAACCTGGTAACTTTTAATCCCCAGAACTGTCTTTCACAGTGAGGGTTTTCCATGGAGATTCTTCCTCTAGCACAAGTTAGGCAAATCTTCCAATCCTCATAAATTTGATCATTACAATTCCAGGGCGTCATTCTCCAACCCCCCGCCGGGTTGGAGAATCACCGGGGGCTGCCGTGAATCCCGCCCCCGCCGGTTGCCGAAGTCTCCGGCACCGGATATTCGGCGGGGGCGGGAATTGGGCCGCGCCAGTTGGCGGGCCCCCCCGCTCGATTCTCCGGCCCGGATGGGCCGAAGTCCCGCCGATAAATTGCCTGTCCCGCCGGCGTGGATTAAACCACCTTTTGAACGGCGGGACAAGGCGGTGTGGGCGGGCCCCGGGGTCCTGGGGGGGCGCGGGGTGATCTGGCCCCAGGGGGGTGCCCCCACGGTGGCCTGGCCCGCGATCGGGGCCCACCGATCCGCGGGCGGGTCTGTGCCGTGGGGGCACTCTTTCCCTTCCGCCTCCGCCACGGTCTCCACCATGGCGGAGGCGGAAGAGACTCCCTCCACTGCGCATGCGTGGGAAACTGTCAGCGGCCGCTGACGTTCCCGTGCATGCGCTGCCCGGGGATGTCATTTCCGCGCCAGCTGGCGGGGCAACAAAGGCCGTTTCCGCCAGCTGACGGGGCGGAAATTCCTCCGGCGTCGGCCTAGCCCCTCATTGTTGGGGCTCGGCCCCCAAAGATGCAGAGCATTCCGCACCTTTGGGGCGGCGCGATGCCCGTCTGATTGGTGCCGTTTTGGGCGTCAGTCGGCGGACATCGCGCCGTTTCCGGAGAATTTTGCCCCCAGTATGCAAGTTCCTATATGCACTGTGAACCATGGAGACTCTCAGCATCTAGCTGCTCTCCCCTTCCTGGATCCTGTGCCGGTGAGTGTTCAGGGGTATCTTAAGAAATACTTTCTCTCGCAAAACCCATATGCATGGCAACTTGAATTGCATGGTTGTTGTATCCAGGTAGAACTGCTGATTAGGTATCTTGAGACCCCACCCCTTTTTTATTTCTGAAGTAAATGGGTATGTTACGAACCCAGTTGGTGTCGTAACTGGGCAGAAAGATCTGGCTCAAAAGTCCGTAATCTTTACTTTTTGAAAATAAAATGTGGAGGAATGGAGTTATCGGACTGCTAATTTGTCTTAACAACAAAAACAATTATTAAGTATGAAAACTTTAATTATTATATAATATTCCTTTACTACCACTTTAGCTTAAAAATTCACACAGGTTTTAAGATTAACACAGATTACAAAATACATTGTAAACTATAATGGTCTCATTAATATACAAAGTCCCTTTTAAGCACACAAAATGTCTGTGGTCAAATCCACACACCATTCACACTGTAACCCTCTCTAAGCACAATAGATACACAGTTGGAACATAACTAACCTTCACTCATACAAACACCTTTGACCAGCATGAACCTACCTACAGGTTTTACCTTTCCTGGCACACTTAAAATAACACCGTTACTCATACGAATATAAATCCCTTAAAACTGCCTGTTTTCCCAATAGACAGTTCAAAGCATCACTGGTAATGTGCTAATATTCTAATTATCTTCCTGGGACAGGAAACACAGGTGTTGCTGTCATATTGGGCGCGATTCTCCAACCCCCCACCGGGTCGGAGAATCGCCGGGGGCTGGCGTGAATCCCGCCCCCGCCGTGTCCCGAATTCTCCGCCACCAGAGATTCGGCGGGGGCGGGAATCGCGCTGCGCCGGTCGGCGGAAATCGCACCAGTCGGCGGGCCCACCCCCGGCGATTCTCCGGTCTGCGATGGGCCGAAGTCCCGCCCCTGTCAACCCACGCCAGCCGGCGTGGATTAAACCACCTTTCGAACGGCGGGACAAGGAAACGCGGGCGGGCTCTGGAGTCCTGGGGGGGGGGGCGCGGGCGATCTGGCCCCGCGGGGGTGCCCCCATGGTGGCCTGGCCTGCGATCGGGGCCCACCGATCCGCGGGCGGGCCTGTGTCGTGGGGGCACTCTTTTCCTTCCGCCTTCGCCATGGTCTTCACTATGGCGGAGGCGGAAGAGACCCCCTCCACTACGCATGTGCGGGGATGCCGTGAGCAGCCGCTGACGCAACGCATGCGTCGCCCGGCAAAGTCATTTCCGCACCAGCTGGCGGGGCACCCAAGGCCTTTCCCGCCAGCCAGCGGGGCGAAAATCACTCCGGTGCGGGCCTAGCCCCTCAAGGTGAGGGTTCGGCCCCCCAAGATGCGGAGAATTCCACACCTTTGGGGCGAAGCGATGCCGGACTGATTCGCGCCGTTTTTGGCGCCGGTCGGCGGACATCGCGCCGATTGCGGAGAATCCTGCTCTGTCTCCAGTGTGAACACCTTACATCTTCTTTTCAGGAAAACAACCCAGACCTTCCTTTAATCTTAAACAACCTTGTCACACAGACATCAGAACAGGTCACATTACTCCTTTCATTTTACCCTAGCTTAAAGACACAATCCCAAAATAGTATGATATTATAAACCTTATATTTGTAACATAACAAGGCCTTTGATACAGGTCCTGCTAGAAAAGCTAGTACTGAAAATAAAGAAAGCAGAATCCAGCAGCAATGTTTATCATTTGTTACAGACAGGAGAGAATTGTAAATATTGTACCCTTTCTCTTAATTTTTGTAATCAGTGTGGTTTGGAAAAGAAAGATGTGTGCGTGTACATGTGCGTGGAATCAATTTGAATAACGGCAGCAAGCTTCTATGGATATAAAAAAGAGGATTATTTATTCACTCCAAATGTCTAAATGCTATGTCACTCACTCAGCGCTCGCACACTTGAGAGAAATTGCAGTTAGAGAGAATAGTCCACCGTTACAAGTTATGAACAAAAGATCAGTTAACAGTACACACACTTAGCTCATTTTGGAAGCCTGCACAGCAACTTCATTACAGTCGTAATGTAAGCCTACTTGTGAAACTAATAAGTATTATTATTATATTATTTGTGACACTAATAAATATTATGATTATATTATTTGTGACACTAATAAAGATTATTATATTATAAAAGAAAGGAGTCTTTTCCATACTTGAATTGTAGTTCAGATGAGTTCAAGTGGCTGTAGATGTATATCGGGAATATTGCAGGATTTCCTGAAAGGTGTGAATGTTCAGCAGGTCATATCAGGAGGACCAATTCCTTGACCAGGTGGACTTGGATTTCAGAGTCAGGCTAGGAATTTTTTAATTTATAGTGGCCTCCAAATTTTAAAAGGCTATGGTGTTACTGCCTTGGTCTGCAGCCTGTGTCCTGCTGACTACCCAGGTCTTTCCTGGGTCCTCAGGCAATAAAAGATTTTGGTGTCAGAAGCCACTTTTTTTGTCATATTATTAATTGCTCTTGTCCATCCAGAATGGCTTGAGGCTGAAAACCATTGCTATGTGAAAGAGATAGATTATAGATGATAGCTTTTCACAACAGGTTTTCAGTAGTTCTCTTTTTGCAAACTTGGAGAATTGGGCCTGTATTTTCATCCTCAAGGCAGGTAGGGGGGAGTCTGGTAAATTCCCTGCTCAGTCCATCTGCCTCAGGGGAAAGGGTCTGCAAAGACTGGATCATCATTGCTGGGGGCCAGGTACGAGCTGGCTTGTGCCTTCATATCGGGAAAGAAGTGCAGAGGCAGCTACAGGGGCTGTCAGGTGCAGGAAAAGGCTGCTAGAAGGGCCGTCCCTGTGCCATGGGACTTTGTCACAGTGGAAAGATTTTTTAAAAAGGCCTTCCAGCTCTCACCCTTCATATCCCCTTCAAGCAAAGTGGGAGGAAGGGTTGGGAGAGGGTATGGAGGAGGGGTTCTGGTGGGAGGTGCTCCGTAGCGTGAACCCCTCCGCCTCATGCGCGAGGTTGGGGCTGATACAGCTGAAGGTGGTATACAGAGCACACCTCACAACGGCGAGGATGAGCCAGCTCTTTGAGGGGGTAGAAGATGTGTGTGAGCGTTGCAGGGGAGGCCCCGCAAACCACGTCCATATGTTTTGGTCCTGTCCAAAGCTGGAGGATTACTGGAAGGAGGACTTTAGGGTAATCTGTAAAGTGGTGCACGTAAAACTGGACCCGGGCCCTCGGGAGGCCTTATTCGGGGTGTCGGATCAGCCGGGGTTGGAAACGGGTGCGGAGGCAGATGTTGTAGCCTTCGCCTCTTTGATCGCCCGAAGGCGGATCCTTTTGGGATGGAGATCAACCTCTCCACCCTGTGCCCTGGCATGGCGGGAGGACCTGCTGGAATTCTTGACTCTTGAGAAGGTCATATTTGAACTGAGGGGGAGGATGGAGTGGTTCTACAATGCATGGGCATTATTCATTGTGCACTTTCGAGAATTGGATTCCATCGAACATTGGGGGGGGATACTGTATGTGTTAATGGTGACTATGGGTGATTCCTGATTCCTTTTTGTCATTTGTTTATGTTAACATGAGGGCTGCTGTATGGGGGTTTGGTGGGAGGATGGGATTGTTGTTGTTGATATGGGGAGTGGCATTGCATTCGTTATTGATTATTGTTTATTGTTGTTGGGTAAATTTGGGAGAAAGTGTGAAAAAGGAGGAGAATAAAAATATTTTTTTCAATAAAAGGAGGAACCGCATGGGCCTAGAATTAAACTGAAGCATAAAATGGCCTCCAAAATGGTGACTGGTTGGGGATAACATGCATTTAGAAACCAGGGGCAAAATTCTCCGTTATCAGCGCAAAGTCCGCCGATCGGCGCCAAAAACGGCGCAAATCCGACCTTCATCACGCCGCCCCAAACGTCGCAAAGTCTCCAGCCCGGAATGGGCTAGCAGCGACGTGACGGGATCCGCGCTTGCTCACGTGCTTCGCGCCGTGCGGCTTCATACACGCCGCACGGCGTGACGACTCATCAGAACGTGCTGATCCCTCCCACCTGACCGGAACACCCGACCGGAACACCCGACCGGATGGCCGCCCGCCGCTCAGCCCCGAGGTTCCAGTCACGGGATGTGGAGGCGCTCCTGGACGCAGTGGAGCAGAGGAGGGAGGCCCTGTATCGCGGACACGGCCGCAGAGTTGCCCCATGCCACAGCCGGCGTCTGTGGAGGGAGGTGGCAGAGGCCGTCACCGCTGTGGCCCTGACACCACGGACAGGCACCCAGTGCCACAAGAAGGTGAACAACCTCGTCAGAGCAGCCAGGCTGAGCCTCCCCCCCTGCCCGATATCCATATCCCCCATATCCCCCCTCTCCCATATCCCCCCTCCCCCATATCCCCCATATCCCCCTCCCCCATATCCCCCATTTCCCCCTCCCCATATCCCCCATATCCCCCCTCCCCCATATCCCCTCCTCCCTCATATCCCCATCCCCATATCCCCCCTCCCCCATATCCCCCCTCCCCATATCACCCCTCCCCCATATCCCCCATATCCCCCCTCCCCCATATCCCCCCTCCCCCATATCCACCTTCCCCCATTTCCCCAAGTGAATCCAGCCCTAACCTTAACCTCTGCAATACACGCGCAACCGATGGCGTGCATTCATATACCTGCCTAACACTGTTGCCTTTTACCCCTGCCAAGCCCCCCCCCCGCCACAGGAGAAACGCGCACACAACACCAGGGAGCATGTGAGGGCTGGAGGAGGCCCCGCTGATGAGAGGCCACTGACCGAACACGAGGAAAGGGCCCTGGAACAGGCTGGCGGACCTGAGGACCGGGAGGTTGCTGATGCAGAGGTCGGGGGCGTACTAGCAAGTGAACTACCGACAGCCCGTCCCCATATCCCCCCTCCCCTATATCCCCCTCCCCCGTATCACCTGATCGCTGCCTGATGTCTAACCATGCATGCTTCATTGTGTATCGCAGGGCCAAACGTCCAGGCACCCATCCCCGCAGATGCACACCGCCCGCAGGATGCCCCTCGGAGACCACAGGAGACAGAGAGACACGGACCCTCCAGCATGCGACGCCCGCAGGATGCCCCTCACACACCACGGGAGACGGAGAGACCCGGACCCTCCGGCATGCGACGCCCGCAGGATGCCCTTGGAGACCACTAGAGACGGAGAGACCTGGAGCAACAGGGAGACATCGCCCCCGTCTCATGCGGGTGCGACGACGCAGGCGTGTGCCACCAGGCGACGAGAGGGGCAGCCACAGGCTCCCGTCACAGCCGAGCCAGGACACCACTCCCCAGGACACCACTACCCAGGACACCACTACCCAGGACACCCCTACCCGGGACAGCACTACCCAGGAAAACGAAATACCGGACAGTGACACAGAGTGGATGGGTGGAGACGAACCCCCACCCCAAAGTGCCATGGACTCAGAGTGGGACGAAGAGCACGACACAACGCCACTGCTGTCACCAACACCCTCCACCATCGCAGAAACACTCACCTCGGTTGGGCACTTTAGTGATGAGGCGTTTGGTACACTCACTGGTGCGCACAACACAGCCGTCCCGGTACAGCAGGTGGAGGTAGGAGCAGCAGAGGGGCCGGGCGGTCGGAGGGCAGCCCAGCCCAAGCGAACATCTGCCGCCCAGATGGATCCCGGGTTCCTGGAGTTACCACACCCACCCATAGATCCGATGCAACCACCGAACCGGAGACGAGCGAAGAGGGTGACGGCCGGCTTGCGGCGGCTGCAGTCGCAGGTGGAGGAGTCCACCCGCGTCCAGGAGCTGGGAGTGGTGCTGGTCATGCGTACCACCCAGGCCAACACCGCACGGGTGGCGTCCGCGGTTGAGGCAATGGGTGCGACGGTGTCAGACATGGGGAACGGTTTGCGAGGCCTGGGGCTTTCCGTGCAGGCGGCGTCTGTGGCCCAGGACATGGCTGCCCTCTCACAGGAGGCCATGAGCCAGTGCCAGCGCCAGATGGCAGAGGCGCTCAACGCCATGGCCCAGTCTCAGCAGTCCATAGCCCAGTCTCTGCAGGCCATGGCCCAGTCTCAGCAGGCCATGGCCCAGTCTCTGCAGGCCATGGCCCAGTCTCAGCAGGCCATCGCTGAGGGCATCGGCACCATTGGCCATGCGCGAGCCGGCGTCGCACAGTCACAGACAGGGTTTGCCAATCCCCTGAGCTCCATGGCTGCAAACCTGCAGACCCCTGTCGATACCAGCACGGGCCTCCAGGACTGGCAGCGCCAGATGTCGGGGGGGCGTCGGATGGCCAGTCCGTTCGCATCCCCCACCCATGTAGAGGCCTGGGGACCATCGGGCACCCCGAGGGAGGAGGAGGTGCTGTGGTCCGTCCCGGGGCCCCTGTAGGGGAGGTCCCGGAACACCGCGACACCTCGGACTCCCCCCCTTCCGTCCCAGGTGCATCGTGTGGGCAACGGGCAGGACAGGCTAGCAGCTCGCCATCCCAGTTGCCCAGGCCGCAGCCTGGCCCATCTAGGCCAGGTCGCCCCAGGAAACGGCCGCCAAAGGGATCCCGTGTCAGGGGGCAGGAATCACAGGAGTCCACCTCCAGTTCTGCTGTGCCGTCTGGGGAACCATGTAGACGTAGTCAAAGGGCCCGTAAGGCCAAACAATTAGACACTGAGTAAGTTGGCATGGGTGCAGGGCACAGATAGTTTTAGGGGCTAGGGCACGTGCATGAACTCCTTTGGTTATTAAAGTCAATGTTACACCTACAGAAGCTGCCTTTGTGCTCGGTCCAAAGCGTGCGGGGGTGTCATGTACGTTGAGCGCAAGTGTGTGTGTGTGAGGGGTGGTCTTACCTCAGCCCCAGGTGAGTCTGCCCCCTTCCCCCTGGGCCGCCATCAACATCCCCCCAGGCAGAGGACGGGACCGTGCGCTGCAGTGTCACAGACGAATGCAGGGATGGTCCGGGTGGATGGTGGTACTGCGGCCATGGGTCAGACATAGTCCAACAATGTGGAGCCAGGAGCTCACCGCAGGGCGGGTTGTCATCATCCTCCATGGCCTGCAATAGACACGCGTCCACCCGCAACTGTGAGAGCCCGGCCCGTTGTGCCGCAGGTGGATCGGCAATGCGGGGGTGCTGTGCATGCGGGTGGGGTGGGTGGGGTTGGGGAGGGGGGTGAGGGTGCTGGGTGGGTGGATGGGTGGGGGGTGTGGGTGGTCGGCTGTTGCCATGGTGTGCGGTCTGTGGCCATACTACCCGATTCCCACGCCCATCTAGTCAGTGAAGCGGGCGGCTATCAGTCTGTCCCGTGCCCGCTGGCCCAGCCGGTAACGGTGGACAGCCACACGCCCGTGTCTAGCCCGTCTGCCCTGACCATTGCCCCCATCCCCCTCATCTGGGGAAGACTGCGCCTCTTCCTGCTGCTCCTCCACTCCGCCCTCCTCTGCCTGCGACACATTGCCCCTCTGCTGGGCTTTATTGTGCAGGACGCAGCACACCACAATGATGGATTGTGCCTCACTGGCACGCTCCTACTCCTCATCCAGGGTAACATAGACATTAGCGGCTGCCGCCACGGCTGCCTCCTCCCCGGCACGGACCCCATCCTCCTCCCCGGCACGGACCCCCCCATCCTCCTCCCCGGCACGGACCACCCCATCCCCCCTCCCCGGCACGGACCCCCCCATCCTCCTCCCCGGCACGGACCCCCCCATCCTCCTCCCCGACCCTATCTGACCGATACTGGAGGGCGCCCCCAGAGAGGTCCAGGCACCTGAAACATATCTTCAGCACGCCAAAGCACCTCTCTATCACTCCCCTTGTCGCTACATGGGCATCATTGTAGCGGTTCTCCGCCTCATTGCGTGGCCTCCGTACAGGCGTCATCAGCCACGATCGCAATGGGTAGCCCCTGTCGCCCAGCAACCAGCCCCTCAGCCGGGGATGGCGTCCCTCGTACATGCCGGTGATGTATGACCGCGACAACACGTATGAGTCGTGTACCCTGCCCGGGTAACGGGCGCAGATGTGCAGGATCATCATGCTGTGGTCGCAGACCACCTGTATGTTCATCGAATAGGTCCCCTTCCTATTGGTGAACACGGCCCTGTTATCTGCAGGTGGCCGCACGGCGACGTGCATCCCATCAATTGCGCCCTGGACCATGGGGAACCCGGCAACGGCAGAGAAGACCACGGCCCGGGCATCTTGGCTGGCCCGGTCCACACGGAAGCGGATGTAGGGGTGCGCCATGGCATAAAGGGCATCTGTCACTGCCCGGATGCACCGGTGCACCGATGTCTGCGATATGCCGGACAGGTCCCCACTCGGTGCCTGGAATGACCCCGTTGCATAAAAGTTCAGGGCCACCGTAACCTTGACGGACACGGGGAGAGGGTGTCCCCCGCCAGTGCCACGCGGTGACAGGTGTGCCAGCAGGTGGCAGATGTGTGCCACGGTTTCCCGCCTCATCCGGAGTCTCCTCCTGCATTCCGGGTCCGTGAGGTCCTGGTATGACTGCCGGGGCCGGTACACACGGTGCCCTCTGGTGCCTCCGTTGCCGTGGGGCCGCGACGTCCTCCTCCCCCTCCACGTCCTGTCGGTCAGATGTCCCTCCAACCTGGGCGGCTGCCGCCTGCCCGTCTGCGGCAGCCTGCGCCGCCTCTCTGGCACGCTCCTCCTCCTCCTCCTCCTCCTCCTCATCCAGGGCAACATAGACATTAGCGGCTGCCGCCACGGCGGCCAACATCGCTGGCTGATCGGAAAACACGACGGCCTGGTGGAGGGGGGAATGACGACATGTCATCATTGCCCATACCCCCTCCTCCCCCCAGCCAGGTGGCATGGACCGCATGGGTCCAACTGTTGGAGGCTGGCACCTGGCCAGGTGGACCAACTCACTTGCCCTCGCACCCCCCCTCCCCGGCACGGACCCCATCCCCCCTCACCGGCACGGACCCCATCCTCCTCCCCGGCACGGATCCCCCATCCTCCTCCCCAGCACGGACCCCCCCCATCCTCCTCCCCGGCACGGACCCCCCCCCATCCCCCTCCCCGGCACGGACCCCCCCATCATCCTCCCCGGCACGGACCCCCCCCATCCTCCTCCCCAGCACGGACCCCCCCATCCCCCTTCCCCGGCACAGACCCCCCATCCTCCTCCCCGGCACGGACCCCCCCATCCTCCTCCCCGGCACGGACCCCATCCTCCTCCCCGGCACGGACCCCACATGCTCCTCCCCGGCACGGACCCCCCCAATCCTCCTCCCCGGCATGGACCCCATCCTCCTCCCCGGCACGGACCCCCCCATCCTCCTCCCCGGCACGGACCCCATCCTCCTCCCCGGCACGGAACCCCCCATCCCCCCTCCCTGGCACGGACCCCCCCATCCTCCTCCCCGGCACAGAACCCCCCATCCTCCTCCCCGGCACGGACCCCCCCATCCTCCTCCCCGGCATGGACCCCCCCCCATCCTCCTCCCCGGCACGGACCCCCCCATCCTCCTCCCCGGCACGGACCCCCCCACCCTCCTCCCCGGCACGGACACCATCCTCCTCCCCGGCACGGATCCGATCCTCCTCCCTGGCACGGACACCCCCATCCCCCCTCCCCGGCATGGACCCCCCCCCATCCTCCTCCCCGGCATGGACCCCATCCTCCTCCCCGGCATGGACCCCATCCTCCTCCCCGGCACGGACCCCCCCATCCTCCTCCCCGGCACGGACCCCATCCTCCTCCCCGGCACGGACCCCCCATCCTCCTCCCCGGCACCGACCCCCCCCATCCTCCTCCCCGGCACGGACCCCCCCATCACCCCTCCCCGGCACGGACCCCCCCATCCACCTCCACGGCACGGACCCCCCCATTCCCCGTCCCCGGCACGGACCGCCCCATCCTCCTCCCCGGCACAGACACCATCCTCCTCCCCGGCACGGACCCCCCTATCCTCCTCCCCGGCACGGACCCCATCCTCCTCCCGGCACAGACCCGATCCTCCTATCCAGCACGGACCCCCCCATCCTCCTCCCTGGCATGAACCCCATCCTCCTCCCCGGCACGGACCCCCCCATCCCCCTCCCCGGCACGGACCCCATCCTCCTCCCCGGCACGGACCCCTTCCTCCTCCCCGCCACGGACCCCCCCATCCTACTCCCCGGCACGGACCCCCCCATCCCACCTCCCCGGCACGGACCCCCCCATCCTCCTCCCCGGCACGGACCCCCCCATCCTCCTCCCCGGCACGGACCCCCCATCCTCCTCCCCGGCACGGACCCCCCACATCCTCCTCCCCGGCACGGACCCCCCCATCCCCCCTCCCCGGCACGGACCCCCCCATCCTCCTCCCCGGCACGGACCCCCCCATCCTCCTCCCCGGCATGGACCCCCCCCATCCTCCTCCCCGGCATGGACCCCATCCTCCTCCCCGGCACGGACCCCCCATCCTCCTCCCCGGCACGGACCCCACCCTCCTCCCCGGCACAGACCCCATCCTCCTCCCCGGCACGGACACCCCATCCCCCCTCCCCGGCACGGACCCCCCCATCCTCCTCCCCGGCACGGACCCCCCATCCTCCTCCCCGGCACCGACCCCCCCCATCCTCCTCCCCGGCACGGACCCCCCCATCACCCCTCCCCGGCACGGACCCCCCCATCCACCTCCACGGCACGGACCCCCCATTCCCCGTCCCCGGCACGGACCGCCCCATCCTCCTCCCCGGCACAGACACCATCCTCCTCCCCGGCACGGACCCCCCTATCCTCCTCCCCGGCACGGACCCCATCCTCCTCCCCGGCACAGACCCGATCCTCCTACCCAGCACGGACCCCCCCATCCTCCTCCCTGGCATGAACCCCATCCTCCTCCCCGGCACGGACCCCCCCATCCCCCTCCCCGGCACGGACCCCATCCTCCTCCCCGGCACGGACCCCTTCCTCCTCCCCGCCACGGACCCCCCCATCCTACTCCCCGGCACGGACCCCCCCATCCCACCTCCCCGGCACGGACCCCCCCATCCTCCTCCCCGGCACGGACCCCCCCATCCTCCTCCCCGGCACGGACCCCCCATCCTCCTCCCCGGCACGGACCCCCCACATCCTCCTCCCCGGCACGGACCCCCCCATCCCCCCTCCCCGGCACGGACCCCCCCATCCTCCTCCCCGGCACGGACCCCCCCATCCTCCTCCCCGGCATGGACCCCATCCTCCTCCCCGGCACGGACCCCATCCGCCTCCCCGGCACGGACCCCCCCATCCCCCCTCCCCGGCACGGACCCCCCCATCCTACTCCCCGGCACGGACCCCCCCATCCTCCTCCCCGGCATGGACCCCATCCTCCTCCCCGGCACGGACCCCATCCGCCTCCCCGGCACGGACCCCCCCATCCTCCTCCCCTGTACGGACCCCCCCAACCTCCTCCCCAGCACAGACCCCATCCTCCTCCCCGGCACTCAACCCCCCTCCCGGCACTCCACCGGAGCCAGCCCACTCTAACCACCCCCCCTGCCGCACACACCCGCACAAAATCCTACGCACACCTCTCCCCCACACATTCAGACTGCGGCCACGCCATCGTCTGTCCAGCGGCCAACCCCCCAGGCCGTCACCCACCTCCACGCTGGTCAGCGTAAACCTTGAGCACAGGTTGACGCCGATTGAAAGGTTTGATTTACGCCGACGTGACCCGTCATCACGTCGGCGGGACTTCGGCCCATCCGGACGAGAGAATATCGGCAGGCCCAAAATCCATTGCCTTGCACCCACTAGTGCCATTCTCCGAGGTCTGCGGCGCCATTGACGCCCCGCCGACCTTTCTCCCTTCGGCGGGCAGCGGGGGCAGAATTCACGGCGGCCAACGGCCATTCTCCGACCCGCTGGGGGGTCGGAGAATGACGCCCCAGAACTGCACCGTGCACGATATTAGTGAAGACCAACATTTTGGCATGTCGTGCCAATGCACTTTGCATATGAAAAATGGGCCTAACATTTGCTTAAGGTCTGCACTAAAAGATTGGCTTGCCCTGACATACAACCTGCGTCAGCATGGATGTTTGAAAAACTCGGGCCACAACCTATAAGGGTACGGTTTTGTAATATTTAATTGAATGCGAGTTCCCCTGACTGGCTCCGCTCCCTTCCACTTGATAACTAATTAATCCCCGATAACTGCACCCTGACAATTTAATTGTCCACCTTCCTCATCTACTCACCCCACTTCCTCACTTATCTGGGGACTACTGCTCCTGGGGGCTCGTCGCAGTGGCTCAACCTTCAAGCATATTATATCGGAAGCTCTGCATATCTTCCCAGCTCCATGGAAATGGGGTCTAGGGATGAATATTAGGTCCCACTTTTCAATTACAAGGATTGTACCCTGTGCCACCGCCCCACTCCAACTGCATATCAAAAAATGGTGCTGCCTCTAATTTCGAGTCAGGGTTACCCAAACTCTCCTTCTCTGTAATTCTTCTTGCCTCTTGTTTTGGTGTGTTATAAACTAATCGATAGGAAAGTCTTTGATAAGATTAGTTGACAATTTGATAATTATCATTGTGTAATGAGACTACTCTTCTTTGGTGATCACTCGCTAACAACAATGATTGACCACCTAAAAAACTCTGTGTCACTGGTGATGGCTTCTGTGGGTCTTTATGTGAGTCTTGATGAATCCTGGACAAGGGGCGTCATTCTCCGACCCCCCAGTGGGTCGGAGAATGGCTGTTGGCCGCCGTGAATCCCGCCCCCGCCGGTTGCAGAAGTCTCCGGCACCGGATATTCGGCGGGGGCGGGAATCGGGCCGCGCCGGTTGGCGGGCCCCCCCCGCGGGATTCTCCGGCCCGGATGGGCCGAAGTCCCGCCGATAAATTGCCTGTCCCGCCGGCGTGGATTAAACCACCTTTTCAATGGCGGGACAAGGCGGCGTGGGCAGGCTCCGGGGTCCTGGGGGGGCGCGGGGCGATCTGGCCCCGGGGGGTGCCCCCACGGTGGCCTGGCCCGCGATCGGGGCCCACCGATCCGCGGGCGGGCCTGTGCCGTGGGGGCACTATTTCCCTTCCGTCTCCGCCACGGTCTCCACCATGGCGGAGGCGGAAGAGACTCCCTCCACTGCGCATGCGCGGGAAACTTTCAGCGGCCGCTGACGCTCCCGCGCATGCGCCGCCCCGACATGTCATTTCCGCGCCAGCTGGCGGGGCAACAAAGGCCGTTTCCGCCAGCTGGCGGGGCGGAAATTCCTCCGGCGTCGGCCTAGCCCCTCAATGTTGGGGCTCGGCCCCCAAAGATGCGGAGCGTTCCGCACCTTTGGGGCGGCGCGATGCCCGTCTGATTGGCACCGTTTTGGGCGCCAGTCGGCGGACATCGCGCCGTTTCGGGAGAATTTCGCCCCACATCTTTGACTGCACACTTGGCAGGTGTTTCCTGCAGGTGGGATTGGTCCTTGGACACTAGATCGCTGGTATTTTTTTCTCAGGCTCCTTTTCTGGACCTCCACTTGCCGTCGAATGTTTTCGAAGAATTGTGTCACTTTAATCAGGAGGTTCCTCCAAATAGGTCGCTTCTAGGGATTGACATCTATGTTGCATTTCTTGGGGTAAACCTTCAGGGACTCTTTGAAGCACTTCCATTGTCTCTCCTCTTGTTCAGGAGCCTTACTTGAGCTGGACGAGGAAGATTTGCGTTGGTAGTGGAGACACCAGCATCCTAATCACGTGGCTGGTACAGCAGAGTTGGTTTCGGATGATGATGGCCTCAATGCTGGTGCTCTTGGCTCCTTCAAGGACATGGATGTTAATACACTTGTCCTCCCAGCTGATGTGGAGAATCCATCTCAGACAGCGTTGATGGTACCTTTCCAAGGCCTTGCGGTTGTGTCTTTACATAGTCCACGTTTCTGAAAGAAACGGCAAATTAGGTGTCCAGCAATTCTTACACCACCAGGAAACCAATAATTCCAAATAACAATCTCTCAGCTGGAATTCTCCGGCCCTTCGCTGGCGGCGACATTCTCTGGACCCGCTGGCAGCACACCCCTACTGTGGGTTTCCCGGTGGTGTG
The DNA here is from genome assembly GCF_047496885.1 of Scyliorhinus torazame. Taxonomy (NCBI): domain Eukaryota; kingdom Metazoa; phylum Chordata; class Chondrichthyes; order Carcharhiniformes; family Scyliorhinidae; genus Scyliorhinus; species Scyliorhinus torazame. Next base: position 347,248,946 of record NC_092708.1, read on the forward strand.
AGGTGGCTTGAATGGGAAATCCCATTGACGAGCGGCGAGAGGAAGAATCCCACCCCAGCGAACGGCGCGCCACCTCCGGTTTCCAAAAAACACGCGGCGGGGGGACCAGAGAATCCAGCTCCTCACCTCTACACTTGGATCATTAGATCATAGGAGCAGGAGCAGGCAATTAACCTATGGAGCCTGATCCACTGTTCGATAACAACTGGCTGATCTGCTTGTGGCCTTAACTCCACATTCCTGCCTGTTTCCCATTAACTGGCACGTTGATCAAAAATACGTCTAATGCAGTCTTGAATATGTTCGATTACCCAGCCTCCAGTGCTTTTAACCAACCCTCTGAGAGAAGAAAATCCTCCTCATCACTGTCTTAAATGGGACACCCCTTATTTTTAAATTGTGCCCCCTAGTTCCAGATTCCCTCATGAGGGGGCACATCCTCTCAGCATCTGGCCTGTCAAACCCCCTCAGAATCTTACATCTTTCAAACAACAAATTCTTCTAAATTCCAACGCGTATAGGCCTAACTTGCTCAACCGTTCCTCATTAGACAACCTCTTCACCCCAAGAGTCAGCCCAGTCTGCCTTTTTTCAATGCAAGTATACCCTTCCTTAGGTGAGGAGACCAAAACTGCACACAATACTTTTGGTGCGGTCTCCCCAATGCCCTGTATAGTTGCAGCATGACATCCCTACTTTTAAACTCCATCCACCTTGCTGTAAAGGCCAGCTTTCCATTTGCCTTCGTAATTACCTGCTAACGTTTTGCGATTCTATACAAGAGCATGTCAGAGACAAGGGAGGAGAAATGAACTCAGAAAATCTTCTCACATGTTTAGCCTCCAGGGCCGGGATTCTCCCCTACCCGGCGGGGCGGGGGTCCCGGTGGGATGGAGTGGCGTGAACCACTCCGGCGTCGGGCCGCACCTTCAGGGGCGAGGCCTGTCCCGGAGTGGTTTGTGCCCCGCCGGCTGGCGGGAAAGTGGCTTGGCGCCATGCCAACCGGTGCCGAAGGGCCTTCGCAGGCCCGCGCAAGTTGCCGCATGCACGGCAGCGCCATCGTCTGCTGCCGTCATCCCTGCGAATAGGCAGAGGGCTTCGCTTCCGCACCGGGAATGGTGGACCGGTACAGCCTCTGGTGTGGAAGGATAGACTGCCCCTATGGCACAGGCCCGCCCCGATCACGGACCAGGCCACCGTGGGGGCACCTCCCGGGGCCAGATCCCCCCGCGCTCCCCCAAGAACCCCGGAGGCCGCCCGCGCCGCCAGGTCCCACCGGTAAGGGACCTACACCAATTTACGCCGGCGGGACTGGCAAAGAACGGGCGGGACTTCGGCCCATCGCGGGCCGGAGAATTCGGGCAGCCCCGGGGCCCATTGAGTCGCGCCGGACCCTGCCATTCTCCGAGGCGGGTGTCCAGGGGCGAAATTCTCCCCCAACGGCGCGATGTCCGCCGACTGCCGCCAAAGACGGCGCCAATCAGACGGGCATCGCGCCGGCCCAAAGGTGCGGCATGCTCCGCATCTTTGGCGGCCTAGCTAGGAGGGACTAGGCCAACGGCGGAGGGATTTCCGCCCCGCCAGCTGGCGGAAATGGCATTTGTTGCCCCGCCAGCTGGCGCGGAAATGCGGCGCATGCGCGGGAGCGTCAGCGGCCGCTGACAGTTTCCCGGCGCATGCACGGGAGCGTCAGCGGCCGCTGACAGTTTCCCGCGCATGCGCAGTGGGGAGAGTCTCTTCCGCCTCCGCCATGGTGGAGGCCGTAGCGGAGGCGGAAGGGAAAGAGTGCCCCCACGGCACAGGCCCGCCCGCGGATCGGTGGGCCCCGATCGCGGGCCAGGCTACCGTGGGGGCACCCCCCGGGGTCAGATCACCCCGCGCCCCCCCCCCAGGACCCCGGAGCCCGCCCACGCCGCCTGGTCCCGCTGGTAAATACCAGGTTTGATTTACGCCGGCGGGACGGGCAATTTCTGGGCGGGACCTCGGCCCATCCGGGCCGGAGAATTGAAAGGGGGGTCTCGCCAACCGGCGCGGCCCGATTCCCGCCCCTGCCCAATCTCCGGTACCGGAGACTTCGGCGGGGGCGGGGGCGGGATTCGCGGTGGCCAACGGCCATTCTCCGACCCGGCGGGGGGGGTTCAGAGAATCCCGCCCATGGTTCTTAAAGCAAAGATGCCACAGCCTTTTTCTTCAATCTGGGGAGGAATTCTCTGATAATGGTGCTGTGTCCCCATGCCCGCGAGAAAACAGGCACGAATCACTCTGAACTTTCCTGGAGAAAGTCCAGAGTTATTCTCCGTTTTGCAGGGGATTTGCAGGGCCCCGGAGTCCTCCTCACAGTTCCGGCTGCCGATACGGGACCCTGCACCTCCGGCCGCGGGTCCGCGCATGCGCGTGTCGGCCTGCTGCGGTGGCCTTGCGCAACATGGCGGTCCCACACCGCGGACCGGACCTGACAATATAGCCCCCCCCCCCCCAGAGATCGCGCGCGCCCGCCTGGCCATTCTGGAGGCCCTCCACCTGTGACGGATCTCCCCGCCCCCACCAGGGTGGCTGCAGACTCCGAGCTCCCGCCGGTGGAACCATGAGCGAACCATGCCAGCACAAACTCAGCCAGTTGTCGGCAGAGAATCGCCGCGGGGGCCTCTTTCAATGGCCCCCGACCGGCACCGCATCAACCATGCACACATGATTGGCTGCGATTCTCAGGTCCCCAGAGAATAGTGGAAGCGGCGTCGGACCCCGGTGCGGGTCTGACGCCTATTCTCCGCCCCCGCGCCGACCGCGATTGATGTGCGGAGGCTCGGAGATTCCCGGCCTTGGTCGCTTTCAGTATTTCCTCCAGATTGCCCAGGTCTTTCTGGGACTTCAGCGAAAAACCTGTTATTTCCATCTGATTTTGGTAACAGAATCAATACTGGCATTGTCCATCCGGAATACCTTAACTGAAAGCCATTACTGTACAATGGAGATAATGGGCGTGATTTAACGGAAAGGTTTCTAAGTGTTGTTGCGAAAGGGAAATACTGCGAGCTTCCCGATACTCGACCCTGTGAGGCCGTCACGGGTATCGAATGTTAATTGGGCCATTTAAAGATGCCCCATGGCTTCACACCGCAAATGATGGTCCCACCAGCTGATTCCCTGGGATTGTGCCCGCCAGCTCCCTGCCAACAAGAGGGTGCAGCACTTAAACCAATCCCGCAGAGCAGACTGCACACAGCTCGCAGCCATGCCACCAAGGAGACCAGCCCCACAATTCAAGGATGCCATCCTGCCAGATTGTTGAACGTGGACGAGTGCAGACGGAATGCCCTTTTCCCCCAAGAGGCTTGGAGGGTCAGCCACACGGCAGCCAGTGTCGCCTGGGAGGAAGGGGCAGCGGCTATCAGCTAGGGGAGTGCTACGAGGAGGACCAGCACCTAGTGTCATAAAGAGATCTATGACCTCCACTGCCCGTACGGGGGTGGATTGGCACTGAACCTCTGGCACCCCCCACCATGACCATGCGGCTGGCACCTCCGCTGCTCAGCATCATATCGTGCCCAGCCCACCCATATCCAGCAGTTCTGTCCATGCCTGACCGGCCCCATTCCTCCCCGCATCCCCCCCTCCCTCCACGATGAACAAAGCATGTGGCTCACAATGCCCTCTCTGGGTCCCCGCAGGAGAAGTTGGCCCACAACAGATGGGAGAGGACCCAGAAGGGCAGCGGAGTGCTGGATATCAGAAGGTAAATATTGGTCCTTTGGAAGATGAGATGGGAGATTTAATAATAGGAGACGGGGAAATGGCTGAGGAGCTGAACAGGATTTTTGGGTCAGTCTTCACAGTGGAGGACACAAATAACATGCCACTGACTGATGGAAATAAAGATATGATAGGTGAGGACCTTGAGATGATTGTAATCACTAAGGAGGCAGTATTGGGCAAGCTAATGGGGCTAAAGGTAGACAAGTCTCCTGGCCCTGATGGGATGCATCCCAGAGTGTTAAAAGAGATGGCTAGGGAAATTGTAAACGCACTAGTGATAATTTATCAAAATTCACTAGACTCTGGGGTGGTCCCAGAAGATTGGAAAGTAGCAAACGTGACACCACTGTTTAAAAAAGGAGGTCGGCAGAAAGCGGGTAACTATAGGCCGGTAAGCTTAACTTCGGTTGTAGGGAAAATGCTGGAATCTATCATTAAGGAGGAAATAGCGGGGCACCTGGAGGGAAATTGTCCCATTGGGCAGACGCAGCATGGGTTCACAAAGGGTAGGTCGTGTCTGACTAATTTGGTAGAATTTTTTGAGGACGTTACCAGTGCAGTAGATAATGGGGAGCCAATGGATGTGGTATATCTGGATTTCCAGAAAGCTTTTGACAAGGTGCCACACAAAAGGTTGCTGCATAAACTAAAGATGCATGGCATTGAGGGTAAAGTGGTAGCATGGGTAGAGGATTGGTTAACTAACAGAAAGCAGAGAGTGGGGATAAATGGGTGTTTCTCTGGTTGGCAACCTGTAACTAGTGGGGTCCCTCAAGGATCAGTGTTGGGCCCGCAGTTGTTCACAATTTACATCGACGATTTGGAGTTGGGGACCAAGTGCAATGTGTCAAAGTTTGCAGACGACACTAAGATGAGTGGTAAAGCAAAAAGTGCAGAGGATACCGGAAGTCTGCAGAAGGATTTGGATCGGTTAGGTGAATGGGCTAGGGTCTGGCAGATGGAATTCAATGTTGCCAAGTGTGAGGCTATCCATTTTGGGAGAAATAACAGCAGAATTATTTAAACGGTAAGATGTTAAAACATGCTGCTGTGCAGAGGGACCTGGGTGTGCTGGTGCACGAGTCGCAAAAAGTTGGTGTGCAGGTGCAACAGGTGATTAAGAAGGCTAATCGAGTTTTGTCTTTCATTGCTAGAGGGATGGAGTTCAAGACTAGTGAGGTTATGCTGCAATTGTATAGGGTGTTGGTGAGGCCGCATCTGGAATATTGTGTTCAGTTTTGGTCTCCTCACCTGAGAAAGGACATATTGGCACTGGAGGGAGTGCAGAGGAGATTCACTAGGTTGATCCCAGAGTTGAGGGGATTAGATTATGACGAGAGGTTGAGTAGACTGGGACTGTACTCATTGGAGTTTAGAAGGATGCGGGGGGATCTTATTGAGACATATAAAATTATGAAGGGAATAGATAGGATAGATGCGGGCAGGTTGTTTCCACTGGTCGGGGAAAGCAGAACTAGGGGGCATAGCCTCAAAATAAGGGGAGGTAGATTTAGGACAGAGTGTAGGAGGAACTTCTTCACCCAAAGGGTTGTGAATCTCTGGAATTCCTTGCCCAGTGAAGCAGTTGAGGCTCCTTCTTTAAACGTTTTTAAGAAAAAGATAGATGCCTTTCCAAAGAATAAAGGGATTCGGGGATATGGTGTACGGGCCGGAAAGTGGAGCTGAGTCCACAAAGATCAGCCATGATCTCATTAAATGGCGGAGCAGGCTCGAGGGGCCAGATGGCCTACTCCTGTTCCTAGTTCTTATGTTCTTATGTTCTTATGTTCTTCACTCCCATGAGGAACAGGCATGGGGGGGGGGCCAAGGACAGATCGGTCAGTGCCACGATGTAGAGGTTGGCGTACGGCACAGAGGTGGGGATCCACCAGCCACCATACTCTTGAGTTGTTAACACTTTACAGGCTAACCCATCCCTCCGACTGACCACATTTCCATTATCCCGCAGGCTCTCCATCCGATGGTTACGGCCCATTTGGGGTAGCTCACCCCCCCAAGAGAACACCTTGAAGGGGAGCTCTGAGGAGACCACCATATTTGCAGCAGAGCAGTCATCCCAACCCTCTACCAACACAGAACACACACCTTGGTGGGTGACAGCAGTGTTCAGGTTTCTGTGACACATTCTGGTGAGCACCACACAGTTGCTGATGCACATCAGGTGGAGGCAGGAACGCCCAGTCGGAGGTCTGCTGGATCCCAGGACCCAGCTGGGTCCCAGTCAGATGCTGAGCCTCCGGACCAGGCTTACCCGGTGCTGATACAATAGATAGGGTGCGACCGTAATATTCAGACGGGGATGTCTGTGACACTCCAGCAAGTCCACAGCTGATTGGAGGAATCCCAGAGGCTACGGGCGCAGGAGATAGTGCCAGCAGTGCTTGGCACCGAGGCCAAAACTGCTTGGGTGGTGACCGCAGTGGAGAGCCTGGTGCACAGTGTCAGCAGCATGAGTGGTGGCGTCCAAGCTGATGCTCAGTCAGTGACGGCCATGGCTGAGCGCCTCGACAACATGTCCGACTCGCTGAGGGACCTGTCCCCTGTACCAGTTCCAGGTGGACTTCTCTGAGGCGCTGCGAGGCATGTCCCAGTCTTAGATGGGCATTGTCGAGGCACTCCAGAGCATGTCCCAGATGCAGATGGGCTTTGCCGGGGCACTCCAGAGCATTTCCCAGTTGCTGAGAAATATCGGCAATGATGTTGCCACTATGCTGCAGATATTGGGAGGCACCAGGGTTGGCAGAGCCAGATGACGCAAGAGCAGCTTGAATGAATGAAAATCGCTTATTGTCACAAGTAGGTGAAGAAGTTACTGTGGAACGCCCCTAGTCGCCACATTCCGGGGAGGCTGGTACGGGAATTGAACCCTGCTGCTGGCCTGCCTTGGTCTGCTTTCAAAGCCAGCGATTTAGCCCAGTGTGCTAAACCAGCCCCTGATTGGACTTGGGCCCAATCCAGCTGCCCCTCTGCCCTGAAGTGACCCCCAGGAGGAGGGTGCACTCGGTGCCAACCCAGAGCCACCCTACAGAGTGGTGATAGTAGCCACCAGCTCCCCCGATCCTCCTCCCCTGACAACAGAAGTCTTGGAGTCAGCCCCTGGAACAGGGTGGCATGGCAAGGCATGTGCTGCCGGCAGGTGGGCCAGGGCCCACAGAAGACACCAGACAGGGGCATTGAAGGCCACCATGGGTAAGCAGCAGGCTGCCTACACCTCTGATGTGCACCCTGGGGACACACCTAGACACAGCGGTTGAGGATCACTGAGAGGACAGGGGGGAGTAAGGGGATGTGGGAAAGGGTGCAGGGACAGTTGGGGACACAAATGTCCATCATTTAAAAACATTGCACCCGAGAAATATGACACCTCTGACACTTTCTTCCACAATGTGGGCCGGCCCCCAACCCCCCCCCCCCCCCCCCCCGCCACCCACCCGGGTATGATGTTCCTGGATCCCCCGCACTCCCCAGGCACACCATGTGCCAGTGATGGGTGTGAGCGAGCATTCAGCAGACAGGCAGCAGTCAGATTATGGCATAGATTAAAGAGCGCCAGCACTCAACTCTCGGCAGGTTATCATCACCCCCTGCCCCTGAATGTAAGCCGCTGACAGCACCAACACAGTCCCGTCACCATGGGGTTATACCACACAGACCCTGGGAAGGTGGAACAGGGAAGTTTGGAGAGGTGGGGGGGGAGGGGGGAGGTGCGGAGATTAAGGACGAAGCCACATCCTGTGTGAAATGAGCAAGGATGAGGGCCTCCCTCGCCCTCTGGCTTACTGGACCCTTGTCACTGCCACCTGTCCTCCATCCTCCGGCTGGTCCTACAGGTCTTCCCCAGGCCCGTCTCCAGCCCCTCCTGGTCTGGTGCCTCCTCGTTCACCGCCTCAGAGGTGGCCACATGTTTCTCCCCCTCCACCTCCAGCACATCGCCTTGCTGCTGAGCCAGGTTGTGGAGGGCACAGCAGACCACTTCAAAGTGGGAGATCCTCTGGGAGATTTACTGCAGAACACTACCAGACTGATCATGGCATCAGAACCACATTTTGAGGAGTCTGGTGCACCGCTCAATGTCAGTCCGGGTGGACACATAGGCCTCTTTGTATCAAGTCTCTGCATTGGTTTCCGGCTTCCATTCTGCCATCATTAGCCAGGACCCTCAGCGAGTACCCCTTATCCCCCAAGAGCTCACCGACCATCCTGGGGTGGTCCTCGAAGAGGACAGGGATGACCAACTGCCCCAGAATGTAGTTGTCATGCGGACTCCCTGGGAAGTGTACACACAGGTGCATGATCTTCATGTGGTGGTCGCACACGAGCTGGATGTTCAGGGAACATCCGCTACAAAATCGATATCCCTCTTTGGATACTGTTGAGGGAAATGTCCTCTTAGGGGAAAGCAGCAACAGCCAAATTTGTTGAACCACAGTTGGTTCTGCTGCAGAGCGGTGGAGTAAAAAGTGTGGGAATGCAATAGTTATAGGGGATTCGACTGTAAGGGGAATGGATAGATGGGCAGCACGGTAGCATGATTAGCAAGCACTGCGGCTTCACAGCGCCAGGGTCCCAGGTTCGATTCCCCGCTGGGTCACTGTCTGTGCGGAGTCTGCACGTTCTCCCCGTGTCTGAGTGGGTTTCCTCCGGGTGCTCCGGTTTCCTCCCACAGTCCAAAGACATGCAGGTTAGGTGGATTGGACATGATAAATTGCCCATAGTGTCCAAAAAGGTTAGGAGGGGTTATTGGGTCACGGGGCTAGGGTGGAAGTAAGGGCTTAAGTGGGTCGGTGCAGACACGATGGGCCGAATGGCCTTCTTCTGCATTGTATGTTCTATGTTCTATTTCTGTGGCCACAAATGAGGCTCCAGGATGGTATGTTGCCTCCCTGGTGCTAGGGTCAAGGATGTCTCGGAGCAGTTACAGGGCATTCTAGAGGGGGAGGGCGAACAGCCAGTGGTCGTAGTACACATCGGTACTAACGACATAGGTAAAAAAAGGGATGAGGTCCTAAAAGCAGAATATAGGGAGTTAGGAAGAAAGTTGAGACGTCGCACCTCAAAGGTAGTAATCTCAGGATTACTATCAGTGCCACGTGCTAGTCAGAGTAGAAACAGCAGGATAAGCCGGTGAATATGTTGAAGAGATGTTTCTTGCCCTCTGGTGTTTCTCATTAGTCGTTGTTGTATATAGACCCTCAAACTGCAGTGGTAATGTTGGGAATGGCATTAAACAGGAAATTAGAGATGCATGCAATAAAGGAACATCTGTAATTATGGGTGATTTTAATATTGATATATTGCATATTGATTGGGCAAATCAAATTAACCACAGTACCTCGGAGGAGGATTTCCTGGAGTGCATGTGGTATGTTGAGGAACCAACGAGAGAGCAGGCCATCCTAGACTGGGTAATGTCAAGTGGATGTCCATTTAAGAAATGGGTGTTTATCAATTAGCTGCAGTGATGTCAGTGTGTGGGTGGAGCTGGAATGTCTTACTGTCTTTTACTTCCGTTTTGAGCTGTAAAGCTGCTTTGCAGCTCTGCGTTTGGTTTCGTTTTCAGAGTTGTAGAGCTGTATTCAAAGCAAGCAGGTGTATAATGATCTTTCTCTCAAGGAAGAAGCATACAAATTGACCAAGAAAAATGACAGGTCTAAGGATTGGGAACAGTTTAAAATTCAGCAAAGAAGGACCAAGGGATTGATTAAGAAAGGGGAAATATAGATGTCACGGTGGCATAGTGGTTAGTACTGCTGCCTGATGAAGCCAAGGAACCAGGTTTGACGCTGGCCCCGGGTCATTGTCCATGTGGAATTTGCACGTTCTCACCGTGCCTGTGTAGGTCTCACCCCCACAACTCACAAGATGTGCAGGGTAGGTGGATTGGCCACACTAAATTGCCCCTTAATTGGAAAAGTGAGAATTGGATACTCTAAAAAAAAATTTAAATCTTCCCAAGAAAGGGAAAATAGAGAGTGAGAGCAAACCTGCAGGGAACATAAAAACTGACTGTAAAAGTTTCGACAGGTACGGGAAAAGAAAAAGATTGGTGAAGACTAATGTAGGTCCTTTAGAGCCAAGAAACAGGGGACAAAGAAATGACGAGCAACTAAACACATTTTGATTCTGTCTTCACAAATGAGGATGCAAATCAGATCCCAGAAATGTTGGGGAACACATGGTTTAATGAGAGGGAGGAGCTGAAGGAGGCCAATACTAGTAATGAAATGGTGTTGGGGAAATTGATGGGATTGAAGGCTGATAAATCCCAGGGTATGATAATCTACATCCCAGAATACTTGCTCTAGAAATAGTGGATGCATTGGTGGTCATCCAGGATTCTATAGACTCTGGAACTGTTCCTGCAGATTGGAGGGTAGCTAATGCAACTCCACAGTGGATGTGGTAATTAAAAACGGAAATCGAGAGAAAGCAGGAAATCATAGACCAGTAAGCCTGACGTCACTAGTGGGGAAAACTTTAGAATCCATTATCAAAGATTTTATAGCAGAGCACTTAGAAAATAGTGGCAGGATCGGACAGAGTCAGCATGGATTTATGAAGTGGAAATCATGCTTGTCAAATCTACTGGAATTCTTCGAGGATTTAACTAGTAGATTTGAAGAGGGGGAGCCAGTGGATGTGGTATATTTGGACTTTCAGAAGACTTTTGACGAAGTCCCACATGAGGATAAATGTGTAAAATTAAAGAACATGGGATTAGGGGTAGTGTATTGAGGTGGATAGAAAACTGGTTGGCAGACAAGAAACAATGAGTAGGAATTAATGGCCCTTTTTCAAATTGGCAGGCAGTGACTAGTGGGGTACCTCAGGGATTGGTGTTGGGCCCCAGCTATTCACAATATATATTAATGATTTAGATGAGGGAACAAAATGTAATATCTCCAAAATTGCAGATAACACCAAGTTGGGTGGGAGGGTTAGCTGTGAGGAGAATGCAAAGATCCTTCAATGTGATTCAGATCAGTTGAGTGAGTGGGCAAATGAATGGCAGATACAGAATAATTTGGATAAATGTCAGGTTATCCACTTTGGTAGCAAAACCGAGAAGGCAGACTATTATCTGAATGGCCGTAAATTGGAAGGGGAATGTGCAACGAGACCCGAGTGTCCTCACAGAAGGTAAGCATGCAGGTACAGCAGGCAGTAAAGGAGGAAAATGGAATGTCGGCCTTCATTGTGAGAGGATTTGAATACAAGAGTAGGGATGTCATGCTGGAATTATACAGGGCCTTGGTGAGGCCACGCCTGGAATATTGTGTACAGTTTTGGCCTCCATATCTGAGGAAGGATGTTCTTGCTCCAGAGGGAGTACAGCGAAGGTTTACCAGACTGATTTCTGGGATGGTGGGACTGACATATGAGGGAGATTGAATCGGTTAGGATTGTATTCGCTGGAGTTCAGAAGAATGAAGGGGATCTCATAGAAACCTATAAAATTCTAACTGGGCTGGACAGGGTCGATGCAAGAAGGATGTTCCCGATGTGGGTGTGCCCAGAGCATGGGTCACAGTCTGAGGATGCGAGGTAGACCATGCAGGACAGAGATGAGGAGAGATTTCTTCACCCCGAGTGTGGTCGGCTTGTGGAATTCCTTACCACAGGAAGTAGTTGAGGCCAAAACATTGTATGTTATCAAGAAACAGTTGGATATAGCACTTACAGAGAAGAGGATCAAAGGATATGGGTGAAAGTGGGATTACGCTATTGAGTTGGATGATCAGCCATGATCATAATGAATGAAGGAGCAGGCTGGAAGGGCAGAATGGCCTCCTTGTGCTTTCTATGTTTCTAACCCTTCCTGTTGATATAGGACACTCCCTGACAGCCCGGTGCGTGCAAGGCGACATGCGTGCCATCTATTACCCCCTGGACCTGAGGCATCTTGTCATTGGCGGCGAACCCTGCTGCCCGGGCCTGGTCCATGTCAAAGTTTAGAGAGATTGCTGTCTTGGCAAACAGGGCATCATGGATGCACTTGTTTGTTGTAGCTTGTGAGATGCCAAACAAGTCCCCGCTTGAACGTTGGAATGATCCTGAGGCATGAAGGTTCAGGGATACAGTGACCTTGATGGTCACCGGGAACGAGTATCCACCTCCTCCATGTGATGCCAAATCTGCAAGGACATGCCGCACCATCCCCTTGTTGAGGCGGAGCCTCCTGCGGCACACCCCCAACTGTTCGAAAGACCAGCGACGCCTGTACCCCTTGAGCCGTCGCCGGCTTCCTCTTGGGGGTCCTTCCCTGGTCTGACGGGCGTGCAGGTACACAGGGTATGGAGCAGTGCCCTGCACATGGGCCGCCACCTCAAGTCTCTGTTGACGCTGATGCCACTGCCTTAGACCATAAGACCATAAGACATAGGAGCGGAAGTAAGGCCATTCGGCCCATCGAGTCCACTCCACCATTCAATCATGGCTGATTTCAACTCCATTTACCCGCTCTCTCTCCATAGCCCTTAATTCCTCGAGAAATCAAGAATTTATCAACTTCTGTCTTAAAGACACTCAATGTCCCGGCCTCCACCGCCCTCTGTGGCAATGAATTCCACAGACCCACCACTCTCTGGCTGAAGAAATTTCTCCTCATCTCTGTTCTAAAGTGACTCCCTTTTATTCTAAGGCTGTGCCCCCGGGTCCTAGTCTCCCCTGCTAATGGAAACAACTTCCCTACGTCCACCCTATCTTGTAAGTTTCTATTAGATCTCCCCTCAACCTCCTAAACTCCAATGAATATAATCCCAGGATCCTCAGACGTTCATCGTATGTTAGGCCTACCATTCCTGGGATCATCCGTGTGAATCTCCGCTGGACCCGCTCCAGTGCCAATATGTCCTTCCTGAGGTGTGGGGCCCAAAATTGCTCACAGTATTCTAAATGGGACCTAACTAATGCTTTATAAAGCTTCAGAAGTACATCCCTGTTTTTATATTCCAAGCCTCTTGAGATAAATGACAACATTGCATTTGCTTTCTTAATTACGGACTCAACCTGCAAGTTTACCTTTAGAGAATCCTGGACTAGGACTCTCAAGTCCCTTTGCACTTCAGAATTATGAATTTTGTCACTGTTTAGAAAATAGTCCATGCCTCTATTCTTTTTTCCAAAGTGCAAGACCTTGCACTTGCCCACGTTGAATTTCATCAGCCATTTCTTGGACCACTCTCCTAAACTGTCTAAATCTTTCTGCAGCCTCCCCACCTCCTCCATACTACCTGCCCCTCCACCTATCTTTGTATCATCGGCAAACTTAGCCAGAATGCCCCCAGTCCTGTCATCTAGATCGTTAATATATAAAGAGAACAGCTGTGGCCTCAACACTGAACCCTGCGGGACACCACTCGTCACCGGTTGTCATTCCGAAAAAGAACCTTTTATCCCAACTCTCTGCCTTCTGCCTGACAGCCAATCGTCAATCCATGTTAGTACCTTGCCTCGAATACCACGGGCCCTTATTATACTCAGCAGTCTCCCGTGAGGCACCTTATCAAAGGCCTTTTGGAAGTCAAGATAGATAACATCCATTGGCTCTCCTTGGTCTAACCTGTTTGTTATCTCTTCTCCGGCATCTGGCCACCTGGTCTGCCAGCAGCACCGCGAGGGCTGCCTCCGTGAGATGCAAGATATCATCCATCCCGTATAATATCTGTAAGGTATTGGAGAGGGTGGTATGTCTGGCGACCAGCGGTGTCTTCCACCCTGGGACCCTCCATTTCCCCCTTTCTCCCCCATCCCCCCTGCCATCTGACACACCCTGCCCACGCACCCCGGCCCGTAGTGGGGGCCCTTGGTCACTGGGCCCCCAAATCGTGTACCCCAGACACCAGCATGTAACGTTACCTGGATCGTGATTCAATTTGGAACTTTGCAGGAGGTTGAGATGATCTGGTGAAGCTGCAATGGTCACCTGATCTTTGGCGGCCATCTTAATTTATCTGTGTCCCTTTAAATAAAAGACAATTCCAAAAACTTCTACAGAAATACAGAGCCCACATTTGAAATTATGAACATGACATGCCTTTACTGGGCATAACAGAGAGTCTAATCTGCAGTCTAATAAATCTACACACTTAGGGGAGGTAGAGACGCAAGCTCTAGTGGATTATTCCTGAAGTTAATATTAAAAATGGTATACGCTGGTTCATTTTATAATACTTTTTTAAACTTCATAGTGATGGATTTTTAATATAGGTAATGTTATGAAGAATTCATTGTATAAAATATTGATATTTAATTCATCGGTTCGAAACATGAATTGGACTTTCAAAAAGTTAGGTTCTTTTGAAACAGAATAAAGTGATTTCAACCTACATCAAGATGACCAACAGTAATATTTATTGCTTTTATGTTCCACCTCCAAACCCCATGGAGAGGTGATGACAAATTTACAAAACTCACATGACACCGCACCTCCCGCCCCAAGGGATTGTAAACCAGCAGGTGCAGCTTTTTATACTGCCTCAGTCCTGGACGCAAAACACTCGGCTTCTATCTGCACCCAGGACAGACCAAGCTACCAACTCTCCGTGCCACCTGTCCCTCCGTACCACCTGTCCCTCGTGGGAAAGCCTATGCAGAGAAAACTCTTTGGCCACCATCCATCGGGCAGTGGTCTGCACGTAACGTCCTAGAGGCCCTGCAGGAAAAGGAGATGGTGGATCCTGCCAGATGGTTCCCTGAGCAGACTGCCAAAAGTATTTGACCGAATACCTCATCGCCAGAACTTTCAAACAAGCACCAAGATGTAGCTTGGCTGTTGGTGAGAAAGGTCCTCCCCCATCAGATCCTTCCTAAACGGCCGGTGTCGCAACCCATACGTTCGTTGTCCTCGAGGTGACCATTGTCCAGCTGCTTGTGGGAAGGTCTGGAGAGGTGCAATGTTTTTTTTTAAAGGTTCACCCATGGCGCAGGACTCTGTGCTCGATTGGCTGTTCCAAGGAATATACACTGCATCGCTTGACGGGCTGTTTCTAGGGATACACACTTCATCAACTGCAGCTGCAGGATCATTAACTCAGTGAAAGCTGCTCTTAGGTCTGCTCGAAACCTATTGGTCTTTTAGGGCAAAGAGCTGTCCCTGATCGCGAGTTGTTGACTGGTACATTCCAAAACCCAGGACTGCGTACTGAGGGTGGCACTAAAGCTTGGGGGAGACGGCGCAGAGGTGCAATGAGCAAAGGTCGCTGTCTACGACCTTTCAGCCATAGTGAACTGAGGGGAGAGGAACTGTGTAGATCATCCTTGGGCTGTATGACTTACATTGAATGTATGCGGTGAATATTACACGTATCACAATTGTGCGGAAGCATCTCAGACTGCAACTTGATCTCTGTAGAAAACTTGAGTGTTATTGCACTTTCTGTGATGGGCATTTTGAAATGTTTTGTAATGTCCTTTCGGAGATTTTATGACTGAAGATTATTTTTGCAAAGAAGGCATATTTTGCAAAAAATAACCTCTGAACGTCAGTTATTTTTTACAAATTCAAATTTGGCCAAATAATTCCTCTCTGGCTTTGCAACCTGTATTCATGTGTGTGTATGTGAGAGCTTTGAGTGTGAGTGTGTGAGAACTTTGAGTATGAGTGTGGGAGCTTAGAGTGTCAGCGTGCATGCGTGTGATCTTTGAGTGTAAGTGCATGTTCTTGTGAGCTTTGAATGTCAGCGTGTTTGTGTGCACTTTAAGTGTGTGTGCATCTGTATGAGATTTGAATGTCAGCATGTTTGTGTGTGTGTGCTTTAAGTGTGTATGTGTATGCGTGTGAGCATTGAGTCTGAGTGTATGTGTGTGCGTGTGAGCTTTGCGTGTGTGTGAGCTTTGAATCTGAGTGTGTTTGTTTGTGTGATCTTTGTGCATCAGCATGTTTGTAAGTGCGAGCTTTAAGTGTGCATACATGTGAGCTTTGAGTGTCAGCGTATTTGTGTTAGATTGAGTGTGCATTTGAGCTTTGAGTGTCAGCGTATTTGTGTGTGTGAGATTTGAGTGTGCATGTGAGCTGTGTATGTGTGAGCTTAGAGTGTCAGCATGTTTGTGTGCATGTGAACTTTGAGCGTGTGTGTGTCTGTAAACTTTGAGTGTGAGTGTGTGTGCATGTGAGCTTTGAGTATGTGTGTGCACGTGAGCTTTGAATGTGATTCTGTGTGTGTGCATGTGAGTTTTGAGTATGTGTGTGCATGTGAGCTTTGAGTGTGATTCTGTGTGTGCGCGTGCGAGCTTTGAGTGTGTGTGTGTGTGTGTGTGTGTGTGCGAAAATGAGCATTGAGTGTGAGTCTGTGTGTGTGCATGTGAGCTTTGTGTGAGTGAGCTTTGAATGTGAGTTTGTGTGTGTGCGTGTGCGTGTGAGCTTTGAGTGCGTGTGTATGTGTGCGAGCTTTGAATGTGAGTGTGTGAGTGAACTTTGAGTGTGTGTGTGAGCATTGAGTGTGTGTGTGTGTGAATGAGCTTTGAGTGTGATCTGTGTATGGCATTTGAGTGAGTGTGTGCAAGTGAGCTTTGAGTGTGAGTGTGTGCGTAAAGTTGGAGCTTATTTTTGTTTTTGTTCATTTTGATCAGTAAAGTGAACCTTTATCTTTGTTGAACTCAAGAAAACATGTCTGACCTGTGCTTTGTGATCAGGACATGTCAACAGTTAAGTGAACACTAAATTAGCAAGAGTATCCTTACCCCAAATCAGAAACCTCTTGTGAGGCGAGGGGAATGAGCGGGGCCATGCGGGCCCTCCTCATCTCGCAGAAGGAAGAACAGTAAAACAGGGAAAGAAGAATGCAGGTCTGAACTGATTTTCTCTTTCCGAGCTGGTTGTAACAGAAAACATTTCTATTAATTTATCAGAGGTTTTTCCCTACAAGACCTTAAATTAGATATTCAGGATTATATTGATAGCAGACAATTTAACTGACAGGTTTTATTATTTTTACTGAACGAGAGAGAGAGAAGAGGTCAACACTTACAATCCACAGTGTTGATAGAATCTCTACAGAACAGAAGGTGGGCATTTGGCCCATTGAGTCTGTACCGACCCTTTGAAAGAGCACGGTACCTAGGTCAACTCCCCGCCCTATCCCCGTTACCCCACCTAACCTGCACATCTTTGGACACAAAGGTACAATTTATCTTGGCCGATCTACCTACCTGCACATCTTTGGACTGTGGGAGGAAGCCGGAGAATCCGGAGGAAACCAATGCAGGCACTGGGAGAACGAACAATCTCCAAACAGACAGTTACCCAAGGCCAAAATTAAACCGGGGTCCCTGGCGCCGTGAAGCAGCAGTGCTAACCATTGCACCACATTTTACTGGTCAAAGTTCATCATGTGTGTAGCTGCATTGCCAGGTTATCATGGCCACAGGCTGTACAAGCTGAAGGCTGCACTTCAGCAACTCACCAAACTTGCTTCGACAGCAAGTCCCATCCCTATGAACTGGACAACGAAAAGGACAGAGCAGCAACATCTAAGGAACTTAAGGTGTAGGAGCAGGAATAGATGGTACTCTCCCTCAAGCTTGCTCTATCATTCAATAAAGCCGTCGACATTGCTCCCTCATTCAATACAGTCCCCACAGCTTGCCCCACCATAAATACAGTCCCAAGAGCTTGTTCTGTCATTCAATATAGTTCCCAGAGCTTGCCCGCCAAAGACAATCCCAAGAGCTTGTTCTCATTCAATACAGCCCCTCGAGTTTGACACACCATCAATACAGCCCCCCCCCCCAAGTTTGTTCCACAATCAATACAGCCCCTGAGTTTGCTCCGCCATCAATACATCTTCATAAGCCAGTTCCGCATTCTATACAGCCCTGGGTTTTCCCCGCCATTCAATACAGCCCCCAGATTTTGTCCCACCATTCAATATTGCCCCTGACCTCACCCCGCCATTCAATACGGCCCCCTGAACTTGACCCGCCTTTTAATAAAGTAATTCCTCAGCTTTTAGATCAGCACTACTGAGACTGAGACCCCGGGCGGGATTCTCTGAAAATCGGGCTATGTCCCCACGCCGGCGGAAAAACCGTCACCAATGACTCCGGCGTCAACGGCCCCCCAAGGTGAGGAATTCTCACCTTTCTAGGGGGCTAGGTTGCCGCCGGAGTCGTCCCTGCTGCTCCAGCCAGTGCCGAAGGGCTGGCGCGAGTCCGCGCATGCGCGGAATCACCTACGTGATCTCTCGCATGCGCGGACCGGCCGGTGTATTTCTGCGCATGCGCAGACTGGCCGGTGTATTTCCGTGCATGCGCGGCGGTTTCCTTCTCCGAGTCGGCCCCCGGGCAATATGGCGGAGCCCTACGGGGCTTGGCGCAGAGGAAAGAAGGCCCCCACGGAAACAGCCCGCCCGCAGGATCGGTAGGCCCCAATCGCGGGCCAGACCACCATGGATGCCCCCCCCCCCGGGGTCAGATCCCCCCGCGCCCTCCCCGAGGATCGATCCCGCACACTTAACTGCCAGGTCCCGCCGTGCGTGAGATGAGTAATTCACGCTGGCGGGATTTGCCAAAACTGGATGGCCACTCAGCTCATCGGGGCCCGGAGAATCGCTGGGGGGGCCGCTGACAACGGCCTCCGACCGGCGTGTCGGGAATCCCGCCACCACCAAAAAATGGCGCCGGAGAATAGGGCAACCGGCAATGGGGCGGCGGGGCGGGATTTAAGCCGCGCCTCGGGGATTCTCTGACCCGGCGGGGGTTCGGAGAATCCCGGCCCCTATGTTCTGGACTCACCAGCCTCTCAGCATTTGGACTGTCAAATCCTGCTGAGAAATTTGTATGTTCACTCAGATAATCTCTCATCATTCTAAACTCCAGAAAATATAATCCCCTCTGAGGTGCACACCATGATGACATCCTATGCTCTGCTCTGTGGCGAGTTTGGTGTTGCGGGGGGGAGGAGGAAGAGTGTGATGGATGGGCACCCCGCCACCTTCCTTCCTCCAGTCCGATTAAGCCCCCAATTAAGGGCCCCATTGTATTGCCATTGGTATAAACCCAATGGCGGGTGGGACGCCAATCCTGTGAGGATGACAACAGGCAATTTTCAACGTTTGCTTCGAGGCTCTGGGGGAGTGGGGTGGTTCACAGGCACCCAGTGTCTGATTAAAGGGATTCAGAATCCAGAAGGGGGGGGGCACTGAGAGACAATCACCTGACCTTGCTGTAACCCCCATTCCCATGGCCTCTTCCCATCATCACTCAGTTATGCATGGACCCCGTCTTGATCTGAGGCCTTGGGTGCGTGCAGTACTGGCAGCAGCCATTTCCCCTTTGGTGATGCTACTGAGTGTAGAAGAGCTGCCGAACTCTGATTGGCTGAAAGCACTTGGCAGACAGGGTCTTTAATCCCTGGGGGAGGCTCAACACTGGCCCGTTAACTGCCTGAATGACTCAAGATGCAGCAGGCCTTCGTGGAAAGATGCAAAGTGGGGCACTTGCTGGCTCCCCAGCTGGCAGCTGAGACCCCCATTGCCTCCATAGAATTACGTCCAATGTCTTAATGGTAGCTGGCTCAGAATCCTGGATGCACCTACCTGACACTGCAGCACCACCTGTGGTTCAAAGAGAATGGAGCACCATCCATTTCCTCAGAGCAATGAGGGATGGAGAATCTACCTGATGACCACGTCCTTCAAAAAGGTAGAGTTTACAATTTGGGAAGTTCTGTTGAAGAAACCTTTGCCCTGGATAACATGGAGGTTCTTGAGTGTTGTTGGAGCTGTACCCATTCAGACATGTGGGGAGACTTTGTTATGATGCCTGTGGGAGAACTGCAAGTCAAAGAAAAAATTACCAAAAAACCTCAAAATGACAACGTTTCACTTTTTGTAACTTTTGCTTTATCGTGAATCAGAGCCAGTGCAAATCAACCATGAATTAACAGACAAGTGAAATAAAACGGCAACTTTCACCTTAGCACAAAGGTACGCCTTACACCACCACAATCCTCCCTGTTCAACACATATGGAATTACATAGCTACACAGTTCCACGATATGCCGTTCTTCACACAAACTAGTTCAGCGATCCTATCCAATAACATCTCCGAGTTTTATGAGTACAATTACCATCAGCAAGGCACACTTCTATAGATCCCCTCTCCCTTGGGTCACGACTGTCCTGATGGTGTATCTATCCAGAGTCCCTTTTCAACCAACTAATAACTAATAACACTCGGGTTCACATTTGGCCACCCAGAGAAACAGCCAAAGGCGAAATTCTCCCTTTGGGAAACTGTGGACGCAATCTTCCTAAAAGGGAACAAAGTTCCCGAGTGAGCGCATTTTGCCACATGTTTCCCGGCACTCGCAATGCCAAGAAACACATGGCTATTCAACACGACTCGCTTTGAATAAGAGGCCTAAATGGGGAACGTGTGTTTCCCCCCCCCCCCCCACCCCCGCAGTGCAATTCAGCCCCCCACCCCCCCCAATTTTCCCAGTCAACCTCCTTCCTCCCCAGTACGGGGGTGATCTGCCCTGACCCAACCCCCTCCCCACAGAGAACCCCTAAATAAAGAGACCCCCTAAATAAAGGCCCCCCCCCCAGAGACCCCCTAAATAAAGGGAACCCACAGAGATGCCCTAAATAATATGTTCCAGCTCTGCACAAACATTTGGTGCATTCCTCTTTCTGTCTCTGTCTGCCTTCTCTTTTTGTCTGCATCTGTGCCTACACCCTCCAGCTTCTCAACTTGTAACTCTCCTTTGCATCTGCAGCTCTCATTTATGTTTGCCCACATGACTTCTGCCTTAACTTCTTTCCTGTTGGTACTCCTTCTCGGTCAAGTCACCAGGTCAGATAGACCAAATAATTATAATTGATCCCTTTACAATTGTTACAAACTCTCAGACGTTTTTTTCAACCGCCCTTAAAAACGATTACAAATTCCACAGACGATTTAAAGAAATTACAAACTTTTGCTACTGTACTCCAGGTCAAGGTCAGGACATATCCCACCACACTCCTTGTAAATGGAGGAAAGGCTTTGAGGAATCTGGAAGAGAGTCACTTGCCTTTGAATATCCAATGCCTGATCTGCTCTCACAGCCAAGGTATTTATGTGACATTTCAGTTGTGCCCCCTCCCGCCCCCCAAGATGATGATGGCATGGGATTGTATATCAAGGGGAGGGAGTTAGACTCCCTTGATGGAAATGGCACTTATGAGGTCTGAGCCTGAACATTGTCTGGGTCTTGTTGCACGGGGCATGACTGTTTCACTCTCAGTGGAGTTGCAAATGGTACTGAGTACTGCAATTACCAGCAAACATTCCTACTTCTGACCGTATGATGGAGAGAGGGTCACGACTGAAGCAGCTGTAGCTGGCTGGCCCCAGGACATTGCCTTCAGACTTATCATAATTGCGGTCAGGTGTAAATTTATAATTCATTAATTCTGCAAATCTCATTAAATGTGAAAAGGGAAGCTGTCAATTTATGCTGCAAATCAAACAGAAATGTTGTCATTCACATCACACAAATACGTATAAACATAGTAATTGCAAGCGGCTCATTTTACAAGTGCATAAGGAGCTTTTCGATATTTATTCTTCTGCATCTCTCATCATTCACTTACTTGCATCGGATAAATTGACTCATAATTTTAGCTGAAATAAACTATGATTTAGCTCAATGTGAAACCATTTGAGCAATTTTGGTGCTTATTATTCTACATTCTGTATTTTGTGAGGATTTGAGTTGACAATTGCGCAGCCCGATCATGTTTCTCAGGGTCAGCCCCATCACGGCTGTGATGCAGATACCAGCATCACCGTAATCCCAATTTCAGAAAAGATTCATTGACAGAAAATTGAAAGAAAAGGCTTTAGTATTTGATGTGTTGGGCACTCTGGATCCGTGGAACACATACAGGCCACCAACACTTAAAATAGTACAACACTATTTTATTAAGTTCGAAACTGTTGAACATACTTTCACTGTGGGTTAACACGATGTTAGATTAAACTAAAGACCTATGCCTGTCCTAACCAGTCTATGTACTCAGCACATGGTGAAGATCTGTGCTGTAAGCTGTAAGCTCTGTCCTTCTAAGAGGCTGCATCCCGAATGAGCGGGAACTCTGATGCCCCCTGACTTTATAGTGAGTGTGCTCCAACTGGTGATTGGCTGCGGTGTTGTGTGTGTTGATTGGTCTTGCTGTGTGTCCATCAGTGTGTGTGTCTGCACCATGATATACTGGTGTATATTATGACAGTATTTACATTGTGTCCTCCATGGCCTCAGAATCCCTCGAGACATTTTGCAGCCAAGGATTAACTTTTGAAGTGCCGTCACTGTTGCAATGTAAGAAAAAGCTGGTTTTGATTGATTCATGTCTTGATGTTGGGCATATTAGCTTGGGGGAAGGATAATAATATCGGACTGGCTTTCTTCCACTGTATTTGGCGGACCTTGTGAAGGCACTGCTAGCGATAGTGCCCCAGTGCTTTGAAGGACCTGCTGTAGGTCATCCAAGTCTCCAAAACATATAGGAGTGCAGGGATCACTGCTGCACAGAACACCATGTCCTGAGTCTTGGGTTTGATAGCCTAGTCCTCCAATACTCTTTCCCTCAGTCACTCAGCGGCTGAGCTGTCACATTGGGGGCAATGATGAATTCCATCATCTATGTTTGCCTTTGCCATAGGAGGCTCCCGCAATATAGAAAATTGTCCACATTTTTCAGGATCTTTCCATTAATTTTCATTGATGGGGGTGGGGCTGGTTGGAAGAGGACCTTAGTTTCCCAGGTTTAGTGAAAGGCCCATTTTCACATATGTTTCAGAGAAGGAGTTGACACTGGAGCTCAGTGTACCCACAAGCATCATCTTCACACAGAAGCTCTCTGACTGAGGTCGGAGTGGTTTTGCTTTTGGATTGAAGGTGGCATAGGTTGAACAGTTTTCCGCTCTGTTTTATAAATTATCTCCACACCTGTGGGTCACTTGGTGGAGGAGGAGGTGCAGTATTGCAGCAAGGAAAATGAAAAAGAGAGTTGGTGCAATGACATATCTCGTTTGACCCGGGTTTTCAGTGATAGTGGATTTGTGAAGGTTCCATTGGTGAGGATCACAGCTTGCATTTCATCAGAGAGTAGCAGAGGATGGAGACAAATTTCTGAGGCAGCCAAATTTGAGGAGGTTAGGCCATAAGTCAGATGTTTTTCTGAGGTTGAAAAAGACCATGGCCGGAATTCTCCGTTTCGGGGAATCCCGATTGGGCGGAGAATGGAGCTTCAGCTGAAAAATGGGTTTGGCGCCAGGCGGCAGACACATCCCCAGTCCCCGCTCCCGCATCGTCGGCTACCCGTTCTTCGCCCACGGCAATATGCAAAGTGCTGATTTACATAAATAACATGCAATTGATGGGCGAGAATCCCGTGTTCAGCAGAGCAAGGCCGAAGCAAAATTCAAACAAAAAAAAAGCAGAAAGGCAGCAGAGGAATCCACTGTGCAGATGAAAAGCCAGGCCTGGGGTTTATTCTATGCTGTCTGCCACCGATAGTGGAGTCCCTGATAAGGCAGAGAATCCAGCATCTTCAAACAAACAGTATCGGTGCCCTGTTCAGATGCTCCAGTCCTCCGCTGGCGGTGGTATCGTGGTTCATGCCTTGTGCCAGTGAGAGGAGGCAAATAGGTCAGATTGATCAAAAGATTGATCTGGTTGGCGTCTCTCTTGTCGGGGGTTCTCTGGTGGCTGCTCTCTTATAATGGGTCTGATGGCAGTCTTTGGTGGTCTCTGCAATGGGGGATATCTGGTGGGGGGTTGGTTGGGTGGTCAGGTCACCCTTGCACTATTGGGGGGGGGGGGTGATCCAGCAAATCTCGTGCTGGGGGGCGGAATTGCGTTGCGGGGCGGGGAGAGGGGGCCAAGGTGTTGGACCTCGCCATTGGTCTGCCCCCTCAAAATGGCTACCCGATTCATGACGGAATCCTTTGCAATCCCTGTCATGCACAAATTTGCATGGCAAACGTTTGAGCGCAAATCAGGGGTGATTCATCTCTGGCAGGAGAACATTTGTGTTCCAAATGGACAATTCAGCCCCTGATCAAACACAGAGGCAGAGGCGCAGCACTTGGCCACATCACAAACGACTCAGCAAAGGCACAGTGGTTAGCACTGTTGCTTCACAGCGCCAGTGTCCCAGCTTCGATTCCCGGCTTGAGTCACTGGCTGTGCGGAGTCTGCACGTTCTCCCCGTGTCTGCGTGGGTTTCCTCCGACTGCTCCGGTTTCCTCCCACATGTCCCGAAAGACGTGCTTGTCAGGTGAATTGGACATTCTGAATTTTCCCTCAGTGAATCCGAACAGGCGCCGGAATGTAGCGACTAGGGGATTTTCACAGTCACTTCATTGTGGTGTTAATGTAGTGACACTAATAAAGATTATTATTATTAATTTTTAAAAATTCAAATAAGTGAAAAGGTTAAAAGTCAGAAGAATAATCCATTGTCCGGATGAAAAGCAGAAGCTGAGTGAAGGCAGAGTCAAGAGGCCTCTCCAGATCACAAGGGCGAGCAAAATACAATAAGAAAGCTGAGAATAGCTTTTAAAATGGGCATCAATCAGGATGTGCACATCTAGAGCGCAGCTGTAAGATAACTTGCTGCTACAGGTCCACAGCTAACATCATAAATGAGCCCAACTGAATGAAAAAAAAGTGTTTAAAATGGCAGGCGGAGTTAAAGAAAAATCACCTTCCATTTGATGCCTAGCCTTAACAAGCAAGTGGCTTCTCCAAACATTTTGTTTTGAGGATTTCCTACATTTAATAAATTCAAAAAATGGCGCAATGGCAGCCTGCCGAAACCTGGCAAGTGCAGGAAAATAAATGGGAAGAAACAATGGCAGTTACAGTGTCACCTTGGAGAAGAGACAACATTTAAAGAGGTATTCATCCATTATGAAAAATGGCCATGAATAATTAATTAAAACACCAGACCAATTCTGGCTGAGGCAAGGTCCAAACGAGACCCAAAATTGGGGTCTTGGAGAAAACATTTTTTAGATTATGGGAGTGCATAAATTAATGTCCCTCTGAACAAACTGAAGACTCAGCAATGTTCCATATTCCAGGATGGGAAGCCAGAGGTGTATATCGCGTTATGAACTCTGGGATAACACAGGCTGCAACTGGATGCAGCTTTAACCAAAAGATACTCCAGACCTTGAAGTTAGTTCAATCTAATTTATTGAACCAGTAGCACAGTTAGCACGGTTCTCTATGAGTTCGACTCTCTACTAACCTAAGTGTGGTTACTCTGTCTGACTGAACCAGACTAGCTCTGAGCTATGTGCTGGAGGTGTGATACTGTACATACACCCTGACTCACTCTCTAGATGTCCATCAGTGGAAAGTGGCAGAGTGTGAGTGCCTCGTGCTTTTTACAGTGAGACCTCTGAGTGTCCTACCTGCTCATTGGTCATGTCCTGTTCTCTGTGTTCATTAGCTGCCTGTCTGTGCCTGTCTGTATATCATTATCTGCATGTCTGCATATCATGACATCTCCCCCTTTTAAAAATATTTTGTTGGCACATGGGAACGTACATACATCTGGTGGCATATATTAACATATTTACAAGCGGTGGCATATGTGAACGTATTTACATGTGAAGACGGCTGCCTAATGTGAGAAAACAGAACACAGCAAACAAAACAAATGTTCATAAGTCCAGTCTCTGGGGCTTGCGTCTGATCCTTGTCGACCGCCGGAGAGGTGGTGGTGGGGATGACGGCGCCTTGACAGGCGGGATGGAAGCCTGACTGGTGGTGCAGACCTGCACGAGGCTGTATAGTGTCCAGGCATCCCGCAGTTTAAACATCGCCTGCCTCTTGCAGGGCAGTGTTTCTTTAAGTGGGCGTTGCCGCAGTTCGAGCACGTCATGACGTTGGCGTCCTGACGCTCCGCGTGTTGTCACACATGCGCAGTGCGTGTGTCGGCCGCTTTGTTATCCCATTCACATCGCGCATGCGTGGGGCCCCGGGGAAAGCACGCAAAATGGCCGCTTTCATCAATGCTGAGGCGCTGCATCTGGGAGATGACCTGCACACTCTCTGTCTCGTGGGAGGCAGGTTTCTCATTTTCAGCCGATTTGTACTGGGCATAGCGATTTTTGGCTTGCTCATGCACTGTGCATGTTTCAATCGCAACTGGCAGGGTCATATGCTTGATTTTCAGCAGCTGCTCTCTCAGAGGATCAGAGTGAACTCCAAAAACGATTTGGTCTCTGATCATGGAATCAGCAATATCATCAAAGTTGCAGGACAGCGCTAGCAGGCGGAGGTTAGTTAAGAAGGAGTTGAAAGATTCATCTTTACCTTGGAGATGCTGTTTGAATGTGTAGCGCTCGAAGATTTCATTGGTGTCCACTTCACAGTGACTGTCAAACTTGTCCAGGATGGTCTGAAACTTTGTCTTGTCCTGGCCTTCAGTGAAGTGAAAAGAGTTGAAGAGTTTGATGGCTTGATAACCCGCTGTTGAGAGGAGAAGCGTGATCTCCCTTGCATCAGACGCACCCACGAGGTCTGAAGCTTCGATGTACAGCAGAAACCTTTGCTTGAATGTCCGCCAGTTGGCACTGAGATTGCCGGAGGTCCTGAGCTGGTGAGGAGCCTGAATCTTCTCCATGGTGCCGGGATACATTCGCTGCTTGTCACGGAACGGACTGAGGTAAACCACCTAGATTAAGCAGTCTCCTGGTAGCATGTTGTGTTATGTACTCTGGGATAACACAGGCTGCAACTGGATGCAGCTTTAACCAAAAGATACTCCAGACCTTGAAGTTAGTTCAATCTGATTTATTGAACCAGTAGCACAGTTAGCACTGTTTTATATGAGTTTGACTCTCTGCTAACCTAAGTGTGGTTACTCTGTCTGACTGATTCAGACTAGCTCTTATCCACGTGCTGGAGGTGTGATACTGTACATACACCCTGACTCACTCTCTAGATGTTCATCAGTGGAAAGAGGTGGAGTGTGAGTGCCTCGTGCCTTTTACAGTGAGATACCACCCCTGAGTGTCCTGCCTGCTCATTGGTCATGTCCTGTTCTCTGTGTTCTATGATCTATGATCTATGATGTGTTCATTAGCTACCTGTCTGTGCCTGTCTGTATATCATTATCTGCATGTCTGCATATCATGACAGTGCAAGAAAGAGACTGAAGAGCTGAAGAACCAGCTGAGTGGAATAGAGAGGTAGTGAAAGAAAACAATGAAGAGCTTTCCAAGCTGCGGGTTTATGATGAAGCTAAGATTTCCCTAGGGACACACCTCGTCAACAGTGAAACCAAAATGGATACGGCTCTGCTTCAGACAGAGAAAAGAAAGACAGAAATAAGGTTGGAAAATGCGAATCTGAAGCTGAAACACCAAATCGACAAAAGTAAACCAAAGCAATTGAGGCAACCATTCCTTCAAACGTGACCGAACATGATTTAGGAAAATTGTCAACTCTCCGGATCACCTGAATTTAAAAAGTCAGAGACTTGAGGGTGGGGTCGGGAGAAAAGGTAGCAAATAAAATAAAGGTTGTATTGTAAATATATTTGGGTGAAGACTTGAGGGACGTGTGGTATAAAGGCTGTTCGGCAGAGCAAGGGTTAATGTGGTTGACCATTAAAATGCCCTCTCAACTGGTCTAGCAAGCTACTCAGTTCAAGGGCAATTAGGAATAGGCAATAAACGCTGGCCCAGGAAGTAGTGCCCAAATCCCATGAATGAATGAAAAAGTAGAAGACATTTCTAGCTGTCCAGGTTAAACTCTTAGTTTGTGATATTTATCCTGGTTTGTGATAAGCTTTGAAAGAGCTAACACAGGCTCAAATGGCCAGAGTGGCCTCCTGCTATCATTGCACAGAACTTGTAATTAATTGCCTTTTACTTATTATTGTCTTTTAAACACTGAATATCAGAAAGTGAAGTCGGTGAACAGCATGAAATTACAGAGCATTCCTTTTCAGCTCCAACAATTGCAATCTTGATTGTCTGGTATACATGAATCATTGTAATATCCAAAGTGTAATGCAGTTAGTGAATGCAATTTAATTAGCATTTCTGGAAGGTTGGTGAAAAGGATAATTAAAAATAAAAACAAAATTTAAAATGCAAAAATAATGAAGTTCTGGAAACATAAAACACACCCAATAAAAAAAGTCATCCAAATCACTCATTAATTACGCTTCTTTATATTTCAATCGCATTTTGTAACCAGCTTAAATTTAATCGCCAACAATTCCCCCACACAACAAAATAAATCCACCTAAATGCAGCAACCATCAGCAAAAGTCACCCACACCGTACTAAATTCCACATAGTTAAGTTGGCTTGGATCAATGTTTTGTAACGGTATGATTAAAAAAACATATATTCTGTGAACATCTGTTGAATTTGTGAAGATTTATTCAACTGCCCTGCCATTTTGAGAGAGTGCTTATGGAGAAGAAAATTCAATGATATAATATGGCAGTCATCACTTTCAGTTTAATGAGGCTAAATTATGCACCACTAGAATTTTAAAAAAGATTTAGAGTGCCCAATTATTTTTTTACAATTAAGGGGCAATTAATGTGGCCAATCCACCTACCCTGCACATCTTTGGGTTGTGGGTGTGAGACCCATGCAGACACGGGGAGAATGTGCAGACTCCACATGGACAGTGAATTGGGTCCAGAAGCGAACCCGGGGCATTGGTGCCATGAGGCAGCAGTGCTAATCACTGCGCCATCGTACCGCCTCGTATGCACCACTCAAATAATTTAAAAGGAAAGATGCCATAGTCACATATCACTGGTGGTGATTTAACCTGAGGGTCACCACACCTCAGGCAAGGAGCAAGGTTGAGAAGGCCCTTCATGAATAACCTCAGCTGGTACAGGGATCGAACCCGCTCTGTTGGCCTTGCTCTACATCACGAACCAGCTGTCTAGCCAAGAGAGCTAAACCGACCCCCAACTACCACTGGTATACAATACAGGAGAATAGGATCATAGAATAATAAATGTAATGTAAAGTCGCCATAGTCCCTGATGACCAAGGCTGCTTTTCCGGTTGAGTCGGGAAGCTGACTGGTGGTGATTTAGCCTGAGGGTCACCGTACCTCGGGCGAGGTTGAGGGACCTTCATTAGTAACCTCATAATACAGGAACATGGGAGGCTATTTGGCCCATCAAATCTGCCATGGCTCTTTCAAGGAGCAATCCACTTAGTACACAACCAAACTTCTTCCCAGTGCCCTTTTGACGAATACTACTGAAAAGGGTTGCCGCCACCTTATTTGGCAGCGCATTTCACATCCTAATCACTTGTTTTCTGTCATGTTGCCTCTGGTTCCTTTGTCAATCACTTTAAATCTGTGCTCTCGACACTAAAGCCATTGGAAAAAGATTTGCTTTATTCACTTTCTCCAACCCTTTCATGATTTTAAACATCTCGATCAAATTTCCTCTTAACCTTTCCCACTTTAAGGAGAACAGTCCCATTTGTTCCAGCTCAACCCTGAAATCATTCTAGCAAATCTCTTCGAACCTTAACCTCCTTTTGAAAATGCCCAGAATTGGACACAATGGGAACGATTCTCCGAGCCCCGCACCAGGCCGGAGAATTGGCGCAACCGCGCCACGACGCCCCGACGCCGGCACGCGATTCTCCAAACCCCGTGCCAGACTGGAGAATTGCCGCCATTTGTCCCGGCGCATTTGACGCGGAGCTGGCCGTGGGCCGCTGGAAGCGGCGGGACCGCCGATTCTCCAGCCCAGATCCGACAGAGTCCTGCCGGCACCGTTCACCCCTGGTCGCTGCTGGCGGGAACTTTGCGCGAAGGGTCGGGGGGCGGCCTGTACGGGGGGAGGGGGGAATCCATCCCTGGGGGGGGCCTCCGATGGGGTCTGGCCCGCGATCAGGGCCCACCGATCAGCGGGCCGGCCTCTCCCCCCCCGGGCCTACTTTCCTGCGCGGCCAGCCCCTGAACACCGACGCCATGTTGAGTCGGGGCCGGCGCGCTGAAGAAGGCCCCCGCTCATGTGCACGTTGGCGTGGCCCAACTGCGCATACGCGGGTTGGCACGGCGCCCATTTGGTGCCGGGAAGGGAGGCTGGAGTGGCGTGAACCGCTCCAGTGCCGTTCTGGCTCCCTGTGGGGACAGAATCGGTCATCCCCGTGCCCATTTCGCATCGTCGTGAAACGCGACGGCGTTCACAACGGCACAAACTCTTCTTCTCCATTTTGGAGAATCACCCCCAATATTCCAGCTGGGGGGGTCGAGTACGTCTTTGATATGGGTTTAACATGATTTCCAGGCTTGTGTATTGACACCTTTATTTGTAAACCCAGGGCCTCAAATGCTTTACTAACTGCTTGCTAACTTGTCCTGCCACCTTCCAAGATTTGTGCACACGCAAGTCTCTCCCACACCCCGTTCATCATTCAGCTTGTATTTGTCTTTCCTCTTTCTTAAAAGAATGAATCACCTCATACCTTTCTGCATTAAATTTCAGCTGCCATGCATCTGCCCATTCCATCAGCCTGTCTTTGTCTTCTTGAAGCCCATTAATATTTTGGTCACTGTTTACTCTACTTGCAAGTTTTGTGTCATCTGCACATTTTGAAATTGTGCCCTTATTTATATATTTGATTAATATTATTGATGTATTTGACAAGTAGATGTGGTCCAGTACTTCCTTTCCACACCTCCTTCCAGTCTGAAAAATAGCCATGCCGGTCAATTCTGTTTTAAGTGCCTGAGTGAATTTTGTATCCTTGTTATTATGTCCCCTTTTATCCCTTGATCGCATGAGCTGCAATTTTACTCTAGGTTGAACATTTGGCACTTTATCAGTCAGTTCAAAAGTCTGTGTAACATCAACTGCACTGCCCTCATTGTTGCTGCCTATTACCTTCAAGTTAACCAAACATGGAGCGGGATTCTCCGTAGCCTGACAACGAAATCAAGAACGGCGATCAGGCAGAACGTGGCTCCTGACACCGAAATCGGGGCAGGAGCCGGTTTGATGCCGGTTCGCGTTGCTCCGTCCTCTCCAAATCGGCGTCATTGGGCTGCGCTCCGCGCGTAGTCGCAATCCCGTTGGAGTGGCATCAGCTGGCCCACACGCGATGCTCCACCTCTGATGGGCCAGTTTCCCGACGACGCGGGCTACATGTGGGAGCCTGGTGGGCCGGCTGTGGACATTGTCCAGCGCCGCAACACTCGGCCAAGATCCATGCCGCTGGCCGGGGGGTCTTCTACTAGGGCTGGGGGGTGGCCAGGAGGGGAGCTGTGGGGTCAGGGTGGGTGGTTACGCGGTCCAACATGGCCTGAGCCATGTTTTCCGGCGCGACATTGCGTGTGTGGGGGGTGTACGCGTGCATGGTTGCAGCTTGTCAGCCCTGTGCATGTGCGGCCCGGGATCCGGTGATTCTCTGGCCATTTTCCACGTGTTCCACCGGTGTTTCACATGACGCCGGTGCTAGCCCCTCATGGGTACTGGAATCGGTGAGGGTTTCGCCTCGATTTTCCCGTCGTGGAACAACACAGATCCTCCGTTGGCGCCGGCACTTAGCCTCAGAAACAGGGAATCCAGCCCATGAAATGTCTTTAACAAATTGTCCTCGCTCTCCTTTATTAGAACAAGCTTTTCCAAGTGACTGTTAATTTTCTCCCAAATTACTGTTTCGATAAGAAGTCTTACAACACCAGGTTAAAGTCCAACAGGTTTGTTTCGAATCACCAGCTTTCGGAGCACAGCTCCTTCCTCAGGTGAGTGAAGCGATAGGTTCCAGAAACATATATATAGACAAAGTCAAAGATGCAAGATGAAATGAAAATCGCTTATTGTCACGAGTAGGCTTCAATGAAGTTACTGTGAAAAGCCCCTAGTCGCCACATTCCGGCACCTGTTCGGGGAGGCTGGTACAGGAATTGAACCGTGCTGCTGGCCTGCCTTGGTCTGCTTTAAAAGCCAGCGATTTAGCCCAGTGAGCTAAATCAGCCCCTGATACCTTGAATGCGAGTCTTTGCAGGCAATTAAGTCTTTACAGGTCAAGACGGAGCAACTGGAGAGAGGGGTAACCCCAGGTTAAAGAGGTGTGAATTGTCTCAAACCAGGACAGTTGGTAGGATTTTGCAAGCCCAGGTCAGATGGTGGGGGGGTGAATGTAATGTGACATGAATCCCAGGTCCCGGTTGAGGTCGTACCCATGTGTGCGGAACTTGGCTATAAGTTTCTGTGTTGCCGCGCGTCCTGAAGGCCTACTTGCAGCATGCTTACCCGAAGATCAGAGGCTGAATGCCCTTGACTGTTGAAGTGTTCCCCGACTTGGAAGGGAACATTCCTGCCTGGTGATTGTCGCGCGATATCCGTTCATTCGTTGTCGCAGCGTCTGCATGGTCTCATAGAACATAGAACATACAGTGCAGAAGAAGGCCATTCAGCCCATCGACTCTGCACCGACCCACTTAAGCCCTCACTTACACCCTATCCCCGTAACCCAATAACCCCTCCTAACCTTTTTGGACACTAAGGGCAATTTAGCATGGTCAATCCACCTAACCTGCATATCTTTGGACTGTGGGAGGAAATCGGAGCACCCGGAGGAAACCCATGCAGACACGGGGAGAACTCCGCACAGACAGCGACCTAGTGGTGAATCGAACCTGGGACCCTGCTGCTGTGAGGCCACAGTGCTAGCCACTTGTGCTACCGTGCTGCCCCGTCTCACCAATGTACTGATGCATAGCACTCCTATTTGATGGTAGATTGTGGTGGTGTAGTGGCAATGTTGCTGAGTTAATAAGCTAGAGAACCAGGCTAGTGCCCTGGGGACATGGGTTCAAATCTTACCTTGGTCTTTGGTCGAATCTAAATAAAAAATCTGGAATTCCAGGTTAGCCATTAGTCATAATGCTGCCATGAAACTATTATTGATTGTAATAAAAACACATCTGGTTCACTAATGTCCTTTAGTGGAAGGGAAACCTGCCTGAATAGCCTACATGTGACTCCAGACCCCAGCAACATGGTTGACTCATAACTCAGTTCAGGGGAAATTAGGCATTCACAGCACATGCTGGACTTGCTGGCAATGCCCAGATCCCATAAAATAAACTTTATTTACTATCTCAGTCATTTTTTTCTGCATCAAATAGATCAGGGCTGGTTTAGCTCAGTTGGCTCCACAGTTGATTTGTGATGCAGAGCGCGGGTTCAATTCCCGTACTGGCTGAGGTTATTCATGAAGGCCCTGCCTTCTCAACCTTGCCTGAGGTGTGGTGATCCTCAGGTTAAATCACCACCAGTCAGCTCTCCCCCTCAAAGGGAAGCAGCCTATGGTCATCTGGGATTATGGCGACTTTACTTGACTAATAGATCTCAATTTTGGTCCTGAATGGAGCCCACATTTCCCCTTTTACTGTTAATATATCTATAGAAGATCTATGGGGATCAATTTAACCACGGCATTGCACTCGACGTGGATCTGGGTGCACCAGGTAAATAGCGGGAAAGGCCAAATTCGAGATTCGTGCTGGACGCAAACCAGTTTGCAATGCACTCGGCCCGCTCCGGATCACTCCCAAAACTGGCGACAATATCATGAACCTTCATTTGCATTCATTTTGTTTTCTGAATGGAAGATTGTGACGAATGGTGTTCCACAGGCATCTGTGCTGGGACCTCTGTTGTTTGTAGTATACATAAACGATTTGGAGGAAAATGTAGCTGGTCTGATTAGTAAGTTCGCGGATGACACCAAAGTTAGTGGAGTGGCAGATCGTGTTGAAGATTGTCAGAGAATATAGCAGGAGAAAGAAAGGTTGGAGACTTGGGCAGAGAAATGGCAAATGGAGTTTAATCCAGACAAATGTGAGGTAATGCAGTTTGGTAGGTCTAACATAGAGGGGAATGTCCCGTAAATGGCAGAACTCTTAGGAATATAGAAAGTCAGAGGGATCTGGCGTTCAGGCCCACAGATCTTTGAAAGTGGCAACACAAGTGGACAAGGTAGTCAAGAAAGCATACAGAATGCTTGCCTTCATTGGACGGGGCATCGAGTATAAAAACTAGCAAGTCATGCTACAGTTGTATAGAACCTTGATAAGGCCGCACTTGGAATATTGCACACAATTCTGGTCGCCACACTACCAGAAGGGTGTGAAGGCTTTGGAGAGGGTGCAGAGGAGGTTTACTAGGATGTTGCCTGGTCTGGAGGGTGTTAGCTATGCAGAGAGGCTGAATAGACTCAGACTGTTTTCATTAGAACGACGGAGGTTGAGGGATGACCTGAGGTCTACAGGATTATGACGAGCATGGATAGACTGGATGGGCAGGCACTCTTTCCCAGTGTGGAGGGGTCAGTCACCAGGGGCCATAGGTTTAAGGTCCATGGGGCAAAGTTTAGAGGAGATGTGCAAGGCAGGAGTTTTGCACAGAGGGTGGTGAGTGCCTGGAACGCATTGCCAAGGAGGCTGTGGAAGCAGATACATTAACGGCATTCAAAACGGCATTGAATGACGTTAATGTATCTGCTTCCACAACCTCCACTTGTCCACTTGTGTCCCGTGACAAATACATGGATAGGATGGGTATAGAGGGATACAGCACTAGGAAGTGCTGAGCGTTTTGGCCAAGATTGGTATCTTGCTCGGTCCAGGCTTCGAGTGCCGAAGGGCCTGTTCCTGTACTGTATTGGTCTTTGTTCTTTGTTCCTTGAATCTCATTAGCAAGATCGAAGTACAACGCAGCGACATCCCGGAAATTGCCCGACCCCCCCAGCGGGAAGTCACGGGGGCATCGTTTTGTGCACCTTATAAAAAAACGTGAATCTGCTGCAATGGCTGCTGAGGAGAAGTGAAGAAAGAGTAAACATTTCCATTTTGCGGGATGTAACGCATGGGCAGCCGAGCTCATGCCCCAGTGGTCGGGGAGGGATGGGGGACCCCTCAGGGTGTTGGGCTTGGTCAGGGGGCTGAAGCGTTCGAGGCCGGGGCCAGCCCCTGGGCTGGGTGGGGGTGGGGGGTGTTGGTGAGGGGCTTTGCATCTGTGAGACCTTCAAGCCATCTTTAAATATTGTAGAGACCCATAACAGGGGTAACCACAACTGTAGCCTGTCTGTCCCACCAAATACCCCCAGGACAGATCCCTGCTGTGTCTTCAATGCTGAAAATTAATTTCACTCCCATGGACTGTGAAGAATCTGCAGCTGATGGCTATTGCAAATGACGATTTAGCCTTGATAGTTGTGAGAGCACTTGACACTCCTCAACCCTCAAGTGCCTCCTCAAGGGTTCATGAGTCATGTCTCAGAGGATGATTAGTGCATTAGCATTTTGTGGTAAACACCATTGGTCATACACTACGTGTATTATGGTACTGCCATTTCTATAGTCATTACAGTAAATCCCGGCCTGCTAGCTCCACCCAGCAGGCTCTGTATAAAAGTGTACGCTCTCCTGCGCTGCCTCCATTCTGGTCCCAGCTACAGGAGGCTTAACATCTAGCGCAATAAAGCCTCAATAGTTCACCATTTTGTCTCGTAGTCATTGATGGTATTGATCACATTTCAAGGAAACTTTGATGCCTGAACATTGTGTCTGAACTCTAGAAAGGTCAGCATCATCAAGGCAGCAGCCAACAACCAAACACTAAAGAGCAGAGCTTCAGCACTGGGGAATCCACTTGTGAGCAAAGAATAAGTGTGTGGATCAGGGGAGGGCACCTGAGCACGGTCTCCCTAATGTTCCCAGCAGGGGTCTGGGGTCTGGGGCTCCTGATGTGTCCGGGGGTGAGTGTGCAGAGCGAGGTTTACCAGCACAACCAGCCCACTGAATGACACTCTGAGAGAAGATGGGACAGTCATGGTAAGGGTGAGGCGGGGGGGGGGACATTACCTCGTGGACTTGACACCTCATGGAGGAGGAGGACACCCGCTCCCAGTGACCGCGAAAGTCAACGCAGCCCTCAACTTTTATTCCCTAGCTCACCAGATTTTCAGAGGATGAGGCTATGTTCATCAGCTCAACCCCCCCCCCCCCCCTCTAGACATGGGGAGAAAATACAAACTCCACACCCACAGTGACCCACGGCTGGAATTCAACCCGGGTCCCGTGAGCTGTGAGGCAGCAGTGCTAACCACTGTCCAACCGTACCGCTCCCCATGTGCTGCCTCCCATCATATCCCTCCTCCCCCCCCAAGTCCCTTATTCCCTCTCTACCGCATTTCCCTCATTCCCCCCCAAACCCTCCCACAAATCCCTCTCTCTGCAGAATAATAATAATCTTTATTGTCACAAGCAGCCCCGCAATTACCCCCCCCCCCCCCCCCCACCATCACACCGGCTCCTCCCTGACCACCCTATTCCACCCTCCAAGGGTCTGTGTGACATCACTCCAGGGTGGTGTACCTGTGCCGGCACTGTCGGCAGGTCACCACACAAGGCAGGAGAGTGATGGACACTCACTGTGAGGAAAGTTCTGGTGCTCCTCAGTTTCTGCAAAAGCCTGACTCCTGTCTTTCTGCTGACAGCATGCTCACAGCCGTGCTCTGAACGGAGTCTGAATCGGGGGCGTTTGATCTTGGCCCACTGTGCCCGGGGGGGGGGTGGGGAGAGGTTGGGGGGAGTGGAGAGCAACAGGGGATGGGGTTGCAGGCAGGCCTGCTGTGAAGATTAACGTGGTAGAGGTTTCACATGTATCAGGTGAAAATTTTTGAATAGTGAAAATTTGACATTTCCATTCCCCCGAGTTAGATAGTGGACCCCCCCCCAGTGCCCACTCAGTGGTCCTCAACCTTCTTGATCTACGTGGTCCAGTGCTACGTATAAGTGTGTCCCAAGGATGTCAGCAACATCTCCTGCACCCATAGTCAATCAGCTATGCAGTCACTGGAATGTACCTGACATCCCCTCCTGAATGTCCCAGCTCTGGCCTATCATCTGCATCAGCTCCAGGATAACCTTGTCCGGAGGCTCGGCATCTGACTGGGATCCAGCTGAGTCCTGGGATCCAGCAGACCTCCAACTGCTGACTCCCTTGGATGTTCCTGCCTCCCCCTGATGTGAATCAGCAACTGTGTGGTGCTCATCAGATGGTGCCCCAGACACCTGTCCACTAATGTGACCCACTGAGGTGTGTGCCTCTGCGCTGGTGGAAGGTGGAGGTGATAGCTGTGATGCCTCGATGGTGGTCTCCTCGGAGCTCCCCTCTGAGGTAGTCTCTTGGATGGCAGCATGGGGTGCGATGACTCCGGATGGCCTGTCCCCATCAGATGGAGATCCTGCGAGACAGTAGACTTGTGGTCAGTGAGGGGGAAGAATCATTTTGTCTGATGTGAACACTTACTTGAGACAGGTCATCTGGGTGAAGGGGCAGTGGATCCTCACTTCTGTGGTGCAGGCCACCAGCTCTCTCCTTCGGCAACCCACGATTTCCAGGGCCCGCTCCACATAGCAGATGAGGACTCAGATCTCAGGCATGCCGTCCCCCTTCTTGGCCCTTCCCCGCTTGTCTCCCGCGGGACAAAGAGTGCATTGTGAGCAACATGCTTGATGGGTCGGGAAGTCTATGGCAGGTGGTATGTGTGGGCAT
Organism: Scyliorhinus torazame; assembly: GCF_047496885.1. Lineage (NCBI taxonomy): Eukaryota > Metazoa > Chordata > Chondrichthyes > Carcharhiniformes > Scyliorhinidae > Scyliorhinus > Scyliorhinus torazame. The sequence goes on from NC_092708.1 coordinate 347,286,298, forward strand.
GAAGGGGTTGTGCCAGTGGGTGCCAGGGGGTTGATGGAGCAGAATTTGTAAGGAGCATCCAGGAGAGCTTTTTTAGAGCAGTATGTAAATTGTCCAACTCGGGAAGGGGCCAAACTGGACCTGGTATTGGGGAATGATCCCGGCCAGGTGGTTGAAGTTTCAGTCGATGATTACTTTGGGAATAGCGATCACAATTCCGAAAGTTTTAGAATACTCAAGGACAAAGACGAGAGTGGTCCTAAAGGAAGAGTGCTAAATTGGGGAAAGGCCAAGTATAACAACATTCGGCAGGAGCTAGGGAATGTGGATTGGGAGCAGCTCTTTAAGGGTAAATCCACATTTGAAATGTGGGAGTCTTTTAAGAAAAGGTTTGATTAGAGTGCAGGACAGACATGTCCCTGTGAAAATGAGGGATAGAAATGGCAAGATTAGGGAACCATGGATGATGGGTGGAATTGTGAGACTAACTAAGATGAAAAAGGAAGCATACATAAGATCTAGGCGACTTAAATCTGATGAAGCTTTGGAGGAATATCGGGAAAGCAGGACAAATCTCAAACGCGCAATAAAGAGGGCTAAAAGGGGTCATGAGATATCTTTGGCTAACAGGGATAAGGAAAATCCCAAAGCCTTTTATTCATATATAAGGAGCAAGAGGGAAACTAGAGAAAGGATTGGCCCACTCAAAGACAAAAGAGGGAATTTATGCGTGGAGTCAGAGGAAATGGGTGAGATTCTTAATGAGTACTTTACATCGGTATTCACCAAGGAGAGGGACATGATGGATGTTGAGGCTAAGGATGGATGATTAAATACTCTAGGTCAAGTCGGCATAAGGAAGGGGGAGGTTTTGGGTATTCTAAAAGGCATTAAGGTGGACAAGTCCCCAGGTCCGGATGGGATCTATCCCAGGTTACTGAGGGAAGCGAGGGAAGAAATAGTTGGGGCCTTAACAGATATCTTTGCAGCATCCTTGAGCACAGGTGAGGTCCCGGAGGACTGGAGAATTGCTAATGTTGTCCCTTTGTTTAAGAAGGGTCGCAGCGATAATCTAGGGAATTATAGACCTGTGAGCTTGACGTCAGTGGTAGGCAAACTGTTGGAGAAGATACTGAGGGATAGGATCTCATCCACAGAGTCGAATAGCCTGGCCAGTTTGGCATCGCCAAAGCGAGGAGCACCCTGTTCCCTCGAGGGGGTTAGAGGACCAGCAGCAGGGTGAGCAATGCCATCTGGGAGGAAGTGGCAGCGGCTGTCAGTGCAGGCAGCATGACCAGGAGGACCGCCATCCAATGCGTGATGCCATGCTTGTGTGTTGACTCCTCAGAGAGTGATGATAAGCATTTAAAAGCAGCTGCCCTTCTTCGCATCGAGAAACTAAGGCGCGAGTCGGGCGAATCAGATGTTGAGGCAGCCACTAATGGTGAGAAGCTCGTGGGGACTCATTTTCGGTACCATTTGCCAGCTTTTGCCCAAGGTATACAATATGGCCGGAATTATCCGACCTTCGGGATTCCCTTTTCCCACCGACAACGCACCCCGCCCATGGGTTTCCCAGCAGCATGGAGTGGATTCAGTCCGAAGTTCCATTGACAAGCGTCAGGAAGAGAGACTTCCTCCGCCAGTGAACAGTGTGCCACCAAGAAACACGTGGCTGAGGGAACTGGAGTATCCCACTCTATATTTCTGAAAGTGTACATGTAATTCTCGCATTCTGGAGTGAAGGAGGTCACATGCTAAAACCGCTCATGTTTAGCACATCTTGATGGGCAAACCGGCCTATTGAAACAAAACCTATTTATAGAGGGTGGAATCGCAGTATTTTCTTTACAAAGACGCCCCCAAGCAGTAAACATTGAGGCAGCATTGTTTCACTGGCTCATTATTCCAGCTGGATTTTTGTTCCATGCTTGTGAGCAATGATCCGAAAGCTAATTTGTTTTGCTGCTCACGTCAGTTTCATGGCCCCGAAAGACTACGGTGGAAAGCCAATCTCAAAACGTTGTTACAGGGAATTAATTTGCACCGAGCTGCAGAATGGGGCTGGAGGCAAAGTTTCAGATAGACTTGTCTGCAAAGGAAGGTAAAGAGAAATCGTTAGGACGAATATTAAAATGACAGAGTATGACAAATATATTTCCGCATTCGGATAGTCAGCGTTGCCAGGCGAAAACATTTATGTTGGACTCACAGAGGAGGATTTATTTTGTACAAAGAAGTTTGCATCCCAACCTCTTGAAGACCAATATTTATCGTTCAAATGACATCACCAAGACAGATTATTTGGTAATAATCACATTGCTCTTTGTGCAACCTCACTTCAAGGATTCTGCACAAATCATTTGCTTCCAGCCACCAGTGCTGCAATTTTTGTCCCCTTTAGACTGCAGCATAAAAGGGAGAATAAGCAAAGGTGATACAGAGCAGGACAAGCTGCTGGAAGAGGGAGGAGAGGGAGACAGGCTCTTAACTGCAGGCTATACTCGACCAGGATACTCAGTGAGGAACAGTGGGGTGGATTCTCCGATTTCGAGGCTATGTCCGGAGGAAGTGCCTAGTTTTACGACAAAAAATCGGCGAGGCCCCAGCACCGATCCTTCGACCGGTGAGGGGCTACCAGCAGGGCCTTCCCGATATAAACGCTTGAAGAATTGCCGGGTCCGTGGCTGTGCAGGCGCACGGCAACGACCAGCAACGGTCGCGCGTACAACATGGTGCCAGCCGTGTGCGGACCCGACCTGCCCAGATAGTGCCTCCCTGGGCATCCCCTCGCCATCCCCGGACCACCACCCACCAGCCGCCCCAACCCTCACCAAAGCCCCCCCTAGGCAGCAGCACGATTCCCCCCCCCCCTACTGTGGCGGCCTGGACACGCTGGGGTCAGGAAAACTGAGAGCACATGTGTCCTGCTCCATTGGTAACTCAGCCCAGGGATTCTCTGCCCGATTGCCGGTTACGATATCGGGGAGAATGGAGAATCCCGCCCAGTATGTCTGGTGTCTCCACTTCACTAAGTCTGTCGTGAGGGCAGTATCCTTATCACCAGCTATAAAATGACCATCTAATGAGAATGAGGAAGAGAGAGGGAAAGAGAGGAGCTAACCAAAAAGCCTTTCTGGGCAAGCTGTGCGTGATTGACTGATCATGTGTGTTACAGGTGTTATGGACGAGGTGTTTTCAGAACCCCAAATGTATCATGGAGTTCAACCAACCTCCCCCTTTAATGTATTTGTTGCTTTTCCTAGCACACGGCTTGTTCTCAAGGTGTGGGATTACAATTATGGACACGTGGGTTTTTAAACACAAAACAATGTTTATTCCATGAACTCAACTTAACATCCAAAATAAACATTGGATCTCTTAACACCCCTTACTTCAAAGATAACTCAGAAAATATTGCAACAGTAAATAATTCCTCAAAATGTTCCTTCAAACTTCCAAGAGACTTGACACCTTTAAACAGAATCACATCAGGTTAAAGGCTTTACTATTATGAGTTTAAATCACCCAAATGATCCAGAGATAGTCTTTCATGACAGAGATCCAGCACACTGCAAACACAGACACTCCCAAGCTCTTTTCAAACTGCAAAACTAAACTGCAAAATGGCTGATCTAAAGCCCAGCTCCACCCACTCTCTGACATCGCTGTTTTCTTAAAGGTACATTGCTTAAACATCCATGTCTTAAAGGTACTCTCACATGACACAAGTGAACATAAATTCCCCATTCACTAACAATCCCACACTCTACTTGCACTCAGGTATTAACTTCACAAAAATGCTAAAATAAAAGACCCAACAAAACAAAAATTGAAAATAAAATTTATATATCAAATCATGCCATGTCGCGCACAAAAGGCTACTATTCAATTATATAACAGAGTAGACTCCAGACAGTGGAGAAGGAGGCCATTCAAACAATCCAGTCTGCTGAAAAAACCCTCTGTAAGGGCACCTTATCTAGACCCACTCCCCTGTCCTATCCCAGTAATCCCACCTAACCTGCACATCTCTGGATACTAAGGGGCAATTTTTTTTTATCATGGCCAATCCACCTAACCTGCAGATCTTTGGACTGTGGAAGGAAAACGGAGCACCCGGAGGAAACCCACGCAGACACGGGGAGAAAGTGCAAACTCCACACTCCACAAACTCCACAAAGACAGTCACCAAGGACGGAATTGATCCCGGGCCCCAGGTGCTGTGAGGCAGCAGTGCTAACCACTGTGCCGCCCTTCAGTCTTGTGCATTGTCTTAGTGCCTGTCTTCCATGCACTTCTGCATGTCCAAGTACTCCTATGTACTGCTTCCCCAGTGGCTGCACTATGGCTGACATTCAGCGGTGGAAACTACACCTTACCATTTAGGATGAACACGAGCAGCTCTAAGCATTAAAGGTCCGACAGCACCACCTTGCCATGGACAACAGCAGTCTGGGCTGGCAGATGCCCGGCAACACTGGCAGAGTGGCAGTGGAGAAAGCACAAATGCTGTCATCTCGAAAGCGGGCTGCGGCTTCATGCTCCATAGCGCTAGGCCCAGGACGGTACCTCAACAATCCTAGAGGGGGCGGAAGAGAGATTACTGGACTTCTGCACACCCCTTTGAATACAGCTATCTACATCTATGATGGCAATAATCTTCGGCTGTGCGGCAAAAACCTGAGCTAACATGATTGTTGTCTAACCTTCTAATGCAACACCGAGATGTTGCGTAGTTTGTGCTGAAATGGAAGTTGGGAGCATGGCAATCAGTTGCTGCATCATGGGATGGGACTGCAAATATTCTCATGTAGTTGGGCACCATTCCCATACTGGAGTGAATGGGCTGTGAGCGCTCTCCAAAGCTCTCTGACAAACTCTAACACCTTCATGCTTCTGGAGAGTAACCACTGGCTTTCTGGCAGGTTTGTCAATGCCAAGAATTCCGTGTGCCAGCCCATTGAAGCTCTCATCTCAGTCCTCTGCAGCAGAACCCATGGACATCCTCAACCTCCAGTGAGCTGTCACCACTGCAACCTTAATATGTTGCCTTTGTTTCCAGCCTGGTGTCTCACCACATGCAGATCCCACCACAAAGCAATCCTCTAAACTACATGCAGAGTCAGTTATTGGAGTGAGAGTTCATTCTACCTGACTGCCTTGTTGTTCTGGGCAATTTTTGACTTTGGCATATCATAGATGATGAGTGAAACCAGCTTTCTGTTGAGTATGACATACTTTGTGGAGGAGGGCCGAAGGCAAGGGTATCTCCATAACTTCAAAGGGCTAATGGAATGTGTGAAATTCACTCATTTATGTCTTTGATAGTCAGAAATATGTCAATCACTTTTGTTTATAGTTGTTATAAATGCCGAGTTCATGGTTCATAGCAATATTTTAAGAAGTCATTTTTAGTTTAGCGAAGATTAAAATGCGGTAAATGCAACAAAGGCTTCTTGGAGCTTATTACACTTAAAAAGTTGGGCCCATGTTGACTTAAGGGGTTAACAGCTGGAAAGATAAGATCGTGAAGGAGCAGGTGGGCTTACTTAGCTAGAGAATTGAAGATGGAGGTATCCACATTGCCAGAAAAGAAATGCACCCGAGAGAGTTGTTTTGTTTTGGGAGTTAAAGCTGCAATTAATTTAAAAGCATTCTGTGACTCAGGAAGGCCAAGTTGTCATGGCGATGGGTAAAGCCTAAGAAAGGTCAAGAGTTTCAAATTATCTATGTGTTTGCTGGTGACTGAGTGCCAGCCCAGTGAAGCTAGCCAGCTATTAAAGAATTGAAATTGGGGCAATAATCACAGGCTTGAGTGCCAACATGGAAGTCCTGGAAGACGAGATTGAAACCGTGTTTCAGTAATTGAGACTGTCTGAGTTGATGTGGTTTTGAGGGAATTCAGAGGCTGGATCTTTGAAAGTGAAAAGTTTGGAGTCCTTTGTGAGGGAGACAGATTTTCAACGAGATAGGTTGACTCATAATGTTTACTGACATCTGGGTGCGTTGCTGAGAAATCCGTGGGATCTGTCTTGGTTGCGTTTGTTATTTATTGCACAGTGTGATGTGTTCAACCATAGTTTGCCGGTTAACTTTCATGTATCACATATTAATCCTGAATGTCAGAGTACAGGAAAAATATTGACCGGAATTCTCTGGATGTTGGGATTCTCTTTTCCCACTGGCAGTGCACCCTGGGGTGGCTTTAATGGGAAATCCTATTGACAAGCAGTGGGAGTAGAGAATCCTGCTGCCAGCGAATGGCACGCTGCCGGGAAATACACGGCTGGGAGATTGGAGCATCTGAGGCCGCATAATGAGAAGAGTTAAATTATTTTTCTCTCTCTCCATGTCTTTATTCTGATATCACTTTCATGTATCATCCATGTATCATGATTTGATGGTATTATGTATGAATGTGGAGATAAAAGATGGAGTCAGAATAAGAGTTGTGAGTGAACGATTGTATGTTGGACTCACACTGAAATTGTGAAGTGTGGCATCTGAGTATACAGATTTTAAGCTCAAAGAAGTTGTGCGGACTAATATTGTGAAATGTGTAAATTTCGCATAAAGCTGTGAGATTTACTCCGGGTCCCTGCGAGCCCCCTGCAGGGCATTGAAATAGTTCAACTTTTTTCTAGGAATTTCGGGAGCAAAACTTCACCGTTTCTATGCCGGCGTGGGGACATAGTCTCATCTTGGGAGAATCCAGCCCAATATATTATGTCCCCACGCCAGCGTCAAAACACGGGTGTTTCACTCTGGACTTCCGCTAAGAAGCTCTGGCTGCGGATACGGGGCCCTGCACCACTGGTCCGGAGTCCACGCATGTGCACGGCGGCGTAATGTGGCGGCCGCCCCGTGGGACATGACGGACTCACACCGCGGAGCAGCACCAGTAACCTAGGTCCCCCCCGAGATCGCACGTGCCCACGGATTGGTGCCGTCCAATTGCGGTCTGAGTCCGCAGCCACCACGCCGAGTTCCCGACAGGTGAGACCATGAAAGACCCATGGCGTCGGGAACTCGGCCAATTACACTTGGAGAATCGCCAAGGGAGCCTCTGTCAATCGCCCCCTACCCGCGTGAACGCGATTCGCGGCGATTCTCTGGTGACCGGAGAATCATGGGAGCAGCGTCATGCCCATTTCGGCGTCAATGCCCATTCTCCGCCCCCGCGCCAATTGCGATTTCGGCGTGATTTCAGCTCGGAGAATCCCGCCCCAGATTCCAGATTATAACAATTGATGTGTATGTACTCTAGTGTTTAAAGTAACCAGACAACTTAAAACAAGACAGCAGTCCATTAATATTATCTGGACTGACAGCTTGAGTGTGAGAGCGACTAGACGGTGTTTCTTTTTCAACAGTGTGCCGGCTCAGGTTGCAAATCTTGATCATGCAAAATGAACCAAAGGTAGAGTTGTGGTGAAAGGGGGCAGGGTGGGGATGGGACACAGTTGAGGTGGAAAGCAACATGTGCATGCTGACGCCATCTCCAAGTTGTACAATCTGAAATATAATTCCAGGATGATGGGGCCACGCAAAGTGAGAAGGAATGTTGAGTGTGAGGGTACTGTCATCACCAAATCATGCCAAATGGTTACCCTTGGCAACAGACTCAGTCATGGGCCTTTTAATGGTGATGAGCACCATCCCATCCACCGGGGATATGGACATGCAGCCATGCTCAGCTGCTTCCAATTCTCAGCCACCCTTCCTGCAAGGGAGAGGAAAATGTGTCAATGAATGTGGTGCCTGAACTGCTGTGTATTTTCAGAATTTTCTTTTTCTATTGGAGAATTGAGATGTTGCTGGACTGGGACCAGTGCAAGTCAATGAACATGGAGGTGGTTTCACGAGGAAAACCCTGGTCAAGGGACGAAAACAGTACAAAACTTGAGGAAATTGGCTCTGTCTTTAACTTTCTGGAAGTATAGTTTGGGCTGCCGCAGCTGGAAGGGCTGCTTTCTTCCCACAGTGAAGCATTTCTATGTGCTTTCACCTCGTGAACAGACCTCCAATTCCAGCAAGTGCATTTTGAGTCCACAGACAGGAGCATGTGTACTGCCAAAAGCATCAAAAATAAATATCCGCTTCAGTCTGCAGCACCCTTGGGGTTTCTGAGCCCCTGAGCTCTTTCGAAGTTGAAGCTGAGTTTCCACTAAAATCTCTGCATCGGGAGCATTACTTCACGAAAACTATTCATTGGTGATTTTCGTCCGAAACATGTGCCAGCGCCTGATTGTTTGATACCAACAGTTTCATTACATAGCATTGAGGAAAATTGAGGATGCTAAGGGATAGATCAGGGCTGGAATTTTCCCACAGCGCAGCCAAGTGATGGGCAGCCATCTTACCGCGTTGGTCTGTGTGTGTGCGGGTGGTGTCTATTTCAGAGCGATGTGGCGCAGCGTCAATTATGCCGCGCGCGTCTGTAATGGTGTTCCGGGCTGCGCCGTCATGCTTCCCGTGACGCCCGTGCTGGCCCCTTCCGTGGCGCAGAATATGTGCACTTTTGATCGGGTTGATGCCAGTTTTTAAGTCAATGCCAGAAGCATCCGGAATAAGGTGGGTGAACTTGCGGCACGGGTTGGTACCTGGAACTTCGATGTTGTGGCCATTTCGGAGACATGGATAGAGCAGGGACAGGAATGGTTGTTGCAAGTGCCTGGGTTTAGATATTTCAGTAAGCTCAGGGAAGGTGGTAAAAGAGGGGGAGGGGTGGCATTGTTAGTCAAGGACACTATTACGGTGGCAGAAAGGACGTTTAATGAGGACTCGTCTACTGAGGTAGTATGGGCTGAGGTTAGAAACAGGAAAGGAGAGGTCACCCTGTTAGGGGTTTTCTATAGGCCTCCGAAAAATTCCAGAGATGTAGAGGAAAGGATTGCAAAGATGATTCTGGATAGGAGCGAAAGTAACAGGGTAGTTGTTATGGGGGACTTTAACTTTCCAAATATTGACTGGAAACGCTATAGTTTGTGTACTTTAGATGGGTCAGTTTTTGTCCAATGTATGCAGGAGGGTTTCCTGACACAGTATGTAAATAGGCCAACGAGAGGCGAGGCCATATTGGATTTGGTACTGGGTAATGAACCAGGACAGGTGTTAGATTTGGAGGTAGGTGAGCACTTTGGTGATAGTGACCACAATTTGGTTACGTTTACTTTAGCAATGTAAAGGGAGATGTATATACCGCAGAGCAAGAGTTATATCTGGGGGAAAGGCAATTATGATGTGATTAGGCAAGACTTAGGATGCATAGGATGGGGAAGGAAACTGCAGGGGATGGGCACAATTGAAATGTGGAGCCTGTTCAAGGAGCAGCTACTGCGTGTCCTTGATAAGTACCTGTCAGGCAGGGAGGAAGTGGTCGAGCGAGGGAACCGTGGTTTACTAAAGTAGTTGAATCACTTGTCAAGAGGAAGAAGGAAGCTTATGTAAAGATGAGACGTGAAGGTTCAGTAGGGAGCTTGAGAGTTACAAGTTAGCCAGGAAGGACCTAAAGAAGATCCAGGAGGGGACATGAGAAGTCCTTCGCAGGTAGGATCAAGGAAACCCCAAAAGCTTTCTATAGGTATGTCAGGAATAAAAGAATGACTAGGGTAAGAGTAGGGCCAGTCAAGGGCAGTAGTGGGAAGTTGTGCGTTGTGTCCGAGGATATAGGAGAGGCGCTAAATGAATATTTTTTGTCAGTATTCACACAAGAAAAAGACAATGTTGTCGAGGAGAATGCGGAGATTCAGGCTACTAGACTAGACAGGATTGAGGTTCATAAATTGTCGATTTCGGCGGCGTGAGAACAGCTGGTGAGTCAGTTTCAGCGGGAGCATTGCGGAAGGAGGTTGCTGGGAGGTAAGTCAACCTTTAAAAGCACTTGTCTTTGCAGGGGCAGGCCAGTCGATTTTGGCGGCGGGAGAACAGCTGGTGAGTCAGTTTCAGCGGGAGCATTGCGGAAGGAGGTTGCTGGGAGGTAAGTCAACCTTTAAAAGCACTTGTCTTTGCAGGGGCAGGCCAGTCGATTTCGGCGGGAGTGGAGCTGGCTGGTTAGTCAATTTCAGCAGGAGCTGAGAATTTTTCTTTTTTTTTAAAATTAGTTTTTTAGGCGGGAACAGGAAGTCGACCCGCGGACGTCTGGGAAGACCCTCCCCAATAAATTCTGGTGGAGAGGAAACCCGAGACACTACACATGTAGTGTCTCCCACCCACCCTCCTCCTCTAACCTATTAATAAAACCCATTGGTCTGAGGTAAGTACCATATTTTATTATATTATTATTTTTTTTTTAATAAAAATTTAATTTAGTTGTTAGCCAGATCTTGGTAGAAAGTTAGAGGAATGGCAGGGAAGGGAGTGCAATGTTCCTCCTGCAGGATGTTTGAGGTGAGGGATGCAGTTAGTGTCCCTGCTGATTTTACCTGCAGGAAGTGCTGCCATCTCCAGCTCCTCCAAGACCGAGTTAGGGAACTGGAGCTGGAGTTGGAAGAACTTCGGATCATTCGGGAGGCAGAAGGGGTCATAGATAGCAGCTTCAGGGAATTAGTTACACCAAAGATTGGAGATAGGTGGGTAACTGTAAGAGGGACTGGGAAAAAGCAGTCAGTGCAGGGATCCCCTGCGGTCGTTCCCCTGAGAAACAAGTATACCGCTTTGGATACTTGTGAGGGGGACGACTTACCAGGGGTAAGCCATGGGGTACGGGCCTCTGGCACGGAGTCTGTCCCTGTTGCTCAGAAGGGAAGGGGGGAGAGGAGCAGAGCATTAGTAATTGGGGACTCTATAGTCAGGGGCACAGATAGGAGATTTTGTGGGAGCGTGAGAGACTCAAGTTTGGTATGTTGCCTCCCAGGTGCAAGGGTACGTGATGTCTCGGATCGTGTTTTCCGGGTCCTGAGGGGGGAGGGGGAGCAGCCCCAAGTCGTGGTCCACATTGGCACTAACGACATAGGTAGGAAAGGGGACAAGGATGTCAGGCAGGCTTTCAGGGAGCTAGGATGGAAGCTCAGGACTAGAACAAACAGAGTTGTTATCTCTGGGTTGTTGCCCGTGCCACGTGATAGTGAGATGAGGAATAGGGAGAGAGAGCATTTAAACACGTGGCTACAGGGATGGTGCAGGCGGGAGGGATTCAGATTTTTGGATAACTGGGGCTCTTTCTGGGGAAGGTGGGACCTCTACAGACAGGATGGTCTACATCTGAACCTGAGGGGCACAAATATCCTGGGGGGGAGATTTGTTAGTGCTCTTTGGGGGGGTTTAAACTAATGCAGCAGGGGCATGGGAACCTGGATTGTAGTTTTAGGGTAAGGGAGAATGAGAGTATAGAGGTCAGGAGCACAGATTTGACGTCGCAGGAGGGGGCCAGTGTTCAGGTAGGTGGTTTGAAGTGTGTCTACTTCAATGCCAGGAGTATACGAAGCAAGGTAGGGGAACTGGCAGCATGGGTTGGTACCTGGGACTTCGATGTTGTGGCCATTTCGGAGACATGGATAGAGCAGGGACAGGAATGGATGTTGCAGGTTCCGGGGTTTAGGTGTTTTAGTAAGCACAGAGAAGGAGGCAAAAGAGGGGGAGGTGTGGCGCTGCTAGTCAAGAGCAGTATTACGGTGGCGGAGAGAATGCTAGATGGGGACTCTTCTTCCGAGGTAGTATGGGCTGAAGTTAGAAACAGGAAAGGAGAGGTCACCCTGTTGGGAGTTTTTTATAGGCCTCCTAATAGTTCTAGGGATGTAGAAGAAAGGATGGCGAAGATGATTCTGGATATGAGCGAAAGTAACAGGGTAGTTATTATGGGAGACTTTAACTTTCCAAATATTGACTGGGAAAGATATAGTTCGAGTACAATAGATGGGTCGTTTTTTGTACAGTGTGTGCAGGAGGGTTTCCTGAAACAATATGTTGACAGGCCAACAAGAGGCGAGGCCACGTTGGATTTGGTTTTGGGTAATGAACCAGGCCAGGTGTTGGATTTGGAGGTCGGAGAGCACTTTGGGGACAGTGACCACAATTCGGTGACGTTTACGTTAATGATGGAAAGGGATAAGTATACACCGCAGGGCAAGAGTTATAGCTGGGGGAAGGGCAATTATGATGCCATTAGACGTGACTTGGGGGGGATAGGGTGGAGAAGTAGGCTGCAAGTGTTGGGCACACTGGATAAGTGGGGCTTGTTCAAGGATCAGCTACTGCGTGTTCTTGATAAGTATGTACCGGTCAGACAGGGAGGAAGGCGTCGAGCGAGGGAACCGTGGTTTACCAAGGAAGTGGAATCTCTTGTTAAGAGGAAGAAGGAGGCCTATGTGAAGATGAAGTGTGAAGTTTCGGTTGGGGCGATGGATAGTTACAAGGTAGCGAGGAAGGATCTAAAGAGAGAGCTAAGACGAGCAAGGAGGGGACATGAGAAGTATTTGGCAGGAAGGATCAAGGAAAACCCAAAAGCTTTCTATAGGTATGTCAGGAATAAGCGAATGACTAGGGAAAGAGTAGGACCAGTCAAGGACAGGGATGGGAAATTGTGTGTGGAGTCTGAAGAGATAGGCGAGATACTAAATGAATATTTTTCGTCAGTATTCACTCAGGAAAAAGATAATGTTGTGGAGGAGAATGCTGAGCCCCAGGCTAATAGAATAGATGGCATTGAGGTACGTAGGGAAGAGGTGTTGGCAATTCTGGACAGGCTGAAAATAGATAAGTCCCCGGGACCTGATGGGATTTATCCTAGGATTCTCTGGGAGGCCAGGGACGAGATTGCTGGACCTTTGGCTTTGATTTTTATGTCATCATTGGCTACAGGAATAGTGCCAGAGGACTGGAGGACAGCAAATGTGGTCCCTTTGTTCAAAAAGGGGAGCAGAGACAACCCCGGCAACTATAGACCGGTGAGCCTCACGTCTGTAGTGGGTAAAGTCTTGGAGGGGATTATAAGAGACAAGATTTATAATCATCTAGATAGGAATAATATGATCAGGGATAGTCAGCATGGCTTTGTGAAGGGTAGGTCATGCCTCACAAACCTTATTGAGTTCTTTGAGAAGGTGACTGAACAGGTAGACGAGGGTAGAGCAGTTGATGTGGTGTATATGGATTTCAGCAAAGCGTTTGATAAGGTTCCCCACGGTAGGCTATTGCAAAAAGTACGGAGGCTGGGGATTGAGGGTGATTTAGAGATGTGGATCAGAAATTGGCTAGCTGAAAGAAGACAGAGGGTGGTGGTTGATGGGAAATGTTCAGAATGGAGTACAGTCACAAGTGGAGTACCACAAGGATCTGTTCTGGGGCCGTTGCTGTTTGTCATTTTTATCAATGACCTAGAGGAAGGCGCAGAAGGGTGGGTGAGTAAATTTGCAGACGATACTAAAGTCGGTGGTGTTGTCGATAGTGTGGAAGGATGTAGCAGGTTACAGAGGGATATAGATAAGATGCAGAGCTGGGCTGAGAGGTGGCAAATGGAGTTTAATGTAGAGAAGTGTGAGGTGATTCACTTTGGAAGGAATAACAGGTATGCGGAATATTTGGCTAATGGTAAAGTTCTTGAAAGTGTGGATGAGCAGAGGGATCTAGGTGTCCATGTACATAGATCCCTGAAAGTTGCCACCCAGGTTGATAGGGTTGTGAAGAAGGCCTATGGAGTGTTGGCCTTTATTGGTAGAGGGATTGAGTTCCGGAGTCGGGAGGTCATGTTGCAGCTGTACAGAACTCTGGTACGGCCGCATTTGGAGTATTGCGTACAGTTCTGGTCACCGCATTATAGGAAGGACGTGGAGGCTTTGGAGCGGGTGCAGAGGAGATTTACCAGGATGTTGCCTGGTATGGAGGGAAAATCTTATGAGGAAAGGCTGATGGACTTGAGGTTGTTTTCGTTGGAGAGAAGAAGGTTAAGAGGAGACTTCATAGAGGCATACAAAATGATCAGGGGGTTGGATAGGGTGGACAGTGAGAGCCTTCTCCCGCGGATGGATATGGCTGGCACGAGGGGACATAACTTTAAACTGAGGGGTAATAGATATAGGACAGAGGTCAGAGGTAGGTTCTTTACGCAAAGAGTAGTGAGGCCGTGGAATGCCCTACCTGCTACAGTAGTGAACTCGCCAACATTGAGGGCATTTAAAAGTTTATTGGATAAACATATGGATGATAATGGCATAGTGTAGGTTAGATGGCTTTTGTTTCGGTGCAACATTGTGGGCTGAAGGGCCTGTACTGCGCTGTATTGTTAAAAAAAATAAAATAAAATAAGGAGGAGGTGTTAGCAATTCTGGAAAGTGTGAAAATAGATAAGTCCCCTGGGCCGGATGGGATTTATCCTAGGATTCTCTGGGAAGTGAGGGAGGAGATTTCAGAGCCTTTGGCTTTGATCTTTATGTTGTCATTGTCTACAGGAATAGTGCCAGAAGACTGGAGGATAGCAAATGTTGTCCCCTTGTTCAAGAAGGGGAGTAGAGACAACCCCAGTAACTGTAGACCAGTGAGCCTTACTTCTGTTGTGGGCAAAGTCTTGGAAAGGATTATAAGATATAGGATTTATAATCATCTGGAAAGGAATAATTTGATTAGGGATAGTCAACACGGTTTTGTGAAGGGTAGGTCATGCCTCACAAACCTTATTGAGTTCTTTGAGAAGGTGACCAAAAAGGTGGACGAGGGTAAAGCAGTTGATGTGGTGTATATGGATTTCAGTAAAGCGTTTGATAAGGTTCTCCACGGTAGTCTATGCAGAAAATACGGAGGCATGGGATTGAGGGTGATTTCGTGGTTTGGATCAGAAATTGGCTAGCTGTAAGAAGACAGAGGGTGGTGCTGGATGGGAAATGTTCAGCCTGGAGTTCAGTTACTAGTGGTGTGCCACAAGGATCTGTTTTGGGACCACGGCTGTTTGTTATTTTTATAAATGACCTGGAGGAGGGCGTAGAAGGATGGGTGAGTAAATTTGCGGATGACACTAAAGTCAGTGGAGTTGTGGACAGTGCGGAAGGATGTTGCAGGTTACAGAGGGTCATAGATAAGCTGCAGAGCTGGGCTGAGAAGTGGCAAATGGAGTTTAATGCAGAAAAGTGTGAGGTGATTAATTTTGGAAGGAATAACAGGAAAACAGAGTACTGGGCGAATGCTAAGATTCTTGGTCGTGTGGATGAGCAGTGAGATCTCAGTGTCCATGTACATAGATACCTGAAAGTTGCCACCCAGGTTGATAGGGTTGTTAAGAAGGCGTACGGTGTGCTAGCTTTTATTGATAGAGGGATTGAGTTTCGGAGGCATGAGGTCACGTTGCAGCTGTACAAAACTCTGGTGCGGCTGCATTTGGAGTATTGCGTGCAGTTCTGGTCGCCACATTATAGGAAGAATGTGGAAGCATTGGAAAGGTTGCAGAGGAGATTTACCAGAATGTTGCCTGGTATGGAGGGAAGATCTTATGAGGGAAGGCTGAGGGACTTGAGGCTGTTTTCGTTAGAGAGAAGAAGGTTAAGAGGTGACTTAATTGAGGCATACAAGATGATCAGAGGATTGGATAGGGTGGACAGTGAGAGCCTTTTTCCTCAGATGGTGATGTCTAGTACGAGGGGACATAGCTTTTAATTGAGGGGAGATAAATATAGGACAGATGTCAGAGGTAGGTTCTTTATTCCGAGAGTAGTAGGGGCGTGGAATGCCCTGCCTGCAACAGTAGTGGACTCGTCAACTTTAGGGGCATTTAAATGGTCATTGGATAGACATATGGACAATAAGGGAATAGTGTAGATGGGCTTTAGAGTGGTTTCACAGGTCAGCGCAACATCGAGGGCCGAAGGGCCTGTACTGCGCTGTAATGTTCTATTCTATTCTATACACGCAACCGCGGGGCTGCAAGTATATGTCCGCCTAACACTGCTGATCTTTTTGTGCCCCCACCCCACCAGGACAAGCGCGCCCAGAACAACCGGGAGCGTGCCAGGACTGGAGGGGCCACACCTGAATTGCGCCCCCTAACCGTGCATTAACAGAGGGCACTGGCCCTCGCAGGCAGACCCGAGGACCGGGAGGTTGCCAATGCCCAGATTGAGGGTGCACCACCAAGTGAGAGCCCCACTTCCTGCCTCCCCTTTACCCCCCTTTCCATTTCCCCTTCAATCCCCCTTCCCCGCCTATCCTCCCTTCCCCCCATTCCCCTCCCCCCACTCACATCCCCCCCATCACCCCTTCCCCCCCTTCTGTCCCCCCTTTCCATCCCCCCCTTCCCCCCCTCCATCCCCCCTTCCCCTACTTCCGCCCACGACCCCTTCAGCCCTGTATGTGTGTCTAACCATGCATGCTGTATTGTGTCTTGCAGGACCACCCGGTGATGGACCTGTCCCAGCGGATGCAGCCCGCCCCCAGCTGGTGCCAGTGCGGCCACAAGGCAGGGATCGACCCGGGCCATCAGTTGTAGACTGCCCACAATCAGTGCATGGGTGGCAACGCCCTCGGGAGTCATCCAGCGACAGGGAGGGCAACCACAGCAACAGTCCCCCAGCCCAGCCGAGACACAAT
Organism: Scyliorhinus torazame; assembly: GCF_047496885.1. NCBI lineage: Eukaryota > Metazoa > Chordata > Chondrichthyes > Carcharhiniformes > Scyliorhinidae > Scyliorhinus > Scyliorhinus torazame. The sequence continues at coordinate 347,302,789 of NC_092708.1, forward strand.
GGCACAACACAGGGGATGGAGACACAGGGCACAGACGGGCGGGACACCACGACACAGGGGACGGACGGACAGGACACCACGACACAGGGGAAGGACGGACAGGACACCACGACACAGGGGACGGACGGACAGTACACCACGACACAGGGGACTGACGGACAGGACACCACGACACAGGGGACGGACGCTCAGTATGCCCACACACAGGGGACAGACACTCAGGACACCCACACACAGGGGACAGACGCTCAGCACACCCACACACAGGGGACGGACGGACAGGACACCACGACACAGGGGAAGGACGGACAGGACACCACGACACAGGGGAAGGACGGACAGGACACCACGACACAGGGGAAGGACGGACAGGACACCACGACACAGGGGAAGGACGGACAGGACACCACGACACAGGGGACGGACGGACAGGACACCACGACACAGGGGACTGACGGACAGGACACCACGACACAGGGGACGGACGCTCAGTATGCCCACACACAGGGGACAGACACTCAGGACACCCACACACAGGGGACAGACGCTCAGCACACCCACACACAGGGGACGGACGGACAGGACACCACGACACAGGGGAAGGACGGACAGGACACCACGACACAGGGGAAGGACGGACAGGACACCACGACACAGGGGAAGGACGGACAGGACACCACGACACAGGGGACGGACGCTCAGTATGCCCACACACAGGGGACAGACACTCAGGACACCCACACACAGGGGACAGACGCTCAGCACACCCACACACAGGGGACGGACGGACAGGACACCACGACACAGGGGAAGGACGGACAGGACACCACGACACAGGGGAAGGACGGACAGGACACCACGACACAGGGGAAGGACGGACAGGACACCACGACACAGGGGAAGGACGGACAGGACACCACGACACAGGGGACGGACGCTCAGTATGCCCACACACAGGGGACAGACACTCAGGACACCCACACACAGGGGACAGACGCTCAGCACACCCACACACAGGGGACGGACGGACAGGACACCACGACACAGGGGAAGGACGGACAGGACACCACGACACAGGGGAAGGACGGACAGGACACCACGACACAGGGGAAGGACGGACAGGACACCACGACACAGGGGAAGGACGGACAGGACACCACGACACAGGGGACGGACGGACAGGACACCACGACACAGGGGACTGACGGACAGGACACCCACACACAGGGGACGGACGCTCAGTACGCCCACACACAGGGGACGGACGGACAAGGCACCCTCACACGGGACGGATGGACAGGACACCCACACAGAGGGGACGGACGGACAGAACACCCACACACAGGGGACGGACGGACAGGACACCACGACACAGGGGAAGGACGGACAGGACACCACGACACAGGGGAAGGACGGACAGGACACCACGACACAGGGGAAGGACGGACAGGACACCACGACACAGGGGACGGACGGACAGGACACCACGACACAGGGGACTGACGGACAGGACACCCACACACAGGGGACAGACACTCAGCACACCCACACAGAGGGGACGGACGCTCAGCACACCCACACACAGGGGACAGACACTCAGCACACCCACACAGAGGGGACGGACGCTCAGCACACCCACACACAGGGGACGGACGGACAGGACACCACGACACAGGGGACGGACGGACAGGACACCACGACACAGGGGACTGACGGACAGGACACCCACACACAGGGGACAGACGGACAGGACACCCACACACTGGGGACGGACGCTCAGTACGCCCACACACAGGGGAAGGACGGACAGGACACCCACACACAGGGGACAGACGGACAGGACACCCACACACTGGGGACGGACGCTCAGTACGCCCACACACAGGGGACGGACGGACAAGGCACCCTCACACGGGACGGACGGACAGGACACCCACACAGAGGGGACGGACGGACAGGACACCCACACACAGGGGACGGACGCTCAGTACGCCCACACACAGGGGACGGACGGACAAGGCACCCTCACACGGGACGGACGGACAGGACACCCACACACAGGGGACAGACGGACAGGACACCCACACACAGGGGACGGACGCTCAGGACACCCACACACAGGGGACAGATGGACAGGACACCCACACACAGGGGACAGACGCTCAGGACACCCACACACAGGGGACGGACGGACAGGACACCCACACACAGGGGACGGACGGACAGGACACCCACACACAGGCGACAGACAGGACACCCACACACAGGGGACAGACGGACAGGACACCCACACACAGGGGACGGAAGCTCAGCACAACCACACACAGGCGGCAGACAGGACATCCACACACGGGGAACGGACGGACAGGACACCCACACACAGGCGACAGGCAGGACACCCACACACAGGGGACGGACGGACAGGACACCCACACACAGGGGACGGACAGGACACCTACACACAGGGGACAGACAGACAGGACACCCACACACAGGGGACAGGCGTTCAGCACACCCACACACAGAGGACGGACAGGACACCCACACACAGGGGACGGACAGACAGGACACCCACACACAGGGGACAGGCGTTCAGCACACCCACACACAGAGGACGGACAGGACACCCACACACAGGGGACAGACGGACAGGACACCCACACACAGGGGACAGACGGACAGGACACCCACACACAGGGGACGGACGGACAGGACACCCACACACGGGACGAACGCACAGGACACCCATACACAGCGGACGGACGGACAGGACACCCACACACAGGGGACGGACGGACAGGACACCCACACACAGGGGACGGACGGACAGGACACCCACACGCAGGGGATGGACGGACAGGACACCCACACACAGGGGACAGACGGACAGGACACGCACACACAGGGGACGGACGGACAGGACACCCACACACAGGGGACGGACGGACTGGACACACACACACAGGGGACGGACGGACAGGACACCCACCGACAGGGGACGGACGGACAGGATACCCAGACACAGGGGACAGACGGACACGACACCCACACACAGGGGATGGACGCTCAGGACACCCACACACAGGGGACAGATGGACAGGACACCCACACACAGGTGACGGACGGACAGGACACCCACACACAGGGGACGGACGGACAGGACACCCACACACAGGGGAGCGGACGGACAGGACACCCACACACAGGGGACGGACGCTCAGGACACCCACACACAGGGGACGGACGGACAGGACACCCACACACAGGGGACGGACTGGACACCCACACACAGGGGACGGACGGACAGGACACCCAAACACAGGGGACGGACGGACAGGACATCCACACACAGGGGACGGACGGACAGGACACACACACACAGGGGACATACGGACAGGACACCCACACACAGGGGATGGACAGACAGGACACCCAAACACAGGGGACGGACGGACAGGACACCCACACACAGGGGACGGACGGACAGGACACCCACACACAGGGGACAGACAGACAGGACACCCAGACACAGGGGACGGACGGACAGGACACCCAGACACAGGGGACGGACGGACAGGACACCCACACACAGGGGACAGACGGACAGGACACCCAAACACAGGGGACGGACGGACAGGACACCCACACACAGGGGACGGACGGACTGGACACCCACACACAGGGGACGGACGTTCAGGACACCCACACACAGGGGACGGACAGGACACCCAGACACAGGGGACGGACGGACAGGACACCCACACACAGGGGACGGACGGACAGGACACCCACACACAGGGGACGGACTGGACACCCACACACAGGGGACGGACAGACAGGATACCCACTCACAGGGGACAGACGGACAGGACACCCACACACAGGGGACGGACGCACAGGACACCCATACACAGCGGACGGACGCTCAGGACACCCAGACAGAGGGGACGGACAGGACACCCACACACAGGGAACGGACGGACAGGACACCCACACACAGGGGACGGACGGACAGGACACCCACACACAGGGGACGGACAGGACACCCACACCCAGGGGACGGACAGGACAACCACACACAGGTGACAGACGGACAGGACACCCACACACAGGGGACGGACGGACAAGACACCCACACACAGGGGACGGACGGACAGGACACCCACACACAGGGGACGGACGGACAGGACACCCATACACAGGGGACGGACGCTCAGGATACCCACACACAGGGGACGGACGGACAGGCACCCACACACAGGGGACGGACGGACAGGACACCCACACACAGGGGACGGACAGGACACCCACACACAGGGAACGGACAGGACACCCACACACAGGTGACAGACGGACAAGACACCCACACACAGGGGACGGACGGACAGGACACCCACACACAGGGGACGGACGGACAGGACACCCACACACAGGTGACAGACGGACAAGACACCCAAACACAGGGGACGGACGGACAGGACACCCACACACAGGGGACGGACGGACAGGACACCCACACACAGGGGACGGACGGACAGGACACCCACACACAGGGGATGGATGCTCAGGACACCCACACACAGGGGACGGACGGACAGGACACCCACACACAGGGGATGGATGCTCAGGACACCCACACACAGGGGACGGACGGACAGGATACCCACACACAGGGGACGGACGGACAGGACACACACACACAGGGGACGGACGGACAGGACACCCACACACAGGGGACGGACGGACAGGATACCCACACACAGGGGACGGACGGACAGGACACACACACACAGGGGACGGACGGACAGGACACCCAAACACAGGGGACGGACGGACAGGATACCCACACACAGGGGACGGACGGACAGGACACCCAGACACAGGGGACGGACGGACAGGACACCCACACACAGGGGACGGACAGGACACCCACACACAGGGGTCGGACGGACAGGATACCCACACACAGGGGACAGACGGACAGGACACCCACACACAGGAGACGGACGCACAGGACACACACACACAGGGGACGGACAGGACACCCACACACAGGTGACAGACGGACAGGACACCCACACACAGGGGACGGAAGGACAGGACACCCACACACAGTGGACGGATGGACAGGACACCCACACACAGGAGACGGACGCACAGGACACCAACACTCAGCGGACGGACGCTCAGGACACCCACACACAGGGGACGGACAGGACACCCACACACAGTGGACGGATGGACAGGACACCCACACACAGGGGACGGACGGACAGGACACCCACACACAGGGGACGGACGGACAGGACACCCACACACAGCGGACGGATTGACAGGACACCGACACATAGGGGATGGACGGACAGGGCACCCACACACAGGGGACGGACGGACAGGGCACCCACACACAGGGGACGGATGGACAGGACACCCACACACAGGGGACGGACGGACAGGACACCCACACACAGGGGACGGACGGACAGGACACCCACACACAGCGGACGGACGGACAGGACACCCACACACAGGGGACGGACGGACAGTGTGGTGTTGGGTGTTCTGACACACAGATGAGCCAACACAGTTGCATGTGGTACAACGCTTCTTTATTTAAACTCACTATTTACAACTTGGTCTTTGCACTCTGCACGTGGGGGGCTCCCTGCTTGTGGTGTTTCAACAGCTCTTTCTTGTTTCCTTCTCCCCAGACCTACTGACCTCCAGGTGTCGTGCTCGTGCTTTTTATGTGGTTGGTGTTCTTGTCTGTGATTGGTTGTGGTGTTGTGTACTCTGATTTGCCTGTTAGTGTGTCCATCATGATGTGTGTGTTTGAATATCATGACATCCCCCCTTTTTACAAAGATATGTGCCTACGTGGTAATAAATATGATCGTGACGTGAGTGCATCTAAGAGTGTGTGTGTGTCGTGTGCAGCATGTGTCTATGACGGAACTATGTACATGGGGCGATGTCGAGTGCGTCACATGAACCCAGTTGTACCATAACATAACAGAAATGCGAACGAGAGAAGAAGAAAAAAAATTTGAACAGTTGTCCAGTCAGACGACATCTGGAACGATAAACAACAACAGGTTATCATGTAAAATTGTGCAACTTGTTAAACATATGAACTGTATTATAAGTCCATTCTAATGGGCTTGCGACGAATTCGGGTTGACCGCCTTAAGGGTGGATCAAGAACCACCGGCTGCTGTGCAGGCATGGCCATGGGTGGCGATGGAAAGGGCATGATGTGCGGCAGCTCCACAAAGTCATCCTCGGAAGCCTGTTGAGGATCTGGCGTGTTGTGTGGCTGTGAGCGTGGAAGTCGGCGAAGGGCGCGCCGATTGCGGCGACGCACGGAACCATCCGGCATGCGAACCAGGAACGAGCGGGGAGCCACTTGTCGGAGGACTTCGGCCGGTGCTGACCAGCCACCATACGGTTGATGGACGCGTACTTTGTCTCCGGAGGACAGGGGGGGCAGGTCCGTCGCTCGTGTGTCGTACCGACCTTTCTGGCGATCACGCTGCAGTTGCATGTTCCGAAGAACCGCCTCATGGTCTGTTGTCGGTGCCAGGACGGAAGGTACCGTCGTCCTGAGGGAGCGACCCATTAGTAGCTGCGCTGGCGAGAGGCCCGTGGATAACGGGGCCGATCGATAGGCCAGCAAGGCAAGGTTAAAGTCCGATCCGGCATCAGCCGCCTTGCACAGGAGCCGCTTTGCGATGTGGACACCCTTTTCAGCCTTCCCGTTCGATTGTGGATGCAGAGGGCTGGATGTCACATGAGTGAAACCATATGCTGCGGCAAAGGACGACCATTCACGGCTGGCAAAACAAGGTCCATTGTCTGACATGACAGTCCTTGGAATGCCATGGCGAGCAAACGTTTCCTTGCAGGCCCCAATGACTGCGGACGACGTCAGATCATGGAGAGGCATGACTTCCGGGTAGTTTGAGAAGTAGTCTATAATAACAATGTAATCTCTGCCGAGCGCGTGAAATAGGTCAACACCCACCTTCGCCCAGGGGGACGTCACCATCTCGTGTGGTAGAAGTGTTTCCGGAGGTTGCGCTGGCTGAAACCTCTGACAGGTTGTGCAGTTGAGCACCATGTTGGCTATGTCTTCATTAATACCCGGCCAATATACCGCCTCCCGGGCCCTTCGTCTGCATTTTTCGACGCCCAAGTGGCCTTCGTGTAGTTGACGAAGAATCATCTGGCGCACACTGTGTGGAATGACGATCCTATGCGATTTCATAAGGACCCCGTCTATATTGGTGAGATCTTCTCGCACATTATAAAACTGGGGGCACTGCCCTTTTAGCCACCCTTCCGTCATGTGGCGCATCACTCGCTGCAGCAGAGGGTCAGTCGCCGTCTCTGCGCGTATGTGGGCCAGACTAGGATCATCAGCTGGCATATTTGCTGCTGTCAGAGTCACGTGTGCCTCAATTTGACGCACGAACCCCTCCGCATCTGGTGGTGTGCTCACTGCTCGGGAAAGAGTGTCCGCCACTATGAGTTCCTTCCCCGGAGTGTAGATCAGTTCAAAATCGTACCTCCTGAGTTTAAGTAAGATGCGCTGGAGGCGAGGAGTCATGTCGTTCAGGTCTTTGTTAATGATGTTGACCAGGGGGCGGTGGTCAGTTTCGACCGTGAATCGTGGCAGGCCATACACATAGTCGTGGAACTTGTCCAGTCCAGTTAACAAGCCCAGGCATTCTTTTTCGATTTGCGCGTAGCGCTGTTCGGTAGGGGTCATGGCTCGTGAGGCATACGCAACCGGGGCCCATGATGACGTGCTGTCTTTTTGCAGGAGTACCGCTCCAATACCAGATTGGCTGGCGTCTGTTGAGATCTTTGTAGGGCGAGTCGTGTCAAAGAAGGCCAGCACTGGTGCCGTGACCAGTTTGTGCTTGAGCTCCTCCCATTCCCGCTGATGCGACTGGTGCCAGTTGAATTCCGTCGATTTTTTTACGAGATGGCGCATGTTTGTTGTATGAGAAGCCAGGTTGGGAATGAACTTCCCAAGGAAGTTGACCATGCCCAGGAATCTTAAGACAGCCTTCTTGTCAGCCGGTCGTGGCATGGCTGTGATGGCGCTAACCTTGTCTGCATCGGGACGGACCCCGGACCTTGAGATGTGGTCCCCGAGGAATTTCAGCTCCGTCTGGCCGAAAGCACACTTCGCACGGTTGAGACGCAGGCCATTTTGCCGTATGCGGGTGAAGACACGTCGAAGACGATGCATGTGTTCCTGCGGAGTGGTGGACCAAATGATGATATCGTCCACATATACACGTACCCCTTCGATGCCTTCCATCATCTGCTCCATAATGCGGTGGAATACTTCAGATGCCGAAATGATGCCGAATGGCATCCGGTTGTAGCAGAATCTGCCAAAAGGGGTGTTGAATGTGCATAGTCTTCGGCTGGCCGGGTCCAGTTTGATCTGCCAGAATCCTTTGGACGCATCCAATTTAGTGAATATGTTGGCTCGCGCCATCTCGCTGGTGAGGTCTTCTCGTTTCGGGATGGGATAGTGTTCCCGCATGATGTTGTTGTTCAGATCTTTTGGATCTATACATATACGGAGCTCGCCAGAGGGCTTCTTTACACAGACCATGGAGCTGACCCATGGCGTGGGCTCCGTGACCTTGGATAGGACCCCTTGGTCCTGAAGAATCTGCAGTTGTGCCTTGAGGCGGTCTTTGAGAGGCGCAGGAACCCTGCGAGGTGCGTGAACGACAGGGATGGCGTCCGGTCTGAGTCGAATCTTGTACGTGTGTGGCAATGTCCCCATGCCTTCAAAAACCTCCTGGTTGTGAGCGAGGAGGGAATGGAGATTCGCGTGGAACTCAGCATCCGGGAAGTCGGATATCTCATCTGGAGAGAGAGACATGATGCGCTGTACCAGGTGAAGGACCTTACACGCTTGTGCGCCCAGTAACGAGTCCTTTGATGAGCCCACAACTTCGAAGGGGAGTGTGGCCGTGTACCTCTTGTGAGTCACCTGTAGCTGGCAAGATCCTACGGACGGGATAACGTTCCCGTTATAGTCAACCATCTTAAGCCGGGATGGTGTGATGGGTGGTTTGACCTTCATGGCCTGGACTGCAGAGTAAGCAATTAGGTTGGCGGATGCGCCGGTGTCCAGACGGAAGGCGACGCGCGATCGGTTGACCGTCAGGGTGGCACACCACTCATCGTCTGGATTGATGGCATTGACCTTGTTGACATCAATGACGGCAACTCGGAAGTCATCCTGGTCATCTGCATCACTTAACTGGAAGTCTTGATGCGTGGGCTGGACGGTCCTGACTCGTGTGCGAGGTTGTCGAGGATGCGCCGGATCCATGGGTTGAGCCGCACGACAGCGGGCTGCGTAGTGGCCCATCATGCCACATCTGTGGCACTGTCGGTTTTTTGCAGGACATTGCCCTTTTAAGTGTAGACCTCCACAATTGCTGCACGTCATGACGTCACGACGTTCGTTGCGCCACTGCGCATGCGCAGTGCGATCTTGCGGTGGGCGCGCCTGCGCAGTGCGTCCCTCGTTGTGGCCGTTATTTTTGGCGCGCACCTGCGCGGGAGACCGCGAAAAGCGCGGGAAGCGGCCGCTGTCGTCCGGGCCGCGGGGCGGGAAGAAATCGACGGCCTGGATGCGTTCAACGTCGTGGGCGGCCTGGCTTGCCGATTCGACGGCTGGGGACCCCCTCCGTGCCAACTCGGACGCCTGAAATCGGGCAAAACGGCAGGTAGCATTTTCATGGAGGACACAGGCTTCCACAGCAGACGCTAAGGTTAGGCTCTTTATTTTAAGAAGCTGCTGGCGTAGGCCACTAGAGGCAACGCCAAAAACAATCTGGTCCCTGATCATGGACTCTGTAGTGGTGCCGTAACCGCAGGACTGCGCTAGAATCCGGAGGTGCGTCAAAAAGGGCTGAAAAAGCTCCTCCTTACCTTGCAGGCGTTGCTGAAAGATGTATCTTTCAAAACTTTCGTTTACTTCAGTTTGAAAGTGCTGGTCCAGTTTGAGGATGACCGTGTCATATTTGGCCTGGTTTTCGCCTTCTTCGAACACCAGTGAATTAAAGACATCGTTTGGGTGGGGGCCTGCGTAGAAGAGGAGCATTGCAATCTTCGAATCATCCGAGGCATTCTGTTTTTCGGTGGCACGGATGTACAGGTCAAATCGCTGCCTGTAGAGCTTCCAGTTGGTACCTAGGTTCCCCGTGACTTGCATCGGCTGCGGTTTGCCGGTGTGGTCCATGTCCAGAATGGCAGGTTGGTAGGCAGGTATCGATCCACTCCTGTACCATGTGGTGTTGGGTGTTCTGACACACAGATGAGCCAACACAGTTGCATATGGTACAACGCTTCTTTATTTAAACTCACTATTTACAACTTGGTCTTTGCACTCTGCACGTGGGGGGCTCCCTGCTTGTGGTGTTTCAACAGCTCTTTCTTGTTTCCTTCTCCCCAGACCTACTGACCTCCAGGTGTCGTGCTCGTGCTTTTTATGTGGTTGGTGTTCTTGTCTGTGATTGGTTGTGGTGTTGTGTACTCTGATTTGCCTGTTAGTGTGTCCATCATGATGTGTGTGTTTGAATATCATGACAGACAGGACACCCACACACAGGGGACGGACGCTCAGGACACCCACACACAGGGGACGGATGGACAGGACACGGACACATAGGGGATGGACGGACAGGACACCCACACACAGGGGACGGACGGACAGGACACCCACACACAGGGGACGGACGGACAGGACACCCACACACAGGGGACGGATGGACAGGACACCCACACACAGGGGACGGACGGACAGGACACCCACACACAGGGGACGGACGGACAGGACACCCACACACAGCGGACGGACGGACAGGACACCCACACACAGGGGACGGATGGACAGGACACCGACACATAGGGGATGGATGGACAGGACACCGACACATAGGGGATGGACGGACAGGACACCCACACACAGGGGACGGACGGACAGGACACCCACACACAGGGGACGGACGGACAGGACACCCACACACAGGGGACGGACGCTCAGGACACCCACACACAGGGGACGGATGGACAGGACACGGACACATAGGGGACGGATGGACAGGACACCGACACATAGGGGACGGACAGACAGGACACCCACACACAGGGGACGGACGGACAGGACACCCACACACAGGGGACGGACGGACAGGACACCCACACACAGGGGACGGACGGACAGGACATCCAGTCACAGGGGACAGACGGACAGGACACCCACACACAGGGGCGGACGCTCAGGACACCCACACACAGGGGATGGACGGACAGGACACCCACACACAGGGGATGGACGGACAGGACACCCACACACAGGGGACGGACGGACAGGACACCCACACACAGGGGACAGACGGACAGGACACCCACACACAGGGGATGGACGGACAGGACACCCACACACAGGGGACGGACGGACAGGACACCCAGTCACAGGGGACAGACGGACAGGACACCCACACACAGGCGACAGACGGACAGGACACCCACACACAGTGGACGGACGGACTGGACACACACACACAGGGGACGGACGGACAGGACACCCGCCGACAGGGGACGGACGGACAGGATACCCAGACACAGGGGACAGACGGACACGACACCCACACACAGGGGATGGACGCTCAGGACACCCACAAACAGGGGACGGATGGACAGGACACCCACACACAGGTGACGAACGGACAGGACACCCACACACAGGGGACGGACGCTCAGGACACCCACACACAAGGGACGGACGTTCAGGACACCCAGACACAGGGGATGGACGGACAGGACACCCACACACAGGGGACGGACATTCAGGACACCCAGACACAGGGGACGGACGGACAGGACACCCACACACAGGGGACGGACGGACAGGACACCCACACACAGGGGACGGACGGACAGGACACCCGCACACAGGGGACGGACGGACAGGACACCCGCACACAGGGGACGGACGGACAGGACACCCACACGCAGGGGACGGACGGACAGGACACCCACACACAGGGGACGGACTGGACACCCACACACAGGGGACGGACGGACAGGACACCCAAACACAGGGGACGGACGGACAGGACATCCACACACAGGGGACGGACGGACAGGACACCCACACACAGGTGACGGACAGTACACCCGCACACAGGGGACGGACGGACAGGATACCCACACACAGGGGACATACGGACAGGACACCCACACACAGGGGATGGACAGACAGGACACCCTCACACAGGGGACGGACAGTACACCCGCACACAGGGGACGGACGGACAGGATACCCACACACAGGGGACGGACGGACAGGACACCCACACACAGGGGACGGACGGACAGGACACCCACACACAGGTGACGGACAGGACACCCACACACAGGGGACGGACGGACAGGATACCCACACACAGGGGACATACGGACAGGACACCCACACACAGGGGATGGACAGACAGGACACCCACACACAGGGGACGGACAGGACACCCGCACACAGGGGACGGACGGACAGGATACCCACACACAGGGGACGGACGGACAGGACACCCAGACACAGGGGACGGACGGACAGGACACCCACACACAGGGGACGGACGTTCAGGACACCCACACACAGGGGACGGACGTTCAGCACACCCACACACAGGGGACGGACTGGACACCCACACACAGGGGACGGACAGACAGGATACCCACACACAGGGGACAGACGGACAGGACACCCACACACAGGGGACGGACGGACAGGACACCCACACACAGGGGACGGACGGACAGGACACCCACACACAGGGGACGGACGGACAGGACACCCACACGCAGGGGACGGACGGACAGGACACCCACACACAGGGAACTGACAGGACACCCACACACAGGGGACGGGCGGACAGGACACCCACACGCAGGGGACGGACGGACAGGACACCCACACACAGGGAACTGACAGGACACCCACACACAGGGGACGGACGCTCAGGACACCCACACACAGGGGACGGACGCTCAGGACACCCAGACAGAGGGGGCGGACAGGACACCCACACACAGGGAACGGACGGACAGGACACCCACACACAGGGGACGGACGGACAGGACACCCACACACAGGGGACGGACACGACACCCACACACAGGGGACGGACAGGACAACCACACACAGGTGACAGACGGACAGGACACCCACACACAGGGGACGGATGGACAAGACACCCACACACAGGGGACGGACGGACAGGACACCCGCACACAGGGGACGGACGGACAGTACACCCACACACAGGGGACGGACGGACATGACACCCGCACACAGGGGACGGACGGACAGGACACCCACACACAGGGGGCGGACGTACAGGACACGGACACACACAGGGGACGGACGCTCAGGACACCCACACGCAGGGGACGGACGGACAGGACACCCACACACAGGGGACGGACGGACAGGACACCCACACACAGGGGACGGACGGACTGGACACACACACACAGGGGACGGACGGACAGGACACCCACCCACAGGGGACGGACGGACAGGACACCCAGACACAGGGGACAGACGGACACGACACCCACACACAGGGGACGGACGCTCAGGACACCCACACACAGGGTACGGGTGGACAGGACACCCACACACAGGTGACGGACGGACAGGACACCCACACACAGGGGACGGACGGACAGGACACCCACACACAGGGGATGGACGGACAGGACACCCACACACAGGGGACGGACGGACAGGACACCCACACACAGGGGACGGACGGACAGGACACCCACAAACAGGGGACGGACTGGACACCCACACACAGGGGACGGACGGACAGGACACCCAAACACAGGGGACGGACGGACAGGACATCCACACACAGGGGACGGACGGACAGGACACCCACACACAGGTGACGGACAGTAAACCCGCACACAGGGGACGGACGGACAGGACATCCACACACAGGGGACGGACGGACAGGACACCCACACACAGGGGACGGACGTTCAGCACACCCACACACAGGGGACGGACTGGACACCCACACACAGGGGACGGACAGACAGGATACCCACACACAGGGGACAGACGGACAGGACACCCACACACAGGGGACGGACGGACAGGACACCCACACACAGGGGACGGACGGACAGGACACCCACACACAGGGGACGGACGGACAGGACACCCACACGCAGGGGACGGACGGACAGGACACCCACACACAGGGAACTGACAGGACACCCACACACAGGGGACGGGCGGACAGGACACCCACACGCAGGGGACGGACGGACAGGACACCCACACACAGGGAACTGACAGGACACCCACACACAGGGGACGGACGCTCAGGACACCCACACACAGGGGACGGACGCTCAGGACACCCAGACAGAGGGGGCGGACAGGACACCCACACACAGGGAACGGACGGACAGGACACCCACACACAGGGGACGGACGGACAGGACACCCACACACAGGGGACGGACACGACACCCACACACAGGGGACGGACGGACATGATACCCACACACAGGGGACGGACGGACAGGACACCCACACACAGGGGACGGACGGACAGGACACCTACACACAGGGGACAGACAGACAGGACACCCACACACAGGGGACAGGCGTTCAGCACACCCACACACAGGGGACGGACAGGACACCCACACGCAGGGGACGGACAGGACACCCACACGCAGGGGACGGACGCTCAGGACACCCAGACACAGGGGACGGACAGGACACCCACACACAGGGGACGGACAGGACACCCACACACAGGTGACAGACGGACAGGACACCCACACACAGGGGACGGAAGGACAGGACACCCACACACAGGGGACGGACGGACAGGACACCCACACACAGGGGACGGACAGGACACCCACACACAGGGGACGGACAGGACACCCACACACAGGTGACAGACGGACAGGACACCCACACACAGGGGACGGAACGACAGGACACCCACACACAGGGGACGGACGGACAGGACACCCACACACAGGGGACGGACGCTCAGGACACCCAGACACAGGGGACGGACGGACAGGACACCCACACACAGGGGACGGACGGACAGGGCACCCACACACAGGGGACAGACGGACAGGACACCCACAAACAGGGGACAGAAGACAGGACACCCACACACAGGGGACGGACGGACAGAACACCCACACACAGGGGACAGACGCTCAGGACGCCCACACACAGGGGACGGACGGACAGGGCACCCACACACGGGACAGACGGACAGGACACCCACAAACAGGGGACGGACGGACAGGACACCCACACACAGGGGACAGACGGACAGGACACGAACACACAGGGGACGGATGCTCAGGACACCCACACACAGGGGACGGACGGACAGTACACCCACACACAGGGGACGGACGGACAGGACTCCCACACACAGGGGACAGGCAGGACAGCCACACACAGGGAGCGGACGGACAGGACACCCACACACAGGGGACGGACGGACAGGGCACCCACACACAGGGGACAGACGGACAGGACACCCACACACAGGGGACGGACGGACAGGGCACCCACAAACAGGAGACAGAAGGACAGGACACCCACACACAGGGGACAGACGGACAGAACACCCACACACAGGGGACAGACGCTCAGGATACCCACACACAGGTGACGGACGCTCAGGACGCCCACACACAGGGGACGGACGGACAGGGCACCCACACACGGGACAGACGGACAGGACACCCTCACACAGGGGATGGACGGACAGGACACCCACACACAAGGGACAGACGGACAGGACACGAACACACAGGGGACGGATGCTCAGGACACCCACACACAGGGGACGGACGGACAGTACACCCACACACAGGGGACGGACGGACAGGACTCCCACACACAGGGGACAGGCAGGACAGCCACACACAGGGAGCGGGACGGACAGGACACCCACACACAGGGACGGACGGACAGGACACACACACACAAGGGATGGACGGACAGGACACCCACACACAGGGACGGACGGACAGGACACTCACACACAAGGGATGGACGGACAGGACACCCACACATAGGGGACGGACGGACAGGACACTCACACACAGGGGACGGACACTCAGGACACCCACACACAGGGGACGGATGGACAGGACACCCACACACAGTGGACGGACGGACGCTCAGGACATCCGCACACAGGGGTTGGACGCTCAGGACACCCACACACAGGGGACGGACGGACAGGTCACACCACCCCAGACCTCGGATCTGATGAGGACCTTCACATGACGCCACTGCTATCTCCTTTACCCTCCACCATCGCAGAGACTCTCAACTCGGTTGGTCACCTTAGCGATGAGGCTTCTGGGACACCTACTGGTGCACACCGGTACAGCGGCTGGAGGTACGAGCAGCCGAGGTGCCGGACTGTAGGAGGGCAGCCCAGCCCCAGCAACCAGCTGCCGCCCAGACGGGTCCCGGATTCCTGGAATTACCACACCCACCCATAAACCCGTGCAGTCAGTGACCGAGGGACAAGTGGAGGGGACGACGGCCGGCTTGCAGCAGCTGCAGACACAGGTGGAGCAATCGAACCGCATGCAGGAGCAGCGGGTGATGCCGGTCATGGCTGCCACCCAGGCTGACACTGCAAGCGTGGCGTCAGCGGTGGAGGCAACGGGGCGACGGTGTTGGACATGAATCGCAGTATGAAAGGCCAGGGGCTTTCCGTGCTGGCAGGGGTCGTGGCCCAGGACATGGCTGCCCTCTCACAGGAAGCCATGAGCCAGAGCCAGCTGCAGATCGGAGTGGCGTTCACCACCATGGCCCAGTCTCAGCGGGCCATCGCTGAGGGCATCGGTGCCAATGCCCAGGTGCTGGCCGGCATTGCCCAGACACAGGCAGGGATGGCCAACTCTCTGAGCTCCATGGCTGCAAACTTGCAGACACTTGTCGATACCAGGGCGGACCCCCGACCCATGGAGATCCCTGGGGGCCACCGGGCACCCCAAGGGAGGAAGAGATGCTGAGGCCCGTTCCGGGTCCCCCTGCAGGGAAGGTCCCGGAACACTGCGACACCTCGGACTGCCCACCCCCCTTCCGTCCCAGGTGCATCTGGCGGACAACGGGCAGAACAGGGAGGCAGCTTGCCATCCTGGTCACCCGAGAAGCAGCCTGGCCCATCCAGACTGGGCCGCCCCAGGAAACGGCCGCCAAAGGGGACCCTAGTCATAGGGTAGGAGTCACAGCAGTCTGCCTCCAGTTCTGCTGTACCGTCTGGGGAACCACCTCGACGTAATCATAGAACTTTCTGCCATGTTAGGCCAAAGAGGTAGACACTGAGTGAGTTGGCACGGGTACAGGGCACAGACTAGGTTTAGGGGCTAGGACACGTGTATGTAATGTGTGTCATTAAACTCACTTTTACACCTACGGAAGCTGCCTCTGTGATCTGCCCGATGCGTGCGGGGGTGGGGTGGGAGGTGGGCACCAGTGTGTGTGAGGGGTGATAAGACGTCGAGCCCAGGTGAGTGTGACATGCGCCCCGCATCCACCAGGGTCACGGGCGCCACCTCGCCCCCAGCCAGACGACGGGTCCATGCGCAGCAGTGTCCAGGCCGCATGCTGGGACCACCCAGGTGGAGGATGTTATTGTGGCCGTGAGTCAGGCATTGCCCAACCATGTAGAGCTCAGAGCTCATCGCAGAGCGGGTTGTCACCATCCTCCATGCCGGAGATTCGCTGCTGGCCCAGGGACCAGCGCGTCGCGCCGATTCTGCCGATTCTTCAACCTCCGCGGCGCACTCTGCGTTGGAGTGATTTTGGCTGGGTCGGAGTATCGGAGTCCCGGCATCGGAACGGCGCAGCAGGATTCTTGCGCCCCTCCGGCAATTCTCTAACCCGGCCCGGGATCGCAGAATTCCGGCCCTGGGGCAGCATGGCGCCGCAGTGGCTAGCACTGCTGCCTCACGGCGCCGAGGTCCCAGGTTCGATACCGGCTCTGGGTCACTGACCGTGTGGAGTTTGCACATCCTCCCCGTGTTTGCGTGGGTTTCGCCCACACAACCCAAAGATGTGCAGGGTAGGTGGACTGGCCATGCTAACTTGACCCATCATTGGAAAAAATGAATTGGGTACTCTAAGTTTATTTTTAAAAAAGAATCCCGTCCCTGAACTTTCACCACTCTCTGAAAAGTGGTGAATTGTCTACCCTTTACGCAGATTGCCTGATTTTTCTTCCTGTTGAAATATGGCCGATCTGAAACTGCCAGTTTAAAATCTATCCCATAGCATATTTTACACACATTTTATGTGCAGTAAGAAGGCATCAACATATGGATAAACAAGGTGTAGAATGGAAATAATAAACTAACAGAAATCAAGCTTATCGGCATCAGCTCAATTAAAATGGCCCCTTTTATCCAAATCTGGCTAGTTTGAGCGATCAAATAACCGCTGGGTTGATAGACTTTAGCACATAATACAGTAACTGGCTTCTAATATTTTTGGATTTCGCATTAATGAATTTTGACTGGATTTATTTACCTCAGAATCCTACTTAGCAAATAAGTTAAATTTATTTATATGAGATTGTGCGAGCCAGCTCTAGGCACGGTGTCCCTTTTGTTAACTTAGATTTTAATTTTGATTGTGCTTTTGATCACTTTATGCAGCGACTAATATGTAAGTTGCTGTGCACCGATAAACATGAATAACAGAAAGATCTTTAATTATGAATGGAGCCACTTGGGAAATTAGATTTTGATGTTGGTGCATCAGTCTTTTTAGTGATTAAGTGGATAATTACTTTACCAGCTGAAGAGAGCCCTGTGGTTTTGAGAGTTGGTACTGAAGTTATTCAAACAGTGGTGGCTACACATTTTCTCACTGCAGGAATAATTCGTTTTTTGGGGGGGCGGAGGGGGTGGAAATAGCATAAAACTGCTTTCAACGGCTTCCATTTTACTTTGTTAATATATCTTTCAGGGGAAAAAAAAAATCAAAGTGTCTGTAAAACAAATCTCGTAGCCTAAATAAAATATTTCCCTGTGACTGATGTTCTTTTGGTCTTTTCCCCGTTGGGTTGTGGAGGTACTGGCAACGCCAAATCTATTGCCTGACCGTCGTTCCCCTGAGAAGATGATGGTGGGTTATTTTCTTGAGCTGCTGCACTCCCTGTGGAGCTAGTGCTCCTGTGGTGGTGTTCGATAGAAAGTTGCAGGATATCAACCCAGTGGTGCTGGAAGAACATCAATGTATCTCCAAGTCAGGATATGCGTGACTCAGAAGGAAACATGAAGGTGACAGTACATTGACATGACATTGTGGCTTTTGTCCTTCTTTGTGGTGGTGGTTTAAGTGGAAGGAACTGTTTCCACAATAGCCATGGTGAGTTGCTGCAGTGCACCCTGCAGCCATAGTACACCAGTGTTAGAGAGTAAAAGCTAAAAAGCTTGGTTCACAGCATCTACAAATAATAGAAACAGCTGGACACTGATAAATGTCATTGATTATTCTGGTGCTATCTTGCAGAATCAGCCACCCCACTGTGCGTTTCTTTCTTCTGTGCTTCATGTTGGATCATCTCGCTGCTTTGGTGGGATATTCACCCCCAACATC
Source organism: Scyliorhinus torazame (assembly GCF_047496885.1). Classification (NCBI taxonomy): domain Eukaryota; kingdom Metazoa; phylum Chordata; class Chondrichthyes; order Carcharhiniformes; family Scyliorhinidae; genus Scyliorhinus; species Scyliorhinus torazame. The sequence continues at coordinate 347,322,515 of NC_092708.1, forward strand.
AATGAAAAACCGACTTATGCCCTTGTTCTGAGTGAGGGGGAACGCTCGACAGTTTGCAGCTGTACCTGGGAGAGAAAACCCATCTTTAGACAGACTTATTCTTGCTGTTGTGATTTAGCCGTTCATATTTTCTCTCACATACCCTGCAAACTACTCAACCCCATTATTTCACACCTGCGCAAGACAACTTTACAGCTATGGTCCAGTTTCTATCTACTTCGGATAAACAGTAACCGTGAAGTATAATATTAACCAGAAATAAAAATAAAAGTCGCCATAGTCCCAAACGACTAGAGGCTGCTTTCCCCTTTGAGGGGGAGAGCTGACCAGTGGTGATTTAACCTGAGGATCGCCACACCTCAGGCGAGGTTGAGAAGGTGGGGCCTTCATGAATAGCCTCAGCCGGCATGGGAATTAAACCCCGTGCTGCTGGCCTTTCCCTGCATCACAAACCAGCTGCCTAGCCAAGCGAGCTAAAACGGCCCCCTCTGGCATTGCCCCCACTGATATGAGTATGGGTGACAGGAGCACCAATTAAGCAACTGCTCTGTGGATAGTTCCTGCAGTTGTACCTATCCTGGCGAGTGACATATATTTCCTCACACTCCTTACCTGGTGGAATGCAGCCTTACAGGTCCACGAAGGTTGTGGCTCATTACAGAATACCAAGGCTGTACCACCTTTGCAATCGCAATTTGATATAACTGATCCAATTGAGATTCTGGTCAATTTTTTGACTCCCAAGATTTTAATGCTGGAGAGCCTATTGTTAGTGGCACCGTTGAAGATCAAATCGTTTGTTCCAGATGGTCATGGTGTGAGTATTACTTGTCACTTGTCAGCCAAGCTTAGATGTTATTCAGCTCTGATATCCAGGTTAGCGTGGTGTGCTACATTATCCAAGGAGCTGGGAATGGAGCTGGAGTCTTTACAGTGAAGAGAAAAACATTGATGAAGGTTTTGAAGATGGTTCGGTCTGGGATGTTTCCCTCAGGAGCTTCTGCAATCACATCGTGAGATTGTGCAAATTGACTTTTAATAACCCCAACCTAATCGGAGACAAATTTGGTAACATGAAGATTTTCCTTTTGGTGACTATCATGCTTTTTAACAGTCCTTGGTTTCACCATCGTTAAAACTTTTATAAAATTTTAAAACTTTATAATCAAAAAACTGAAATCAAACGTGACTAACACTGCTGTCTTAATCCATGCCTTCTATTTCCCTGCTGACCATTACTTAAACATTCCATTTTTTTCCTCAATGTATTGTTAGCTTCATCATCATGATAGACTCTGTCAAGCTCCTTGATCTCCCTACCCCAAACCAAATGACATCATTCGCAAAGGTGGTGCACGCCTATCTCGAAACAGTCTTTACCTGTTTTGCAATAACTTATCCCAAGAAGTTTCAAGCTATTGATTGCCATTGTTTTTTTTAATAAACTTAGAATACCCAATTCTTTTGCTCCAATTAAAGGACAATTTAGTGCGGTCAATCCACCTACCCTGCACATCTTTAGGTTGTGGGGGTGAGACCCACACAGGCACGGGGAGAATGTCCAAAGTCCACACAGACAGTGCCCTGGGGCCGTGATCGAACCCTGGTCCTTGGGGCCGTGAGGCAGCAGTGCTAGCCACTGTGCCACTGTGCTATTGACTGCCATTGTGTAAGACAGTCAAGTAAAGTTATTTTGCTGCTGCAAGAGGGAAGAACCTTTAGCTTAAATAAAATTAAAATGAAATTGTGTCAAAGTTTGACATTGGAGGGCAATAATTAGGTCTTGAGCCCGACAATCACCATATTTTGGGGTAATGTTCACAATATTTGACAGTGTAAGTTATGCATTGGTTGTGTTCTTTGGGCCGGTGTGATGTCATTCCATCAAGGAACTACTTTTGACAGCAGTTCGCTAATGACTGTCCCACATTACAGCATCCCTACTCTAGAAGGATCACTCTGCGCGCAAAACCCAAATCATTTCTCAGACGTTGTTTTTCAAAAGCACAAACTCGAGCATTCCTTTAGAAAAATACTTTCCCTGCAAGAAAAGTATCAACAAATATTTAGGAAACACCTTGCAGCTTGTAATTTTACCATTGCGTTCATCATTAATAGAAACAGGTCATTTGACCCAACTATTCTATGCCAGTGTTCAAGCTCCACATGGATTCTTTTCCCGGGTGATGGGGTGGAAAATTGAGGCCGGCACCGGGCACGCGACAGAATGTCACGCTCCGATGCCTCAACAACAGCGTGACTGCATTCCACATCGCACGCCGGCCTGGGCATGCAGATTGTACAGTAAACGCTCTTGACATCTGTCCGACCCGGCAATTTGCGGGCCCCGTGTGATGCTCCTCCTCAGCCAGGAGGAAATACCGATGGTGAGGTTCGCTTGTGATATTTAAAATCGGGGAAACAGGCACCGTGGCTACTGAGGGAGCCAGACGGGGTAAGACAAGTGTACTGACAGAGGTGCTGCTGGCCGGGGGGGCTGCCACCAGGGCTTGGGGGAGGAGCGGGGACTGGCCGGGAGGTGGGCCATGGGTGGGGTCAGGCGAACGGGCCATCATTTCCGCAGCCTGCAAGGCAGCCATCCAGCTGCACATGTCGCTGACTGCCCGCTGTGAACTTAGTGCCACGGGTTGCATGGGTGCTTCTCCAGGCCACCCCCCTGGGCACCCTCTGACCCCATCTGACCCAACTATGGGATGGGTGTGAGCCAGCATATCCAGTGCCATCTTGTTGGCTGGGATGAGGGTGAGTGGGGAGTGGAGTGCCTGTATGCAGCTCCTGCTTGTCAGGCTCTCCAGTGCCGATCCCGACCCTGACAAATCACACTCCATATTCATCGGAATTGCACTGGTTCCATGTGCCATCCATTAGGATGTCCTAAATCACTCCGGGACCGGCGCCACTTCCGTGGATGGAGAACTCTTGCGATTCAATCCCGACGTCAGCATTTAGTCTCTCAAACGGAGAATCCCGGCCATTATCTAAACACGGTACAAGAGACGATTACTGATGTTCCTCCTTTTATCGTGCAGGACATGAGGGACCATTACAGGAGGGAGCCGATCAGATCCGCTGGAGGGACAAGCAAGGTGTATCTGAGTCACCTGAGCCTTGCAGAGGAGACGGTTCCCCACATCGTGGGGGTAATTGCTGAGAATGTGGAGGATGATGTTATATTACTCCTTTATGCCCTTTCCCAATTCCCAGTTCGTTCCCACACTGCAGCCTGGCATGAAGATTGTGTGACTCAGGACCCCTTGCTTGCCACACCAATCTTACGCATTCTGATTCCCAGCTCTCACACATGGAAGAATTTCTCCCTGCACAGTAACAGCAGCCCCAGGAGGAACGGAGAGAGCAACAATACTGCGTTGTTGAAAAGGCTCCATAACTTGATCTGTCCCACCCAACCGCCAGCTGGCACTCAAGGGTACCCTAGAGGCCAGTATAGAGTCTGGATCAAGCTGGCATAGGGCTGTCAGGGGCATGGGTTGGCTGCCGTCAGGCCATGGAGAAAGGATGGTTCATATCCCTGCCCAGCGGAGGGTGAGATTGCAGGTGGGTTCTGCTAGTGGGGGTCTCAGACGAGGATGTTGATGGGGTGGGGTACAGGAGAATGTTACTGAGACTATACAATGAGATGCTGGGTGCATTGGTTGGCCTGTTGCGTGCCCTTCTATCACTGCCAAGGAGCATGGATGAGTCTGGCTCCAAATGGACAGAGTTTATCATGCAGATCTTGCCCTCTCTCCAGCGTCTGCTACATCTGCTAATTGTGGGATAGGATGACACAGTAATCAAAAAAGAAACTGCCTCCCATCCAAGGTCTTCCACTGATTGAAAAAAAAGTTTAAGCCCTCACAAAATGAGACGAGGTTGGTCTGATGGCAGTAAACTGAAATGCATCTATATTTAAAATGCTATTGACTCACAATCGATATGGAGTTTAGAAATACAGTCATAAACATAAGGACAGTGACACAGGCAGCACTGCTACTCACAGCGCCAGGGGAAAGGGTTCGAATGCGGCCTTGGGTGACTGTGTGGAGTTTGCACGTTCTCCCCGTGTCTGAGTGGGTTTCCTCCGGGTGCTCCGGTGTCCTCCCACAGTCCAAAAATGTGCAGGTTGGGTGGATTGGTCATGCTTAGTTGTCCCTTAGTGCCCAAAGATGTGCAGGTTAGGTGGGGTTGTGGGAGGCCGAGGTGGGATGCTTTTTCAGAGAGCTAATGCAGACTCGATGGGCCTAATGGACTCCTTCAGCACTGTAGGGATTCTATGGACATAAAGACATTAACTAAATAAGGTGTACGGAATCCCTCACATCAAATAGTTACATTACATCACCAGAGAATTCAGGTGTGCCCTTTAAAGAATAATTTTCTCGATCGGAGCTTCATAACAGAAGTACTCCAAATGCTACAGTCATCAAGTAAGTGACAATCATTTTACTCTCTTGCAGAAAGAAATTAAACATAATTCAGAAAGAACAATGAAGTATAGAGAAGGGAAAAGCTGACACTTGTCCATTAATCCAGCAGGAGGAGGAGGGAATTGGAACATTAGGATTCCATGTAGCAGAGATAATACAGAAGGAGCGAGTGAGAGTTTGTACATTCACAGATGGTTTGTGCAGTAGCATGCGCCAATGTTCAAAGAATCAAAAAGGATTTCAGTTTTCTGACACTCTATGCTCTGAAGAGAATCTTATCTGAGAAAAACAATAAGGAACCAGGGAGGTGGTAGGAGCCTTGTTGCAAAGAAGAGAAAAACAAAGAGATATTGATCAAATGGCAGGAATAGCCAATAGAAATTCACCACACTGTTACTCTTCCTCTGATTCACTCGCATCAACGCAGAAAATCTCTCGGGGTGGGGTGGGGGGGGGGGGGGGGGTGGGGGGGGCAGATTATAGATAGTTTATATGAGAATTAATGCATGCCAGACACACAAGGAATCCGGGATAAATGGAGACAACGGATGCTTCTGAGGAATTCCCTTGGCTGAAGAACACAAAGTCAGAGAGGTCTACAGCACAGAAAATGTCCTACAAAAATTAACTATGCTAATCACATTTTCCAGCACTTGGCCAGTAGCTTTATATTCCCTGGCATCACAAGTGCACATCTAAATATTTCTTCAATATTATAAGGGTCTCTGCCGCGACCATCCTCTCAGGCAGTGAGTTCCTAACTCCCACCACCCTCTGCGTGAAAACATTTTCTCTCACCTCCCCTTTAAACCTCCTCCCTTACCTTAAATCTATGCCCCCTGGGCATTGATCCCTCCACCAAGGGGAAAGTTTCTTCTTGTCTATCTATGTCCCTCATAATTTTATACATCTCAATCATGTCCCCTCTCCGTCTCCTCAGCTCCAAGGAAAACAACCCCACTCTGTCCAATCTCTCTTCATATCTAAAACTCTCCAGCCCAGGCGACACCCTGGTAAAACTCCTCTGCACCCTTTCTGGTGCTGTCACTTCTCTCCTATAATGTGGAGCACAGAACTGCACACAAGACTCTGGCAGTGATCTAACCAGCATATCGCCCTGCTTTTAAACTCTATGCCTTGGCTAATAAAGGCAATATACCATGGGCGTGATTCTCCGACCCCCCGCCGGGTCGGAGAATCACCGGGGGGGGGCGGCATGAATCCTGCCCCGTCGCTCCGACGCCGGCTGCCGAATTCTCCGGCGCCGGTTTTCGGGCGGGGGCGGGGATCGTGCCTTACGCGGTCGGGGGCGGTTGACAGTTGCCCTCCCGGCAATTCTCCGGGCCCCGATGGGCAGAGTGGCCATCTGATTTTGGCCAGTCCCGCCGGCATGAAATGGACATGATCCATCCTGGCGGGACCTGGCTTATCGGCCGTCTAGCGGTGTCCTTGGGGGGGCGCGGTGGCATCCGGCCCCGGGGGGGTGTCCCCACAGTGGCCTGGCCCGCGATCGGGGCCCATCGATCTGCGACGGGACTGTGCCGTGGGGGCACTCTTTCCCTCTGCACCGGCCTCTGCAAGGCTCCGCCATGGCCGGCGCGGAGAAGAAACCCCCTGCTCATGTGCAGGAATCACGCCGGCGGTTCTGCGCATGCACCAGAACACACCGGCAGAGGGCAGCACGGTGGCACAGTGGGTTAGCCCTGCAGCCTCACGGCACCGAGGTCCCAGGTTCAATCCCGGCTCTGGGTCACTGTCCGTGTGGAGTTTGCATATTCTCCCCGTGTTTGTGTGGGTTTCGCCCCCACAACCCAAAGATGTGCAGGGTAGGTGGATTGGCCACGCTAAATTGCCCCTTAATTGGAAAAAATGAATTGGGTACTCTGAATTTATTTTTTTTAAATGAACACGTCGGCAGTCCTGCGCATGCGCCAACTTGCGCCGGCCGGCGGCGGCCCTTCGGTGCTGGTTGGCGGGGCGCCAGCCCGTCCAGCGCTGGCCTAGCCCCCGGAAGTGCGGAGGATTCCACAACTTCCAGGCGGCCCGACCCCGGAGTGGTTCGCGCCGCTCTTGCCGCTGGTACGGGCCCCCCTGCCAATCCAGATCGAATTCCATTTGCCACTGATCAGCCCACCTGACCAGCCCATCTATATCCTCTTGTAATCTATGGCGATCCTCTTCCCTATTTACTGAGCTGATGATCTCAGAATGATCATGTTATGAAAAGAAGGATGCAAGAAGAACATTAAATCCATATGTAGGCATTGCAAAGCCTCTCCAAAAATGTTCAGCAGATTGCAGGACTGACAGTGTAATCGAATGACATTCTTTCACAAGATGCCCAAGCCGGAACATGGCGACTCTCTCCAACAGATCCTCTTTTTACTTATCTTACAATCGTTCTAATCTTTTAAAATTGAATTCTAAGACTAACATTGTTACTAACCTCTCGTGGTTGGGAGGCAGGCTCGTGTGATGGACTGGGCTGTGTTCTGTGGTCGGGGGACAGATGCACCATAGAAAGCATCCTATCAGGCTGCAACGCCGCCTGGTATGGCAACTGCTTGGCCCAAGACCGCAAGAAACGTCAGAGAGTCGTGAACACAGCCCAGTCCATCACACAAACCCGTCTCCCATCCATTGACTCCATCTACACCTCCTGCCGCCTGGGGAAAGCGGGCAGCATAATCAAAGACCCCTCCCATGCGGCTTACTCACTCTTCCAACTTCTTCCATCGGGCAGGAGATAGAAATGCCAGAGAACACGCACGAACAGGCTCAAAAACAGCTTCTTCCCCGCTGTTACCGGACTCCTGAATGACCCTCTTATAGACTGACCTCATTAACACTACACCCTGTATGCTTCATCTGATGCCGGTGCTTATGTAGTTACATTGTATACCTTGTGTTGCCCTATTATGTATTTTCTTTTATTTCCTTTTCTTTTCATGTACTTAATGATCTGTTGAGTTGCTCACAGAAAAATACTTTTCACTGTACCTCGGTACACGTGACAATAAACAAATCCAAATCCAATCCAATCAGTAATATCAAAGAGGTCTGATCAACAATGCTGAGCAGCCTAAAGTGAGGGGTAGTTAAACAAATCCTTATTTCTGCCACAGAGACCTTACAGTCACCTCCCATTTATAGGTCTTGGTTTACTAAAGGGAGATACTGGAGAGAACAGTATTTACCCATTTCTGAGATGACCAGAGCATCAGTTTGGAGGGTGTGGTAATACCAGGTATTGCAGTACCTGAGAGGTGGATGCCCATTTGCTAGACCTAGGGGTCTACCATTGGCTAACGCACATAGCTCCGCCCTGAGAATCGGGGTATAAGAACCAATGCCGTCCCAGCAGCCTTCACTTTCTGCATCGAAGCTGCTGGGTACAGTTCTAGCTGATTAATGCCGATTAGTATGACTCTCCTTGTCTCACGAGTGCTTGATTGTGCATCAGAGGGTTTAATAATATTCAGGACATTGTCTTCCAGTGATTAAGGAATATTAGTAATTCCATAACAGCCATTATTGTGCCTGGTGGGAGAATATTTGGTGGATCCAAAGATCGTTGTCTTTCCTTAGAACAATAACACCAAAAGGTTCTCTGCATGGAGATTCCAAGCTCAGCGAAGCAGTCTGACACAAGTTATTGTCCTCTAGGGGCTGTTCCTCAGGGGCACACACACGGTAAACATCAACGGCTGCTAGAGGATCATCAACATTACTCCGTTGAGGAAGTACGGTCAATCACCAGGGACTGCCAGGTCTGTGCGGAGTGCAAAGCGCACTTCTACCGGCCGGACCGTGCACGCTGGTGAAGGCCTCCCGCCTCATTGAGCGCCTCAGTGTGGATTTCTAAGGGCCCCTCCCCTCCACTGACCGTAACACGTATTTTCTCAGTGTGGTCGATGAGTAGTCCACATTCCCCTTCGCCATCCCATGGCCCGATATGACATCACATCAAGAGCTGCCGATGACCACGTTTGGTAGACAGATGCCACTTCGGTATCCTCCTCGATGATCTCCTCTGAGATGCCGTCACAGATTGAAGAGGAGGTTCTGTTGCTTAAATGGCCTGGGCTCATCGAATGGTGTTCCTGCAAGAGAAGTTTCATGGTTTTAGTAAATGGCAAGGCCAAAGGTGTGGGCACTGAACAACTCACTTGAGACAGATCATCCATATGAAGGTGCAGTGGCTCTCCAATTCTCTGCTGCAGGCCAACCTCGCTATCGGTGACAGCATTCTCCTGGCCCTCCCCTGCGAGCTCCATTGCCCTTTCCCCGTGAGTAGCCATAGTTCGGAGATCGACTATCTTCTCTCATTTCCGTCTGTCGTGGGCTATCTTCTCCTGTGGAAACACTGTGTGGGCATTATGAGCTGGACACCTGGCAGGTCAGGGCCAAGGGCAACTGCCATTAGTGGGCACCACGCTTGTGGAAAAAGGGGCTGTGTTGAGGAGTGCTGGGGTTTGAGGATGATGCTGGGAGGTCGGGTGTTGGGGAGGCTACATGGTGGCAGCAAGTGGGTTAATGGCGACACTCTGGAAGTGATGGATAGAATAAATGCCGGGGGTGGGGGAGGGGGGCTGCACAGGGGGCATTGACCCTTGCAGTTCGTGAGAGGTCATTCATCTTTTGTATCATTGAACCCCCCACCTTCCTGGTCATGCTGCTGGTACTAATGACTGCTGCCACCGCCTCCCGGGCTGGCTTGGTGATGTTACTCGTGTCCCCCTTCCAACAATATTATGGTCCACCTCTCCTCCATGGCATCCAGCAGTCTGAAAAAGCTAGGTGCAGATCTTCTACCTGCCATCGTCCTGACTTGACTGAGCGTGAGTGCTGAGGACCGATCAAAATGCAGCACTCCCTTGATTGCAGTGTTCCGCTCAGCCCCCGGGATGGACGAATCAGATGCCTGGCCACTGGGCGTGGTGATTTCACACGGAGGAAAACAAATGTACAAAGTGGCTCAAGATTGTGATGTCGGTCGCGCCGCTGATGCCGACGGGAATCACACCGGTTTTCACACCGGAAATGATAATTTGCCATTTTCTCAGAAAGTTTGGCTCAAAATTGTTTGAAATCAAAGAAAAATCAAAGATGTAATCTCTTTGGAAGCTGATAACAATCAACGTGAAGATGGCCAGTTTTGATGCACAGATGTTTGCAGAACAGGACGTCTCAACATGGGAAAAATAGTATCCGTAAATATAGAACAGCTAAAAGCCACAGCCAAACAGGTGGGATTTAAAATATCCATCGAGACAAAGAGACATGAGTTTCCCCGAGCATTTGGGAGTTGATCCAGTTAATCAGTAACAGACCAACGCTTGGTGCCCATCAACTTGTCCCAATGACACATCATCAGCAATTCTGGAATTCCCATAACAAACCACATAAACTTAAACGGAAGAAAAAATGCTGGAAAATCTCAGCAAGTCTGGCAGCATCTGCAGGGAGAGAAAAGAGCTGACGTTTCGAGTCCGATGACTCTTTGTCAAAGTACATAAACTTGCATGGAATTAAAGGGAATTCCACAGATCACATTTGACCGGTGAGTCCACACTTTAAAAACAGAGCATACCTACAAAGCAATAAGGGGATTGGTATTGTTAGAGGAGTTTAAAACCTGCCTCCCCTATAATTTCAAAATGCTCCGTGATAAACAGCGAATTACCTCAGCAAGCGGAGCAACCACAGTTACGTTGAGGACTAAATTCTGACTCACCAGCGGGTGAACCTCAGCAGACCTAGCTCGGATATCCAACTCCTTTATTCAGGAAAGGAGGGAAGCAGAAAGCAGGAAACTGCGGTCTGTTAGCCTAACGTTTGCCATAGGGAAATTGCTAGGATTCATTATTAAGGAGTTTACAGCAGAATAGTTAGAAAATCAAAATGTGATCATGCAGACTCAACATGGCTTTGTGAAAGGGAATTTATTAGAATTTGTCGAGGAAGTAACAACTCAGGTGGATATAAGAGAATGTGAAGATAGGGTGGACTTAGATTTGCCAAGAGGAGGTGAAGAGGCTGCAAAGGGAGAAAACAGGTTGAGTGGGTGGATAAAAATAGGGCAGATGGAGTGTAGAACAAGAGCAAAGTACAAAGAAATGTACAGCACAGGAACAGGCCCTTCGGCCCTCCAAGCCCGTGCCGACCATGCTGCCCGCCGAAACTAAAATCTTCCACACTTCCTGGGTCCGTTTCCCTCTATTCCCATCCTATTCATGTATTTGTCAAGATGCCCCTTAAATGTCCCTATCGTCCCTGCTTCCACCACCCACTACCCTCTGTGTAAAAAACTTGCCTCGTACATCTCCTCTAAACCTTGCCCCTCTCACCTTAAACCTATGCCCCCTAGTAATTGACCCTCTACCCTGGGGAAAAGCCTCTGACTATCCACTCTGTCTATGCCCCTCATAATTTTGTAGACCTCTATGAGGTCGCCCCTCAACCTCCGTCGTTCCAGTGAGAACAAACTGAGTTTATTCAACCGCTCCTCATAGCTAATGCCCTCCATACCAGGCAACATCTCTTCTGCACCCTCTGTAAAGCCTTCACATCCTGCTGGTAGTGTGGTGACCAGAATTGAACACTATACTCCAAATGTGGCCTAACTAAGGTTCTATACAGCTGCAGCATGACTTGCCAATTCTTATACTCAATGCCCCGGCCAATCAAGGCAAGCATGCCGTATGCCTTCTTGACTACCTTCTCCACCTGTGTTGCCCCTTTCAGTGACCTGTGGACCTGTACACCTAGATCTCTCTGACTTTCATTACTCTTGAGGGTTCTACCATTCACTGTATATTCCCTACCTGCATTAGACCTTCCAAAATGCATTACCTCACATTTGTCCGGATTAAACTGCAACTGCCATCTCTCCGCCCAAGTCTCCAAACAATCTAAATCCTGCTGTATCCTCTGACAGTCCTCATCGCTCTCCGCAATTCTACCAACCTTTGTGTCATCTGCAAACCTACTAATCAGCCCAGTTACATTTTCCTCCAAATCATTTATATATACTACAAAGAGCAAAGGTCCCAGCACTGATCCCTGCGGAACACCATTAGTCACAGCCCTCCAATTAGAAAAGAACCTTTCCATTGCTACTCTCTGCCTTCTATGACCTAGCCAGTTCTGTATCCACCTTGCCAGCTCACCCATGATCCCGTGTGACTTCACCTTTTGTACCAGTCTACCATGAGGGACCTTGTCAAAGGCCTTACTGAAGTCCATATAGACAACATCCACTGCCCTACCTGCATCAATCATCTTTGTGACCTTTTCGAAAGTCTCTATCAAGTTAGTGAGACAAGACTCCCCTTCACAAAACCATGCTGCCTCTCACTAATACGTCCATTTGCTTCTCTCCAATAATTTCCCGACCACTGACGTAAGGCTCACCGGCCTGTAGTTCCCTGGATTATCCTTGCTACCCTTCTTAAACAGAGGAACAACATTTGCTATTCTCCAGTCTTTCAGGACATCACCTGAAGACAGTGAGGATCCAAAGATTTCTGTGAAGGCCTCAGCAAATTCCTCTCTAGCCTCCTTTAGTATTCTGGGGTAGATCCCATCCGGCCCTGGGGACTTATCTACCTTAATATTTTTCAAGACGCCCAACACCTCGTCTTTTTGGATCTCAATGTGACCCAGGCTATCTACACACCCTTCTCCAGACTCAACATCCACCAATTCCTTCTCTTTGGTGAATACTGATACAAAGTATTCATTTAGTACCTCGCCTATTTCCTCTGGCTCCACACATAGATTCCCTTGCCTATCCTTCAGAGGGCCAACCCTTTCCTTGGCTACCCTCTTGCTTTTTATGTATGTGTAAAAAGCCTTGGGATTGTCCTTAACCCTATTTGCCAATGACTTTTCATGACCTCTTCTAGCCCTCCTGACTCCTTGCTTAAGTTCCTTCCGACTTTCCTTATATTCCACACAGGCTTCGTCTGCTCCCAGCCTTCTAGCCCCGACAAATGCCTCCTTTTTCCTTTTTGACGAGGCCTACAATATCTCTCGTTATCCAAGGTTCCCGAAATTTGCCATATTTATCCTTCTTCCGCACGGGAACATGTCGGTCCTGAATTCCTTTCAACTGACATTTGAAAGCCTCCCACATCTCAGATGTTGATTTATCCTCAAACATCCTCCCCCAATCTAGGTTTTTCAGTTCCCACCTAATATTGTTATAATTAGTCTTCCCTCAATTTAGCACATTCACCCTAGGACCACTCTTATCCTTGTCCACCAGCACTTTAAAACTTACTGAATTGTGGTCACTGTTCCCGAAATGCTCCCCCACTGAAACTTCTACCACCTGGCCAGGCTCATTCCCCAATACCAGGCCCAGTACAGCCCCTTCCCTAGTTGGACTGTCTACATATTGTTTTAAGAAGCCCTCCTGGATGCTCCTTACAAACACTGCCCCATCCAGGCTCCTAGCACTAAGTAAGTCCCAGTCAATATTGGGCAAGTTGAAGTCTCCCATCACAACAACCCTATTGTTTTTACTTGTTTCCAAAATCTGTCTACCTATCTGCTCCTCTATGTCCCGCTGGCTGTTGGGAGGCATGTAGTAAACCCACAACATTGTGACTGCACCCTTCTTATTCCTGATCTCTACCCACATAGCCTCGCTGCCCTCTGAGGTGTCCTCCCGTAGTACAGCTGTGATATTCTCCCTAACCAGTAGCGCAACTCTGCTGCCCCTTTTACATCCCCTTCTATCCCGCCTGAAACATCTAAATCCTGGAACGTTTAGCTACCAATCCTGTCCTTCCCTCAACTAGGTATCTGTAATGGCAACAACATCATAGTTCCAAGTACTAATCCAAGCTCTAAGTTCATCTGCCTTACCCGTAATACTTCTTGCATTAAAACATATGCACTTCAGGCCACCAGACCTGCTGTTTTCAGCAACATCTCCCTGTCTGCCCTTCCTCAGAGCCATACTGGCCCTATTCCCTAGTTCTCCCTCAATGCTTTCACCTTCTGACCTATTGCTCCGGTACCCACCCCCCTGCCATGCTAGTTTAAACCCTCCTGTGTTACACTAGCAAACCTCGCGGCCAGTTTATTTATGCCTCTCCAGTTTAGATGCAACCCGTCCTTCTTATACAGGTCACACCTGCCCCGGAAGAGCTCCCAGTGGTCCAGATAATGGAAACCCTCCCTCCTATACCAGCCATTTAGCCACGTGTTTAGCTGCTCTATCTTACTATTTCTAGCCTCACTGGCACGTGGCACAGGGAGTAATCCCGAGATGACAACCCGAGCGGTCCTGTCTTTTAACTTTCTGCCTGGCTCCTTGAACTCCTGCTGCAGGACCTCATGCCCCTTCTGCCTATGTCATTTGTACCAATATGTACAATGACCTCTGCCTGTTTGCCCTCCCCCTTCAGGATGTCCGCTACACGATCGGAGACATCCTGGACCCTGGCACCAGGGAGGCAACATACCATCCTGGACTCTCTTTCATGTCCACAGAAGCGCATATCTGTGCCCCTGACTATAGAGGCCCTATGCCTATTGCTCTTCTGTGCTTTGACCCTCCCTGCTGAACATCAGGGCCAGCCGTGGTGCCACTGCTCTGGCTGCTGCTGTGTTCACCTGATAGGTTATCCCCCCTGACAGTATCCAAAGAGGTATACCTGTTCGAGAGGAGGACAACCACAGGGCATTCCTACACTGACTGCCTGTCCCTTCTGGTGGTCACCCTTTTCTCTGCCCGCACCTTGGGTGTGACCACATTTATATAACTGCTATCTATGATGCTTTCCGCCACCTGCATGCTCCAAAGTGCATCCAACTGCTGCTCCAACCGAACCATGCGGTCTGTGAGGTGCTCTAGTTGGGTGCACTTTCTGCAGATGAAGCCGCCTCCCGGACCTGCCACATCTCACAGTCAGAGCACTGCACCCCTCTAATTGACATTGCATCAATTAATTATTAAATGAATCTTAAAAAATATTTTTTTAAAGTTACTGTTAACTATGTTTTCTAGCACTAGATTTCTACTATAAATGTGAAAGCTAAATACAGTACTCTCCGATCTCTGGCTTAGACACCCCTCTAAATTATAATTAAGTAATTAAGTAAATATGTTTAATTAGTTTAACAATGCTTAATTTTTAAATTTAGTGTAGATTCCCAACCAGCCAATCAGGTCACAGCTTTACTGTGATTGTCACTTCAGTTTCCTCCCCCACCCCCACACAATTTGAAAAGGTAATAAAAATTAAAATGAATAGAAATCACTTACCTTCCCAAGTTCTCTGATGCTCTCTGGTTCTCTCCCTGCAGATTAAAAGTTACAGGCCAGAAGAAAGAGAGAGAACAAAACAGTAGGGAAAAAGCACCTTCTCCCACTCTGCACCAAATTACCTCTGCACCAAATTACCAAGTTCCAAATTTCCAATCTGGATGTGTCTCACTCCGGCTGTGTCTCCTTCATTCGCGCAAAGGTTACTGAGTGCGTTTTCTGTCTGTCTTTTATACAGACCTCTGCTAACCAGGGTGACTCAACTACTTAAGCTTCAAAGAGAAGAAGAATACAATGTGCACCTTTGTGCCACTAAACAGGCCTCAGGTGACTGACAGATAACTGCCTCTCAGCAATTAGGGGGGGGGGGCAGCTTCAACCAATCAGACACGAAGCTACACACTGCACTTTTAACTGAAAAACAGCAGAATTAGACTTACCACTTACCTTTCCTGATTACCTCACTGCACCGAATTACCAAGTTCCAAATTCCCACTCTGGATGTGTCTCACTCCGGCTGTGTCTCCTTCACTTGCCAAAGCTCTATAGTGTACAGTGTTAAAATGTGAGGCTCGGTAGGGAGAATGAAAAAGCAGTATACTATTTAAATGGAGAGAGTTTGCAGAACCCGGTGGTACACTGGGATCCAGATGTCCTGGTACATGAATCACAAAACGTTAATGTTCAGGTACAGCAAGTGATTCGGAAGGCTAATGGAATGTTGGTGTTTATTGCAAGGGTAATGGAATGTAATAATAGGGAAGTTTAACTGCAGCTGCACAGGACCTTGGTGAAACCACATTTGGAATACTGTGCAGCTTTACAACACCTTCCCTCAAGCAGGCAAATTAATTTGCATATTAAGAACCTTCATGGGAAAGTAACCTGGTGACATTTTGACAACACTTTAACAACCTGCATGAACTCGGAATTTTCCTCAAGTTCTAACTGCTTGAAGAATTCTATGGCTGATTTTCACAATTTTGAACTTTTTCGCCTTAACTGTAAAATCTAGCCACCAAATAACACGTAACTGGGAAATGTTAAGAGGAAAAGGAAACTTTATTGCACCAGTCAACTGTGTGCGTGTGTGTATGTGTCTGGGCGGCACAGTGGTGCAGCGGTTAGCTCTGCTACCTCACAGCGCTGAGGACCCAGGTTCGATCCCAATCCCGGCCCAGGTCACTGTCCGTGTGGAATTTGCACATTTTCCACGTGTCTGCGTGGGTCTCACCCCACAACATAAAGATGTGCAGGCTAGGTGGATTGGCCACACTAAATGGCCCTTAATTGGAAAAAAAAGAACTGGGTATTCTAAATTTATTGGAAAATAAAATGTGTCTGCAGCTGTTTCTGCACATGAGTGTATGTGTCTACATGCGTCTGCGTGTGTACATGTCTACATGCGTGTGTCTGGGCATACATGTCTGGGCATCATGGTAGCACAGTGGTTAGCACTGTTTCTTCACAACGACCTGTGTTTGATTCTGGGTCACTGTCTCTGTGGAGTGTTCTCACCGTGTTTGCGTGGGTTTCTCCGGGTGCTCTTGTTTCCTGCCACTAGCCCTGAAATGACGTGCTTGTTAGGTGAATTGGACATTCTGAATACGCCCTCGGTGTACCCAAACACGTGCCGGCGTGTGGATACTGGGGGAGTTTCACAGTAACTTCATTGCAGTGTTAATGTGAGCATACTGGTGACAGTAATAATATTATTGTTATGTGCATGTGTGCATGTACATGTGTGTCTCTGTGTGTATATGTTTGCATGTGCATTTGTGTATCTGTGTGCATGTGTATGTATGTGGCTGCATGTACACATGTGTGTGTGTATATGTGTCTGCGTGTGTGTATATGCCCATGTCTGCATGTGTGTCTGTATGTCTGTGTGTCAGCGCATTTGAAGAAAGCAACATTCCCAGAGTGTGTTCTTTTGCCCTTTGTTTCATAAAACATGTAAATGAAAATGGAATTTCTCTTTTCCCTCGAAGGGAAAAGAAATGTTACGGTGCAAAGTTATAATATTATAGATTTTCAGAAAAGCTGTTCTGAAGATCACATTTTAAGGTCACACTCTCGGGGTAAAATATACCAGGGCCAGATTCTCCGGTCGCCGACCCCAAGATCGTATTCGGCAACTGGCCGGAGGATCCAAGTTTACGACAGAGTCGGGGATGGCGCCGTTTTCGCGATGCTTCGCCCCTTCCAAAGCGGCGTGCCACGTATCGACGGCCTGAGGCCCGACCCCGATGCTCCGCCCCCGACCGGCCGAGTTCTTGACGGCGTGGGTCTCTCATGGTCTCTTCCCGTTGGGAACTCGTCGTGGCGGCAGCGGACTCAGTTCAGCACCGCCATAGTCAGGAGAGGGCCGATCCACGGGCAGGGGGGGATGCTCCAGGGCGCGTGAGCAGGCCGCGTCCGCGAGCGGCCTCCACCATGAAGCATGCCACGGCCGCTGCAGGCCGCCAGCGTGCGCATGCAGGGCCACGGACCCATCAATTCTCCGGGGTGTGTCAGCAGCTAGAGCCGGTGCTCTACGCTGCTGTCCTGCTAGCCCCCAGCAAAACAGGGAATCAGTGGCCTTTTTGCACCAGTTTTCCTGGTGTAAAACGCCACCTTCCCACGCCGGCGTGGGGACATAGCCCCAGAATTGGAGAATCCAGCCCATTGTTCTTGGGGACTTGGAGGAAACACCTTTTAAAGTGTCCATGACATACGGTGATTGTGTGAAACGCCCTAAGCTGTATGTTTGACATGAAATGAATATTGTAAATATAAATGGTACATGTGAGTGGAGCACCGCAGAATGCCACACACTGTATTGAAAGAAGCTGTTTTGCGTGTTGTGGAAAATCAATTTTGTTATGTATTATTAAAATTGTTATGAATAAAGTACATTTTGGGGAAAAACAGTCTGTGACAGATAAATCTTAGGACTCAGAGATCATGGCCATCTATTTGCCAGGATGCTCTGAGCAGAATCCATGCCCTCAGGTTAGTCATAAAGTTGCAGAAAGTAAACAATCTTTTGACAACAGTAATCATATTATGATTTTTATCCTTTTTCTATTGAAGGAGATAAAGTAACTTAGCCATTTGATGCACTGGGATTCCCCCACATTTGTGACTGCTCTTTTAGCGTAAAGATAAAACCGTTGAAATGTATAAGATGTATATTCTGGACAGTTTTCCATCACGATACATTCCTTTGCAGACCTTATGAGTTGACTAAAACTCATCCCGCATTGAAGAAAAGTCCTATGGCATTTTCCCCAATCGATCGTAGCTGCTTTATTGGGCTTTGTGTCACTCACACACACAGATATTTGCTGCTTGGATCTGTTGGAGCCACATCTTCACCTCTCTGCAGGATGGTCCTGCTTTAAGGGCAATTCAGTTTTTTTTGTTAAATTTAGAGCACCCAATTATCTTTTTTTCCAATTGAGGGGCAATTTAGCGTGGCCAATCCACCTACTATGCACATCTTTGGGTTGTGGGGGTGAAACCCACGATGACACGGGGAGAATGTGTAAACTGCACACAGACACTGACCCGGGTCCTCAGCGCCCTAGGCAGCAATGCTAACCAGTGGGCCACCGTGCTGCCAAGCAATTCAGTGTTAAGTGCTGCTGTCAATCCCTCCCCCACTCTCCAGCACACTTCCTGGGCAGCCTGTGCCCATGGCGCAGGCATGATTCATGTCACCCGACACTGGCCCAGAATTTGCTTCCAACTAATGCTGAGTTTAATGGCACTCACCGTTATTAGTGCGTGAATCTTCTTAGTGGTACTTAATGTGGTAAACCACATTAATGTGTGTTGCACCTCTATTAGGTGATGTGTGGCAGGACCTGTACTACTGGTACGTTGGTAGTCCCTGCCTGTTGGCTCCGACCAGTAGGCGGAGTAAAAGTATGTATGTCCTCCAGGCTGCCGTCATTTCGCCAGCTGCTGTGGGAGGCCACACATCTTAGAGCAATAAAGCCTCAGTTGTACCCAACTCAAGTCTTTGTGCAATTGATCGTGCGTCAATTTATTGCTCGAAGATTTTCAAAAGATGGACCTCCGTATCAAACCGGATCGCCTGCAGCTGGTCGCCTGCAGATTCAAGCGATGCCAAAAAGGACTTTTAACACTGGCTAGCTTGCTTCGAGGCATACATCAACTCGGCATCCACTCCTGTCTCGAAGGCTCAGATGATACAGGTCCTGTACTCAAGGTTGAGCTCCAGCGTCTTTCCGCTAATCCAGGACGCGCCAAACTATGCTGAAGCCATGACGCTTCTCAAGGAGAATTACGCTCAGAAGACGAACACGCTCTTCGCCAGGCACGTACTCGCCACTTGCTCTCAACTCCCTGGTGAGTCCATAGAAGACTAATCCCACTCGTCCGGGACTGTGACTGTCAGGCCGTTTCGGCCATTGAATATTCAAACCTCCTTATGCGGGACACGTTTGTTACGGGGATTGGGTCGGTCCTCATACGCCAGCGACTGTCAGAGGGGGCCACGCTCGACCTAGCGGAGACAAAGAAACTAGCGCTCTCCATGACGGTCGTCCCAGCGAGGACCTTACCCAGCCAATACACCTGCGCCATGCGCCAGCCAGCAAACCCGGGGGTCCCCGATGTTATTTCTGCGGCCACAAGAAACACCCCCACCAACGCTGCCTGGCCCGCACTGCCCTTTGTACGGCTTGCGGCAAGAAGGGGCACTTTGCCGCGGTGTGCCAGGCCCGTGCAGCCGCTGCTATCGCCCCCACCCCCCTCGTTTACGGACAATGTGCGCCGCCATCTTCATCTCCCCGGACCAAGCGTGGCCACTGGGTGCCGCCATGTTCTCTCCCTCAGACCAAGTGCGGCCAGTGGGCGCCGCCATCTCCCCCCCCGAGCAACACGTGCGGCCCATGGGCGCTGCCATCTTGTTCAATCCCCCGTCACGTGCGGCCCATGGGCGCTGCAATTTTGTCCTCCTCGAGATCTTCAGGCGCCACCATCTTGTCTCCCCCACTGCACATGGGCACTGCCAGCGTTCCAGGACCAGGGCCCCCCGGGCTCCCCGTCCATGTACAGCAGCGACGACCAGCCACGACTCGTCTCAGTGACCATCGACCAGTCTCGTCCGCACAACCTGGCCACCGCATCGACCAGCATTAAAATCAATGGACACGTGACCTTTTGCCTGCTGGACTCCGGGAGCTGATCCATCGCGGTACACCCCGCCAACCAAAGAATCTCCCTGGCCTCCGGATCCCAATCCGTGGCGATCCGGGGGTTCTGTACGGTCAAACTTAGGGTCCAGGGCGTAGAATTCAGTGGCTTCCGCCTCTACGTCCTCCCTAACCTCTGCGCTTCCCTACTACTCGGCCTGGACTTCCAGTGTAACCTCCAGAGCCTAACCCTGAAATTCGGCGGGGCCCTACCACCCCTCACTGTGTGCGGCCTCGCGACCCTAAAGGTCGATCTGCCTTTCGATCTGCCTTACCTCTTCGCAAATCTAACCTCGGATTGCAAACCCGTCGCCACCAGGAGCAGACGGTACACACCCAGGACAGGACCTTTATCAGGTCCGTGGTCCAGCAGCTGCTTCGTGAAGGCATCATCGAGGCCAGAAACAGCCCCTGGAGAGCCAAAGTGGTAGTAGTTAAAACTGGGGAGAAACACAGAATGGTCGTTGACAACAATCAGACCTTCAATCGGTACACGCAGCTCGACACGTACCCCCTCCCTCGCATATCTGATATGGTCAATCAGATTGCACATTACCGGGTCTTCTCAACGGTAGACCTCAAATCCGCCTACCGCCAGCTCCCCGCCCGTAAAGCGGACCGTCCATACACTGCCTTTGAGGCAGACGGCCGCCTCTATCACTTCCTCAGGGTTCCCTTCGGCGTCACCAACGGGGTCTCGGTCTTCCAAAGGGAGATGGACCAAATGGTCGACCGGTACGGTTTGCGGGCCACATTTCCGTACCTAGACAACGTCACCATCTGCGGCCATGATCAGCAGGACCACAATGCCAACCTTGCCAAATTTCTCCGCATCTCCACTCTCCTAAACCTCACCTACAACAAGGTGAAGAGCGTGTTTAGCACAACCCCCTCATGGAGCTCCCCCTCCCCCACTGCCCCAAGGCCCTCAAATGCTGCTTGGGGTTCTTTTCGTACTACGCTCAGTGGGTCCCAAAGTATGCGGACAAGGCCCGCCCACTCATACAGTCAACCCATTTTCCCCCGACGACCGAGGCACAACAGGCCTTCGCCCGTATTAGAGCCGATATCGCCAAGGTCAGGATGCATGCAGTAGAAGGGCACAGACTGGCGGTGGGGTGCCAGACATAAGGATCCTCACCACCTTTGAAAAGCGTGCCTTGGAGGTGACCGGTGTGACAGAGAACAGGGTGGCACTAATACGGATGAAGGCGGAAGCCGCAGAGATGAGGAACCACTGAGCTCCACCCGGAACCTGTCAAACATGAGTTGTTATTGCCTTACTGACTGACCCATCCCTCCCACTGACCAATGTCCATTCTCCCGCAGGTCCTCCAGCTGACGGTGTCAGCATATCCAGCGTGGCCCCCTCTCGTGCCTCCAAGGGGAACACCTCAGAGGAGAGCTCTGAGAAACATTTGATCGATGCGTTACACCTGTCCTCCCCACCCTCCCCCAGCGCAGATACATGCACCTCAGTGGGAAACGTTTGCCAGGCTTCTGAGGCACAATCTGGTGAGAACCACAGTGCTGATGATGCACATCAGGACCCCCAGGTGAGACAGCAGTCAGAGGTCTGTTGAATCCCAGGTTAGGGTGTGGCAGGGACATTCAGAGGGAGATGTCAATGACAATTCAGCAGGTCCATAGCCGCTTGGAGGAGTCCCAGAGGCTATGGGCGCAGGATATGTCGCCGACAATGCGTGGTATGGAGGCCAACAATGCTAGAGTGGCAACCACAGTGAAGAGCCTGGCGCACGACGCCAGCACCATTACGTGTCCAGGATGCGCACGTCTATGACGGCCATTGCTGAGGGCTTTGGCAGAATGTTTGACTCGCTGGGGGATGTTACCCAGTACCAGGCTGACCTTGATGAGGTTCTGCGGGACATGTGCCTCTCTCAGATGGGCATTGCCGAGGCGCTGCAGAGCATGGCCTAATCACTGAGGAGTATCGCCAAGGGAGTCGAAACGATGGTGCTGACCATCTGGAGCTGCCAGTGCTGGCAGAGCCAGATGATGCAGGGGCAACCAGAGCTTGAACCAGCTGCCCCACTGTCCCTAGATGAACCTCGGGGCCCTTTGGGCACTGACCGGGAGTGGGCGCCGGGTGGCAGCCCGGACCCGTCCCATGGGGTGGGGATGGTGGCCACCAGCTCTCCTGGGTCCTACCCCTCTGATGAGGCTGCGTTTCACAGCGAGCTTATGGGACAGGGCAGCACGGCTGTGCATGTGCCACCGACTAGTGCGCCGGGGCCCTCTGGCCCCAGAGCCTCCAGAGGACACCCGCCAGGGGCATCGAAAGCTACGGGACATGTTAAGCAGCTGGCAGCCTCCACCTCAGATGTACATCCAGGGGAGAAACCTAGACGTAGCAGTAGAGGTAGGAAGGATAAGCATGTTGAGGATCACTGAGGCACCAGGGGAGGGGGAGAGTCGGGGGTGGGGGTCCAAGTAGGGTGTGAGGGGGTTGGGGAAAATGGGGCGGCACCATTGGGAGAGTGGGGAATTGTATTACACATTAGAAACTCTTGAGCACAACCAGTATGATGCCTCTGTCACTTTGTTCCGCAGTGCGGGCCAACCTCTGAACCCTTGGCCCATCTCTCCAGGCATGCACCCCCCCCCCCCCCCCCCCCCCCCACCCAGCACACCACGTGCAAGTGATGGGTGTGAGCGAGCATTCAGCAGATAGGCAGGTGTCAGACTATGGCATAGATTGAGGAGTAACGGCGCTCAGCTCTCTGTGGGTTATCAACCCTCTCTGTTAACATAGGGCACTCCCAGATGGCCCAGTGAGCGCAGGACAACATGCGTGCCATCCACTACCCCCTGGACCTGTGGCATCCCGATGATGATGGAGAACCCTGCTGCCCAGGCATCCTATTGGGCTTGGTCCATGTCAAAGTTCATATAGTTTCCCGTCCGGGCAAACAGGACATCCGTGACCAGTCGGATGCACCTGTGGGCACCTGTGGGCTGAGGCCTGAGAGATGCCACACAGGTCCACGCTGGAGCCCTGGAATGATCCCAAGGTGCAAATGTTCAGGGCTGCAGTGACCTTGATGGCCACCAGGAACGGGTGTCTTCCTCATCCACGTGGTGCCAAGTCCATGACGACATCCTTGTTGAGATGGAGGCTCCTGCAGCAGGCTCTGTCCATCATCTGTTCGAATGTCCAGTGACGCCTGTACACCCAGGGCCATAGTGGGCTTCCCCCTCTGGGTCCCTCCCTGGCCTGATGGGAGGCCGAGTCCACAGGGTGACGGGCGGGGCCCGGCACATGGGTTGCCGCCTCGAGGATCTGCTGACGCTGCTGCTGCGGCCGTCTCTGGCGTATGGTCCCCCGACCTATCAGCAGCACCACTAGGGCGAGTTCTGCTGTGCCCAAAATCACTTCCATAGCATTCAATATCTGTAAGGCATTGAGAGAGGGTGTTAGGCTGACAGACAGTGGTGCCCCAGGACCCTCCATTCCGCCATTGGTCCCCACCCAGCCCGGAATGCCCTGCCCACGCACACCCGGCAGCAGCGGGTCCCCTTCACCAGACCCTGTACCTCAGATACCAGCTCATACCATCACCTGGACCGGGCGCTGGTCCCCTCCCCATGGCACTCATCCACGCTCCGGCCATGGTCATTTCTTCTGTGCTGGGGCACATCCCTTGTGTGTTCGGGTATTGGCTGCTGCGTGTGTGGCATTGCCTCCCGCAGTGTTCAGGCACAATGCTCAGGTATCACGGTTTGACTTGGATGCTGGGCAATGACTTCTACATGTTACATGGCCCGCCCACCCACGGGAATCCACTTGGGTTGTGTGAAGTGCTCACTTAACCACGATTGCCAATCCCCTGTTAGCAATAGCCTTCAGCTGCACGGCCAGAGGCCTCAGCAATCAGTGGGGGTTTTGGGAGGTCGGTGGGTCAGGGGTTGGCATGGTGATGCCATGCACGGTTGACCCCCCCCCACCCCTAGAGACTCCCCCCCCCCATCCTACCATGGCAGCCCACCCCTGCGGGGGTCCCCACCTCCAGCCGGGGACCCCCTGCCCCCCCACACTCCAGCAGGCCTGGGGTGGCAAGCCCAGCACCCTGGGTTCTTTGTTTGTGAGCAAAGATGGCTGCTCACCTCCTCGGCTCCCTGCGGAAGCCCTTCCGCGAGGTTTTTCAAAAGGAGCACTAATCGACGCCAGTGTGACCATTGACTGGGTAGGCCAATGAATCACGGGAGGCTTTTGGATATGGGGTGGCTCCTGTTAATTGTAAGGAAATTGGGCTTAAGTGGTGACAATTGGTTTCTCGCCACATTGCGGTGAGATCCCGATTTCGTCTGTAGGAGCAGGCCGGTTGCATCGCAAACTGTTTGCCACCTGGCATGGCTCTTGTTTTCAGCCTCTTCCGCTATTCACTGGCTTCGCTTTACTCGAGCGAGAGCAGCGAGGCCGGAGAATCGCGCCCAAAGAATGTATGAAGAAATTGTTTCTTCTCGTGGTGTGAGTGTCACACAATAAAATCATTTGTACAAAATATACAGTGTTTTGATTGGATTTAAAAAAAAATAATTATACATATAAACTAATTTGTATTTGAAGAGAGAGAGGGGAATCTGTTCATTGTTTATTAATTGTGGTTGAGCGATGGACATTGACTGAGGATACGCTTGTGCCCCTGTATATAGCAGACTGAAATGTTGGTGGCTGGCTAAGGAGATGCATGTTTGTTGTGTAGTTGTAAATGAAAGCTTATAAAAGTGCTGGTCTCCTATTTGATCATTCGCTGCCTAGTTTTCTAAGAATAGAGCAGATAAAAACAAAATAAATGGGGAAAGGGGATAGGGCTATTTGGCCTTTCAAGCCTGCTCCCCCTTTTCGACAAGATGACGGCTGATAACTCAACACCCCTTTCTCAATATCCCAATATCCTTAATACCCAAAAATTTGTCAACATTTGGCTTGAAAATACTCACTGACTGAGCACCCACAGTAAGGAATCACAAATATTCACAACCCTTTCAGTGAAGATCATTTTCCTTATCCCAGTCCTAAATGATCAATCATTTATTCTGTGACTGTGACCCCCTGTTCTTGCTATTATCTCAGCACCTATCCTGTCAAGCCCCTGTCTTTCAGTTAATCACCACTCATCCTTCGAAACAACTGGGAACCTAGGTCTAGTCTACACAATAGCTCTTCATCAGACAATCCTTTTATCACAGGGAGCAGTACAGTGAATGGTCATTGCATTCCATCCAGGACAGGCATGTCCTTCCTTTCATAAGGGGGCCAAACTACAGACAGTACTCCAGTTTTGGCCTCACCAATGGCGTGTAATCTAAAAGAGATTTACCAGAATGTTGCCTGGTATGGAGGGCATAAGCTATGAGGAGCGGTTGAATAAACTCGGTTTGTTCTCACTGGAACGAAGGAGGTTGAGGGGCGACCTGATAGAGGTATACAAAATTATGAGGGGCATAGACAGAGTGGATAGTCAGAGGCTTTTCCCCAGGGTAGAGGGGTCAATTACTAGGGGGCATAGGTTTAAGGTGAGAGGGGCAAGGTTTAGAGTAGATGTACGAGGCAAGTTTTTTACGCAGAGGGTAGTGGGTACCTGGAACTCGCTACCGGAGGAGGTAGTGGAAGCAGGGACGATAGGGACATTTAAGGGGCATCTTGACAAATATATGAATAGGATGGGAATAGAAGGATACGGACCCAGGAAGTGTGGAAGATTGTAGTTTAGTCGGGCAGTATGGTCGGCACGGGCTTGGAGGGCCGAAGGGCCTGTTCCTGTGCTGTACATTTCTTTGTTCTTTGTTCTTTGTGTATCATTTTATTAAGCTTTTCTTGCATTCATACTCCAATCCTTTTATAACAAAAGCTAACATACCATTTGTCTCTCAAATTGAATGGTTTGCTAACCTTTTGTGATACCCATACAGGAACCACCTTTGAAAGCAAAGGTTTCCCAGTCTCTCAGCATCCAAAAAATATTCTGCTTATTTAGATTTCCTATCAGAATTTGCTGCATTATATTCCATCTGCCATGTTCTTGTCCGCTCCCCCAACCTGTCTGTATCCCTCTGCAACCTAATTATGTTCTCACTGCAGTATTTTTTAATGGTATAAAAGCACTAATCACTTGTCAGGGGTTGGGCAAACATGCTCTGATTCTTTTATTAATTCTGGACACGCAAGAACATATCTACATGGATAGGAAGCTTGAAGACATCAGCAGCAGAGCTTTGTGTGCTGTTCCCGGCTCACAAGTCAAACTACAACTGAGACTGGATCACATGACACACTTCCCTTATCGTGATGGCATGCTGCTATCCCTTAAAGGTATATTACAACGCGAACCTACTGCTCAGGTTTCTACCTTTTTGTGACAATCAAGCAGCTTCATGGTCAATTTTACAGATAACAGCCTTTATTTATAACCAAATTCAAATTTTCAATCTGCCCTGATGGGATTTTTTATAATAACGATCGTTATTGTCACAAGTCGGCTTACATTAACACTGTATTGAAGTTACTGTGAGAAGCCCCTAGCCGACACATTCCGGCACCTGTTCAGGTACACGGAGGGAGAATTCAGAATGTCCAAATTACCTAATAATGTCTTTCGGGACTTGTGGGAGGAAACTGGAGCACCCGGAGGAAACTCACGCAGACATGGGAGAATGTGCAGACTCCCCACAGACAGTGACCC
The DNA here is from genome assembly GCF_047496885.1 of Scyliorhinus torazame. Lineage (NCBI taxonomy): Eukaryota > Metazoa > Chordata > Chondrichthyes > Carcharhiniformes > Scyliorhinidae > Scyliorhinus > Scyliorhinus torazame. The sequence goes on from NC_092708.1 coordinate 347,349,159, forward strand.
AAGCTGGGAATTGAACCTGGGACCCTGGCGCTGTGAAGCTAACCACTATGCTACCGTGCTGCCCACAGATTTAAATACACATTCTCTGGCCAGTAAACATAACCATGAAACCAACATACCTGTTATAGCTGGTTTGTATCCTTGATGCAGATCTTATTTAAATAATCTGTTGCATGTAGAATCCATCAAAAGCAGCTGCCACTAATTATCCTGTTACTGATTAGCAAATGTTATCACTTCCAATGACAGTGGTATATTCACATGATATTTAAATTTCTCATTAGCGTGTAAGCACTGGTATATTTAAGTCACATGAGTGCAGCCAAACACACACTGGCTTGGAGTTTAATCTAGAGATGTGTTCCGTGTAGTGGAGAGTGGGGAAGGGGTAGTTGGGTGGGGTTGGGAGGGGTGAGTGGTTTCAAGGTCAGCAAACCTGGGCAAACAGGTTTCCCAAACACCCTGCAGTTAAATGTGATTCCATTAGCTTTCTTCTCGCTGGCACCGGATTCGGGCTGGTGGCCTGTTGGTGGGAAGCCTGCAACCTAGCAGAACAGGTAGGTAGCAAAGGCAGGTTGTGGGATGGTGGTGGTTACAGGCCTGTGAAAATATCTTTGTCATTTGTCAGGATCTGTTCAGCAGTCAATTGCTTGATGTCTTGCAAAACACTGCAAATCTCTGCAGCTACGTGGAAAGTTACCAGACCGAGCTTTTGACTTGTTTCAGCTGAGATGGCAGGGTTTTGTTTAGTACCTGGAACTGCAGGGTTTCTTCCTTCCCGTTGTATTGGACTCTCGAGTCATCCTCTTGGGGCGAGCCTCAACCTTATTTACAACGACTTCACTTTCGAGTCACCACCTTGAGCAATTTTACACAAGTCTGTGAAGCTCTTGATGCACATAGCACTGGTGCCTCGATGCGTCATCACTTCATATTAACCTGATGCTCTCCTCCTGCAGTCATCAGTCCAACAGTGACACACCATTTTCATCTCAGACCTGATGGGGCAAACCTGTTCTCGGGTATAGGATGATTCAGCAGAATCGTCGTTTTACATCACCTCCGCAACCATCACCTTGCTTTTCCTTTTCTCCGTTGACTTGTGCCTTGAAGCTTGGCCCGTGCCTCATATAGTGCAAAGCCTTGTCAGTTCTCCCATCAATGCTCTTCAGCTGATGATTGACCAATTCAGAGATCCAGCACATTTCAAAAGGTTTCTTGAGAGTAAGTTTCCCTTCTCCTAGCAGATGTGCTCTCACAGCAGGATCCCTTCTTCCTAAGATATTCCTATCTCCAACGAGATTGTCCTCCGGTTGTCCAAACTCCCAAGATTCAACTATTGTTCATCATTCTCATTCAGAAGAAAAATGAGAATCATGCCTTGATTCAGTATTACTGTTGGGTGCATTCGGGCAAAAGTCGACAATCCCTCAGATACAGGATAAATAATTTCCTGAACTTTGCTTGTGGCCTTCACGATAGAACTTTTAGCAAGGGGTTGCCATATGGATGATCGAGGTCTTTTTTTTTAATGCGTTGGAATATATTTTAATATATATTTAATTAAATCTGGGAAATGTTCTTTCTTTTATTGTTATTATTCACTTAAATGTATTTTTAAAAAATTAACAAGCAATGTTCATTTAATAAACGTCCGCATGAGTGTCCATAAACACAATAAAGTGAACATAAGAACAAATGAATTGCAAAGGGAAATTGAAAGTGAAGGGACGGGACTGTCTGTGCGGAGTCTGCACGTTCTCCCCGTGTCTGTGGGGGTTTCCTCCAGGAGCTCCGGTTTCCTCCCACAGTCCAAAGACGTGCAGGTTAGGTGGATTGGCTGTGATAAATTGCCCTGAGTGTCCAAAAAAGGTTAGGAGGGGTAATTGTGTTAGGGGGATAGGGTGGAAGTGAGGGCTTAAGTGGATCGGTGCAGACTCGATGGGCCGAATGGCCTCCTTCTGCACTGAATGTTCTATGATTCTCCGTTGCCGGATGGCAAAATCGGGAATGGCGATCGGGCGATGAATAGCTCCTGACGCCGACATCGCAGGCACCGGTTTGGCGCCGAAACACGATGCTGCTCCACCTCAAAATCGGCTCCAAAGTGATGCGTGCTTGCGACCGCGTTTGCATCTCATTATCGGGCCCAGTCACGCTGCTCTGCCTACGATGGGCCGAGTTCCTGTGTGGTCTCCACAGTCGTAAGCCTGGCGTGGTGACCGTGGAGAGAGTGGGAGGGCGTATGGACAGTGTCCAGCACCGCCGTACTTCGCCGACAGTCGTGCCGCTAGCCAGCAGCGGTGCGGGTGCGGCACCGGTTTCTCCGTTGTGGAACTCCACGGATCCTACATTGGCATCAGCGTTTAGCCGCAGGAATGGAGAATCAAGGGGCTGGATTCTCCAATCCCCGAAATCGCGTTTGACGACGGGACAGAGAATCCCTGATGACGCCAAAATCGGGGGGGGGGGGGCGCCACTTTCACGATGCTCCACCCCCTGAAGGGGTACGCTGCATGCTGTATCCACGGCCTCAGGCCATTGCCTGATGCCCACCCCGCGATGCTCCGTCCCCAACAGTCCGAGTTCCCGACGGCATGGGACACGTGTGGTCTCACTCGTCGTGAACTCAGCATGGCGGCTGCGGACTCAGTCCAGCACCGCCACAGTTGGGGGACGGCCAATCTGCGGGCAGGGGGTGCTTCATTCGGGGCTGGGGGCACTGTGGGGGGGACAGTCCGGGGCACCCGAGCGGCCAAAGTGGGGGGACTATTTTTGAGGTCCAGGTTCGCGGGCTGTGTCTGCCATAAAGCACCGCAGGCCGCCACCGTGCAATGCTCCGGGCCATATCAGCAGCTAGAACTGGGAGGTCCAGGCTGCCTGGCTGCTAGCCCCCCCCCCCCCGCCCCACTCGGAGCCAGGAATCCTGGCGTCAAACACCACCGTTTTCAACACGGCGTGGGGACTTAGTCTCAAAAATGGAGAATCCAGTCCAAGGTTTGGATATTGCACCCATGTTCGCAGTGGACACAAATGGCGACACAGGCAAAAATTTTACGAGAGCTGGAAAATGGGGATCTTACCGGCGAGCTTGCATTTCCAGATTTTCCCCACCTCTCACCAATGATTTAACAAGGTTTCCACACGGGAATACCGGGAACCTAATTTGCATATATTTAAATATAATTAGCCGGCTTCCCCGCTGTATCGGCCCCCCCACATTAGTAAATGTGAACCTGGCGATGGGGACCCGCCAGCGGGCATTATAGCCACTTAAATAGGCCAACTCTCGATTCAAAATGGCGAGCGGCAAAGGCTGATGGGAAAGTCAGCCAACAATACAAAAACCAGCAGCTGCAGGTTTGCTGTGTATTTACCTCTGCAAAAACCAGACAACATCGATACCAGCGACCAACAGCATAACAAAGTGAACAGCCATCTGCATACTGATGAGCAATCCCCGGGAACAATAAGTAACATTTTGACACACAAAGCAAAGCCAGACTCCTCGGCGCCAGCAGGAGCCAAAACAAAGGAGGTGAACGAGCACCTCAAGACCGCCCATCGATCAGGGAACCGCTCCAGTATTGGAGAAAATCGAACCAAGCGATTGGGATTTGTCAATCACTTGTCCCAATCACTTGGGACCAGGTACAGGGTCTGCCCCAAAAGGCGGGAAGCCCCTGGGGACTATAAGAATTTAGCCTCAAGTTCAAATCGCTCTCTCTTCACTCTTCAGCAGCTCTCTTCACCTCTCTTCACCGCTCTCTTCTTCCTGCCCGGGTCACTCAGCAACAACGAACCAACATTGACCGTGACCGGTGCAGTGACTCCAGTGATCATCGAAATCATAAGTCTTAACTCAACACTCGCTACGAGATAGGCGCTCCTAGCTACCAATCCGTACCAACTTCGAATCCCGCAGACTCAGAACCCGAACAAAAGGCCATTTTTCCCCTGACCTGGTGGTCCAGTTCAAAGTTAAGTATAGGCCTGTTAGTTATAGAAGTAGCTTTGATGTAGAATTTGTGCATGAGTAGCGATTACTTTGTATAATAAATGTGCTTTGATTTAAATCTTACTAATCGGCGTATTGGATTATTGATCATTACTCGGACTTGAACCTCGTGGCGGTATCATAAAGATACCTGGCGACTTGAGAGCAAAGGTAATAAAACAGAGCAATTGAACCAAGGAGAAAATTAGCAACAGCATGGAGGTAAGTATGGCCCGGGGTGGCGGGGGAAGGGGGAGAGGGACAGGGCCAAGCAGTATCCTGGCACTGCCCCCTGGTACTGCACGCCCCTGCTCTCTGTCACAGCTCCATTTATTTTTAAACAGAGTGCTGCATTATGTGGCGAGAAATGCCAGCTGCGCAGTCAATGAGAAAATTCCATCCATAGCGTTCGTAAATGACATTAATATAAAGTTTTAAATGTGTCTTCAAGGCCACCAATATTTCACAAGTCCGGCTGACCTGCTCCTCAGTGAAGTCTAGAGTGCAATACAGCTCTTTCCCCGGCACTGATAATAGAGCTGCTACTCACAGTTAGCACTGTTGCTTCACTGCACCGGGGTCCCAGGTTCGATTCCCGCATGGGTCACTGCCTGTGTGGAGTCTGCATGTTCTCCCCGTGCCTGCGTGGGTTTCCTCCGGGTGCCCCGGTTTCCTCCCGCAAGTCCCGAAAGACGTGCTGTTAGGTAATTTGGACATTCTGAACTCTCCCTCTATGTACCCGAACAGGCGCCGGAATGTGGCGACGAAGGGATTTTCGCAGTAACTTAAATGCAGTGTTAATGTAAGCTTACTTGTGACAATAACGATTATTATTATTAGGTTTATTCTTTAACTTTGTGGCAACCCTCTAATTCTACCACCAAGTCTGGAATCATTTTAAATTCAGCCTCCAATACCCTTCGCCACCAAAGCAGCGGGTTTGGAACCTTCAAAGCCGAAATCACCCAGCAGTCGAAGCCCTGTGCAAAGCTGCAATCTGAAGTTTTAATTATTCTCTGCTGTTTTTCACAGCTGCTGGCTCTCATACAGCTATCGAGTGCCCCTCAATCCCACTTCTGACACCGTGTTCCATGTGGTGTGCAACATGGCTACTGTCTGAAACCTTCATTGACATAAAGTGAGGTCACAAGAATATGACAGGCCACATGGTATAAAGGTATGTCCAATGGTAAATCCCCTGTCTGTATATCCTGGGCTGGGTGTATCGCCTCCTCCAGAGCTCTGTGTTCATCCCCTGTGTCCTGTGGAGCAGCAGGTGGTTGAGCGAAATGGTTTTTACTCATTGATTTCACGGAATGTGGCCAGGACTGGCGAGCCCAGCTTTTATTGCCCATCCCGGCAGACTGAGTGACTTTTTGGACCATTGAGAGGGCAGTGGATCAACAGCCGTGGGCCAGGCAAGGTCAGCAGATTTCCTTCCTTAGGAGACATCAGTGAGTCAGTTGGGTTTTCAATACAAAGCAGCAGTTTCATGTTCGCCATGACTGAAACGAGCCTTTCAATTCCAGATTTATTTAATTAACTAAATTAAAACTCCCCCAGCGACCATGGCTGGGATTGAATTCATGTTTCATGGATCATTTGTCCAGACCTCGAGCTCAGTGTAATCTCAGTGCCGCTGTACCTCACGGCTGCAGCCACTGCTGATCCTCTCATTCCAAATCAGAGGTCTGAGGGCAAGTTGTGGAAGCTGTATCGATGCTGCTGAGAAGGCTGACAGCACGAACTGAAGATCAAACCCTAAAACAAAACACCCAGGAAGCACGAAAGACCTCCAAAGTATTCAAAATCATCTCCAGAGCACTGAAAATAATATCTCCTGTGAGCAAAGACCTTTCGCTCAGGCAAAAAAGCAGCTGCCACCTTTAAAGCCTTTGCTGCCTGTCTTCCCACCGTCTTCCTGCCTGGTTTTACCTCTAAGTTCCAGAAAGCTTTCACATTGAATTAAACACACTAACCATGCTTAAAACACCACCTAATTGATTTCTAGGAACAAAGAACAAAGAAAAATTACAGCACAGGAACAGGCCCTTCGGCCCTCCAAGCCTGCGCCTAACAGAGGCAAATGTTAGGGGAGGCAGCGGTGAAGTGATATTATCAATGGACTAGTAATCCAGTGACTCAGGTTAATAACAATAATGATAACCTTTATTAGTGTCACAAGTAGGCTTACATTAACACTGCAATGAAGTTACTGTGAAAATCCCCTAGTCGCCACACTCTGGCGCCTGTTCGGGTACACAGAGGGAGAATTCAGAATGTCTAATTTACCCAACAAGCACGTCATTCGGGACTTGTGGGAGGAAACCGGAGCACCCGGAGGAAACCCACGCAGACACGGGGAGGAAGTGCAGAATCCGCACAGATAGTGACCCAAGCAGGAATCGAACCTGGTACCCTGGAGCTGTGAAGCAACTTGTGCTAACCACTGCACTACAGTGCCGCCTCGTTAACCCCATGGTCGACCTGGATTTGAATCGCAGCACGGCAATAAAAGTCCAATGGTGAAATCTGCCATCCTCACCTGGTCTGGCCGCACGTTACTCCAGACCCACAGCAATGTGGTTGACTCTTAGAATGCCCTCTGTTCTAGCAAGCCCCTCAGTTCAAGAGAGATTAGAGGTGAGCAATAAATGCTGGCCCAGCCAGTAGTGCCTGCAACTGATGAATTTTAAAATAAATGACCCAACTGATCTAGGGGGAATTGCTGGGTTCCCATACAGTAACAAACATGCTCAAGTTAAATGTAGAATTCAGCAGTTTCCTGCCAGCTCCCTGACATAGTGGAAGTTCCTCCTCTTTATACTTGCCGCCCATACAGATACAGGCACACCCTGAAAGGTTAAGTCCACGCCAACCACCCCCCACCTCCCAAACCCCCCTTGGCTGCTGGATAGCGATTCGAATGTCAGCCTATATGTTCATCACTCACTGCTCCTGTTCAGTTTGCAAGCCAAGTTGGCTCATTCACAAACAAATTGGTACCAGAAGAGGCCCCGCAAATCTTAATGCCGCTGATATCCTTTGAGGAGTTTATTTTGAACATCGTCACTTACAAGTGATTTGACGGAGTTAGGCAAGGTGAAGCTTGAGGCTCGAGGTGGATGGCTCGTATCATATATAATAGCCTGAGCATGGAAAATAATGAATATGATTTCAATCTTCACCAAAGGACACAGTGACCCTGAGAATTATAGGACAGTTGGCTTAACATCAATAATGGTAAAAGATGCAGGAATGTGTTACAATGCAAGCAATTCAGGATCATCTATCAACACTGAAGGCAATAAACAAAAGCTAAACTGCATTCTTGAAGGGAAAGTCATGTCCAACAAATTAATTGAAATATCTGGAAAACTAACGGTATTGCTCGAGGAAGGAAACACAAAATGTACCTTCTTGACTTTGGAGAAGAATTTGACAAGGTCCCTCACAAGAGATTAAGAACTAAAGTGAAGGCCTTTTGGAAGAAGTGGAACATTATATAGACATAGATAAGACTGAGGAGGCATTAGACATGAAAACAGATATATAATAGTTATATAAAATAATTATTCAAGCTTAGCTATCACGACTGCTGAATTTACTACAGATGACCCCATCCCAATATAATTATCTGGAATAGCTTTGATAAGATAAAAGCTGAAAATCCCGAAAAACATTTGGTGGCTGAAATTTTACCAGCATGCCTTGGGTCGAAGTGTGAGTGACAAGTCCATGTGTGTGAAGGGTGAGACCAGGGTAGAGGATATTAGTGTCGGTGGCCAATTAAGAGGTTTCCGCTGGAACCACTGTCGCATTGGAGATGTCTCAGCGAGCTGCCAGTCCAATCAGGCGGCTGCCAGCTCTGCAACCTCAACAGTGCCACCAACAGAGGAGGTCGCTGCTGAGATTGCAAGAGTAATGGAGAGGGCGCCTCCTAGCTGAGGCACCCTTGAAGGGCCAGTGAGATTATTTTCAATGTGCTAGGGCCAGGCAGGCAGACCCCACCCCGCAACCCCCCTTCTAATGATATCGAGTACCTGGAAAGGATGGCCACTCCGCTGCCAGGAAGTGACTAGGATGCCATCATGAAATACCTGGCAGCCTCCTCACACAGTGTGGGTCAATCCACTGCCGATAAAATACGAGTGGGTTGATGGGCCAGTTAATTATCTTCATTGGCTGCCCAGCTCTGGCCCATGGACAGCCAAACCACTATCATTCCCACCTCGCAAAATAACCTGTAGTCATGGGAAAACATGGAGCTTCCCTCCCCCATGTATTCCGTCACCATTTTAACCGCCCTCCCAGCTCCCAGTGCTGTTAAAATCTCGGCCAGCAGGTCAGGTAGCAACCCGTGGAGAGAAACACTTTGGACTGATGGCCTTTCACCAGGAGTGGAAGACGTTAGTCAATAGCCATTTTTAAACACGTAGAGTCAGGGAAAAGAGTGGAACGAGGTAGAAGGAACAAAAGGAAAACTTCTGCAATGAAGTAGAGGGCAGGAGTAGCCATCGGTGAAAAGTCTATCCCAGAAATGGAGAGATAGGGCGAGATTCTCTGGCCTCCCCGTGGCATGTTTGCACTGAGTGCTGAATTTGGTGCATTTGAGTGCTATAGTGAGAGTTTGGTGACTGAGGGAGTTAGGTGAGGAGGGAGTAAGGCGCTCCTTTCATTTTGTTTCCTACATTTCCGCAAAGAGCGAGAAGGGAGCCAGGAGTTTACAGAGAGTGCAGCTGACTGAGAGCAGAGTCGGAGGGCGGAGATCCAGTTGGTCCACAGGGCAGCTATATTCTGTAAGGTAAGAGGGGATGGAGGCTAGGCCAGTTGCATGCTCCTCCTGTAGGATGTGGGTGGTGAGGGATACCACCGGTGTCCCCGCTGACTATACCTGCGGGAAGTGCACCCAACTTCAGCTCCTCAAAGACCGTGTTAGGGAATTGGAGCTGAAGCTGGATGAACTCCGGATCATCCGGGAGTCAGAGGGGGTGATAGAGAAGAGTTACAGGGAGTTAACCACACCCAAGGTACAGGACAAGAATAGCTGGGTTACAGTCAGGGGAAAGAAAACAAACAGGCAGACAGTGCAGGGATCCCTCGTGGCCGTTCCCCTTCAAAACAAGTATACCGTTTTGGATGCTGTTGGGGGGGATGACCTACCGGGAAAAGGCCCTAGCGGCCAGGTCTCTGGCACTGAGTCTGGCTCTGGGGCTCAGAAGGGAAGGGGGGAGAACAGAAAAGCAATAGTAGTAGGAGATTCAATGGTCAGGGGGATAGATAGGAGATTCTGTGGTCGCGAGCGAGACTCCCGGAAGGTATGTTGCCTACCGGGTGCCAGGGCCAGGGATGTCTCGGATCGTATCTTCAGGATTCTTAAGGGTGAGGGGGAGCAGCCAGAAGTCGTGGTGCACATTGGTACCAACGACGTAGGTAGGAAAAGGGGTGTGGAGGTAATAAACGAGTTTAGGGAGTTAGGCTGGAAGTTAAAAGCCAGGACAGACAGAGTTGTCATCTCTGGTTTGTTGCCGGTGCCACATGATAGCGAGGCTAGGAATAGGGAGAGAGTGCAGCTGAACACGTGGCTGCAGAAATGGTGTAGGAGGGAGGGCTTCAGGTATTTGGATAATTGGAGCGCATTCTGGGGCACCAATATCCTGGGAGGGAGGTTTTCTAGTACTCTTCGGGAGGGTTTAAACTAATTTGGCAGGGGAATGGGAACCGGATTTGTAGTCCAGCAACTAAGGTAGCCGATATTCAGGATGCCAAAGCGTGTAATGAGGCAGTGGGGAAGGGAACACTGACAAAGTAGAGTACTTGCAGGCACGGAGATGGGTTGAAGTGTGTATACTTCAACGCAAGAAGCATCAGGAATAAGGTGGGTGAACTTAAGGCATGGATCGGTACTTGGGACTACGATGTGGTGGCCATCACGGAAACTTGGATCGAAGAGGGGCAGAAATGGTTGTTGGAGGTCCCTGGTTATAGATGTTTCAATAAGATTAGGGAGGGTGGTAAAAGAGGTGGGGGGTGGCATTGTTAATTCGAGATAGAAAACAGCTGCAGAAAGGCAGTTTGAGGAGTATCTGCCTACTGAGGTAGTATGGGTTGAAGTCAGAAATAGGAAAGGAGCAGTCACCTTGTTAGGAGTTTTCTATAGGCCCCTCCAATAGTAGCAGAGATGTGGAGGAACAGATTGGGAAACAGATTTTGGAAAGGTGCTGAAGTCACAGGGTAGTAGTCATGGGTTACTTTAACTTCCCAAACATTGAGTGGAAACTCTTTAGATCAAATAGTTTGGATGGGGTGGTGTTTGTGCAGTGTGTCCAGGAAGCTTTTCTAACACAGTATGTAGATTGTCTGACCAGAGGGGAGGCCATATTGGATTTGGTACTTGGTAATGAACCAGGACAAGTGATAGATTTGTTAGTGGGGGAGCATTTTAGAGATAGTGACCACAATTCTGTGACTTTCACTTTAGTAATGGCGAGGGATAGGTGCGTGCAACAGGGCAAGGTTTACAATTGGGGGAAGGGTAAATACGATGTTGTCAGACAAGAATTGAAGTGCATAAGTTGGGAACATGAGGGAACCATGGTTGAAAGAGAGGTTGAATGTCTCGTTAAGAGGAAAAAGGAGACTTATGTAAGGCTGAGGAAACAAGGTTCAGACAGGGCGCTGGAGGGATACAAGATAGCCAGGAGGGAACTGAAGAAAGGGATTAGGAGAGCTAAGAGAGGGTATGAACAATCTTTGGCGGGTAGGATCAAGGAAAACCCCAAGGCCTTTTACACAGATGAGAAATATGAGAATGACTAGAGCGAGGGTGGGTCCGATCAAGGACAGTAGCAGGTGATTGTGTATTGAGTCTGAAGAGATAGGAGGGGTCTTGAACGAGTACTTTTATTGTTGGAGAGGACAGTGTGAAACAGACTGGTAAGTTCGAGGAAATACTTGTTAGGAAGGAAGATGTGTTGGGCATTTTGAAAAACTTGAGGATAGACAAATCCCCCGGGCCTGACGGGATATATCCAAGGATTCTATGGGAAGCAAGAGATGAAATTGCAGAGCCGTTCGTCCTCACTGTCAACAGGGGTGGTACCAGGGGATTGGAGAGTGGCGAATGTCGTGCCCCTGTTCAAAAAAGGGACTAGGGATAACCCTGGGAATTACAGGCCAGTCAGTCTTACTTCGGTGGTTGGAAGAAGTAATGGAAAGGGTACTGAAGGATAGGATTTCTGAGCATCTGGAAAGACACTGCTTGATTAGGAATAGTCAGCACGGATTTGTGAGGGGTAGGTCTTGCCTTACAAGTCTTATTGAATTCTTTGAGGAGGTGACCAAGCATGTGGATGAAGGTAAAGCAGTGGATGTAGTGTACATGGATTTTAGTAAGGCATTTGATAAGGTTCTCCATAGTAGGCTTGTGCAGAAAGTAAGGAGGCATGGGATAGTGGGAAATTTGGCCAGTTGGATAACGAACTGGCTAACCGATAGAAGTCAGAGAGTGGTGGTGGATGGCAAATATTCAGCCTGGTTCCCAATTACCAGTGGCATACCGCAGGGATCAGTTCTGGGTCCTCTGCTGTTTGTGATTTTCATTAATGACTTGGATGAGGGAGTTGAAGGGTGGGTCAGTAAATTTGCAGACAATACGAAGATTGGTGGAGTTGTGGATAGTGAGGAGGGCTGTTGTCGGCTGCAAAGAGACATAGATAGGATGCAGAGCTGGGCTGAGAAGTGGCAGATGGAGTTTAACCCTGAAAAGTGTGAGGTTGTCCATTTTGGAAGGACAAATATGAATGCGGAATACAGGGTTAACGGTAAAGTTCTTGGCAATGTGGAGGAGCAGAGAGATCTTGGGGTCTATGTTCATACATCTTTGAAAGTTGCCACTCAAGTGGACAGAGCTGTGAAGAAGGCCTATGGTGTGCTAGCGTTCATTAACAGAGGGATTGAATTTAAGAGCCGTGAGGTGATGATGCAGCTGTACAAAACTTTGGTAAGGCCACATTTGGAATACTGTGTACAGTCCTGGTCGCCTCATTTTAGGAAGGATGTGGAAGCTTTGGAAAAGGTGCAAAGGAGATTTACCAGGATGTTGCCTGGAATGGAGAGTAGGTCTTACGAGGAAAGGTTGAGGGTGCTAGGCCTTTTCTCATTAGAACGGAGAAGGATGAGGGGCGACTTGATAGAGGCTTATAAGATGATCAGGGGAATAGATAGAGTAGACAGTCAGAGACTTTTTCCCCGGGTAGAACAAACCATTACAAGGGGACATAAATTTAAGGTGAATGGTGGAAGATATAGGGGGGATGTCAGAGGTCGGTTCTTTACCCAGAGAGTAGTGGGGGCATGGAATGCACTGCCTGTGGAAGTAGTTGAGTCGGAAACATTAGGGACCTTCAAGCAGCTATTGGATAAGTGCATGGATTACGGTAGAATGATATAGTGTAGATTAATTTGTTCTTAAGGGCAGCACGGTAGCATTGTGGAGAGCACAATTGCTTCACAGCTCCAGGGTCCCAGGTTCGATTCCGGCTTGGGTCACTGCCTGTGCGGAGTCTGCACATCCTCCCCGTGTGTGCGTGGGTTTCCTCCGGGTGCTCCGGTTTCCTCCCACAGTCCAAAGATGTGCAGGTTAGGTGGATTGGCCGTGATAAATTAGTGCCCTTCGTGTTCAAAATTGCCCTTAGAGTTGGGTGGAGGTGTTGACCTTGGGTAGGGTGCTCTTTCCAAAAGCTGGTGCAGACTCAATGGGCCGAATGGCCTCCTTCTGCACTGTAAATTCTATGATAATCTATGATTAATCTAGGACAAAGGTACGGCACAACATCGTGGGCCGAAGGGCTGTATTTTCCTATGTACTATGTTCTATGTTTCTCAGCGGCAGGTGGCGACCCGTTGTTGGCCTGTGGCGGGATCGTCTGCTCCCACTGCTGTCAACGGGATTTCCCATTGAATCCACCCCACGCTGCCGGGGAAACCGCGCCGGGGGTGCGCCCTCAGCGGTACCAGAAGATCCCGCCGGCATGATCAGCCGGAAAATCTCAAAATCTCGCCCAAAGAAGTTGAGGATGTGGAGTAAAAGTCAGAGACGGTCGGTGTAAGAGTATGGAGCCTCCAAAAGGGCAGGCAGGAGTCGGGTTCCCTGTCTACCTGCGGTGACGGTTAGCCACAAAGAGTGGCCTCCTGTAACTTAGATGTCGTCGTGTTTCTCTGCAAACTCCAGTGGGGTCAGCACTGGAACAAAATTACCAACATGACAAGTCTATCAATTTTCAGGGCGAATCATCATTAATTGGATTATAGATACTTGATGCCTGTATAAATCAATAAATTGTCAGCATGTATGAGGTAATGAATTGATGTTATGAAATATTGGTTCTTATGATACAGCAAGAGGCATAATCCTGCGGCATGTAAACCAAGGGCATGAGTTTGGAATGTTAGTTTGATAGACACTGAAAAGCAATCCACAATACAAAACTATTGCGGCATAAGGAAATAGCATGAGTAAAGCCAGATTAAAAAGATTGAGACCATAGTATATTGGACAATTATTATACACAGAACTTCGTATTATAGTAAGTATATTTCCAGGGTGCCCATCTGTGTAATGGCAAGGAACTGATGCATTAGCTACAGAGGGGGGTTTCTGGCTCTCTTTCCACATGTATCTGGTGTAGAGGCAGCTCGCCATTGGAAGCTAGCGTAATCTTCCGGTCCTGTAGATGTCTATCATGTTTTGCGTGGCTCGCTCTCCGCCACCAGGGAACTTGCTGCGGGAAGTCATCTTCAGCAGGAATGAAAGATCCCGCTGGCGAGATAGGTTGGAAAATCTCGACCTCGATTTTTTCCATTCTTACACATTTACTCAACTTGCACCCCTCGCATCTCTACCATTTGCCTCATCTTTGCTAATGTCTTACTCTTGTTTCCCTAATGTGACACCATGAAGAAGTTCTGCTACTTCCAAGTGTCAGCCTTCTCATGAGGAAGAATAATTCGGGAACTGTTATGGGGGATGATACCAAAGGGACCCCTGTGCTCTGGAAACAGTTGATGACTGCAGTAAGCAAATGGAAAAGACAATAGTCTCAGATTTAGAATACAAAGGTATCACTCTCCTTACTTTAAAATCAGCCACAATTACTGGCTTAAAGTCTGAAGCAAACGTTATAACAACTACATTGATATAACAGGTAAGAAGTTGGTTAACACCAGCAGAGACATCTTAGACAACAAAAAATGTTCAACGATGCTGTAGCTAAACACTTACAGGCAAAGATGAGGTGGTAAAGAAAGTTTACGATGGCTTGCTGGGAGATACAGATAAATGAAGAGTGATTTTCACCTTTGATACTCTTGTGAGATCATTGAGGCGCTTCCTACATCGGATCCAGATTCTGGAGTTACTGCTCCGAACTTGCACTATCTTTCCATGCCTGGTTGCTATGGTGTTCCAGAATCCTGGTCCCATTTACTGAATTCAAACAAGCTTCTTCAGCTTGACTTCTTCCAGAAGGACTTTCAGATAGTCTTCAGAAAGTCGACCCACATTACTATAGACATTCCCCCCCTCACCAGAAGCTGCATTCCCTCCAACAACCCTCAGCGTTCCTTCACACAACATAGCCGCACCCTGACCATCCCATCCTACTGACTACCACTGTCCCTTTTAACCATCATCATCCTGTCCGATCGCCGGTACCCTGAGTATATCCCCCCCAAAACTCTTCTATCAACTCTACAGGCCCCTCTCTCTGAACCACTGTCCCCTCTCCACCCCCCCCCCCCCCCCATCCCCTGCATGTCCCTCCACATCTCAACACACACACTCTCATGTCTGAACAGACCTACACAACAACTCATCCTAGCCCACACTCCATTCCGGTCCTTCCCACCTTCCTGCTCCATACCATCTTCCTCCACACCCCGCTAGGCCTCCGCATCCGCCACACTTCTTTATTCCTCTACCCCCACCCCCTTCCCCCCATCTAATCCCCCTCCCAGCAGAGACCCTCACCACCCAACAGTACCTCTTGCAGGTGGTTTTACTGCAGCTTCAAAATTCACCTCCTGGTTGAACTTGTTTGCTTGATGATCCGAGCCCTGGACGAAGTTGCTGCTCAGAGAAGATCCATGTTACTGATGCTCCACCCGCCCAGTGCTGCACATGATGCTCCAGGGCCTGGTCACTGGAGGCTTCCATCTTACCTTTGGATCTTTGGGAGCTGCCCTAGACCTTCATTAGGTAAGTTCCAAAATGGACATGCCACGCTGGTCCAGACATATCCTGGACATGCGTGATTTCCCGCTGGCGGAGCAACGACCAAGCAGGAGGACAATTCTGGTCGGGCCTTCACCTCCATCCCACTAACAGAAGTAAATTAGTGTTGCACTCCTCTTGCAGGAATGGTGACCTTTCAAGGAAAGAAATGTCATCACCATAATTGGAGGATGAAAAAGACGAACAAACTTAGAAGAGAACCTCACTTAACAAGTGACTAGTAGAAATCTTTTGATTTTGGAAAGCGAGATGAAAGGAAGGACAAAAAGCAAATAAAAAGAAAAGATAACCCTAATCTGTGTTCAAAAATCAAAATGAGCGACCAAGTCAATTCAAGTCAAATTCCCATATCTGAATGGAATGAAAATGGAGTAACCTGCCAGACAATATTCAGTACCGCGGCAAAGGGCTAAGGCGGGTAATATAAAAAGGGAATTTGGAAATTGGTTGAAAGAAGTCACTCAGAAAGATGAAAAACATTCTGATGAGTCAAAAAACTGACAAGAGATAAAAGGACAGGATTTAAGAATGTGCTGAAGCTCACCCCTAATTGACATCCAATCTCCCAGCAATTCAGATCAATCAATGGTGTCTTCCGACATTCATCAACACTGGAATGGTCATTTTGAGAACTAACGTTTGTCCGTAAAGCAAATTGGCACGATCTCAAAACCATGCAGTTACAATCCATGGGAATCTGGTCCTGCTGTTGGGAAAACTGATTGAAAGCCTCTGAAAGAATTTGTTTAGAGTGGTTTACTCACTGTTTTTAAAAGCAAATTACCGCGGATACTGGAATCTGAAACAATAGCAGAAAATGCTGGACGATCTCAGCAGGTCTGGCAGCGTCTGCATAAAGGGAGAAGGGAGCGAATGTTTTGAGTCTGGATGATTCTTTGCCAAAGCATTAAAAAAAACCTTTGACAAAGAATCATCCAGACTCAAAACATTTGCTCCCTTCTCCCTTTAAGCAGACGCTGCCAGACGTGCTGAGACTGTCCAGCATTTTCTGTTTTTGTTTACTCACCGTATTACTGTTTTGAATATGTGAACTAAACGGTGAGTTTCCTCTCCCACAAGCTCGGCCAATCATTTCAAAGGGAACAGCATTAATGCCCTAAAATCTGTTGTGAACTTTAATTCGGGCTTGAGGTGAACAGTGCGAAGCCTGCTAATTAATCAAAAACATTTTTGTTGAATTGGTGAGGAAATCTGACCAGCTGCTGCAAGTCATTCTGCGAGAAAAAAAAGAGGGATTTGCAATTCTATAGCACCTCACACAACCCCAGGGCATCCCAAAGTACTTTACAGTCAATTAAGTACTTAGACTCTCAAGAGAGAGAGAGAGAGTCATGACTTGCTTGCCACTGAAGTATCTGTCACATCCAACATGATGGCATGGGTGAAGGAGGCTAAAAGCAACCAACATCGGCAAGCAGCCACAGTCACAGACCGGTTACCTTGCTGCGTACCTCTGGATTGAAATTCTCTGGCCCTCAGAAACTGCGTTAGGGAACTGGAGCTGGAGCTGGATGAACATCGGATCATTCGGGAGGCAGAGGTGGCCATAGATAGAAGCTTCAGGGATGTAGTTACTCCGAAGAATAAAGATAGATGGGTGACGGTGAGAGGGGCTGGGAGGAAGCAGTCAGTACAGGGATCCCCTGTGGACGTTCCCCTTAGTAACAAGTATACCGCTTTGGATACTGTTGGGGGGACGACTTACCAGGGGTAAGCCATGGGGTGCAGGTCTCTGGCACAGAGTCTGTCCCTGTTGCTCAGAAGGGAAGGGGGAGAGGAGTAGAGCATTAGTCATTGGAGACTCCATAGTTAGGGGGATAGATGGGAGATTCTGTGGGAACGAGAGAGACTCGCAGTTGGTGTGTTGCCTCCCAGGTGCCAGGGTGCGTGATGTCTCGGATCATGTTTTCGGGATTCTTAAGGGGGAGGGGGAGCAGCCCCATGTCGTGGTCCACATAGGTACCAACGACATAGGTAGGAAAAAGGATAGGGATGTAAGGCAGGAATTCAGGGAGCTAGGGTGGAAATTTAGATCTAGGACAAACAGAGTTAAGGGGCGGGATTCTCCACTCCCACACTGAAGTGGCCGCGCCGTCATGAACACCGTCGAGGTTCACGGCAGCGCGGAACGGCCCCGGTCCCGATCAATTCAGGCCCTGACAATGGGATCGGGGCTGCGTCATCTACACGCGCCAGGCCTTGTCGCCCGCGTAAAAGCGGCGCTGCATAGATGACGCGGCCGGCGCCGCATAATGGGCGTCATCCGCGCTTGCGCGGTTGCCGTCCTCTCTAAGGCCACTCCGCAAGAAGATGGGGTCGGATCTTGCGGGGCCGCGGAAGGAAGGAGGTCCTCCTTCAGAGAGGACGGCCCGACGATCGGTGGGCACCGATCGCGGGCCACCCCACATTCCAGGTAAAGCCCGGTGCAGGATCCCCCCTCGCCCCCCCCACAGGCCTCCCCCCCAGTGTTCACGCACCGCCCACGAGTGCAGCGACCAGGTGTGGACGGTGCCAGGGGGAACCCGCCGTTTTGGCCTGGCCGCTTGGCCCATCCGGGCCTCAGAATAGCGGGGGTGCCGGAGAATCGCCATTTTCGGTGTCTCCAGCGATTCTCCGGCCTACGGCCCGCGAAACTTGACCGGGCCGTTCCCGCCGCTTGGGAGAATCGCGGGAGGGCGTCGGACCAGCGTCCCCGGAAATTTTGGCGGCCCAGGCGATTCTCTCAACCGGCGTGGGAGTGGAGAATCGCGCCCATTATCTCTGGGTTGTTACCCGTCCCACGTGAATGCGAGACGAGGAATAGGGAAAGAGAGGAGTTGAACACGTGGCTCCAGGGATGGTGCAGGAGGGAGGGTTTCAGATTTCTGGATAATTGGGGCTCATTCTGGGATCGGTGGGACCTATACAAATGGGATGGTCTACACCTGGACGAGAGGGGTACCAATATCCTGGGGGGGAAATTTGCTAATGCTCTTCGGGAGGGTTTAAACTAGTTCAGCAGGGGCTTGGGAACCTGAATTGTAGCTCCAGTATACAGGAAGTTGAGAGTAGTGAGGTCATGAGTAAGGTTTTAAAGTTGCAGGAGTGTACCGGCAGGCATGAGGTCGTTTAAAGTGTGTCTTCTTCAATGCCAGGAGCATCCGGAATAAGGTGGGTGAACTTGCGGCATGGGTTGGTACCTGGGACTTCGATGTTGTGGCCATTTCGGAGACATGGATAGAGCAGGGACAGGAATGGTTGTTGCAGGTGCTGGGGTTTAGATATTTCAGTAAGCTCAGGGAAGGTGGTAAAAGAGGGGGAGGGGTGGCATTGTTAGTCAAGGACACTATTACGGTGGCAGAAAGGATGTTTGATGAGGACTCGTCGATTGAGGTAGTATGGGCTGAAGTTAGAAACAGGAAAGGAGATGTCACCCTGTCAGAGGTTTTCTATAGACCTCCGAAAAGTTCCAGAGATGTAGAGGAAAGGATTGCAAAGATGATTCTGGATAGGAGCGAAAGCAACAGGGTAGTTGTTATGGGGGATGTTAACTTTCCAAATATTGACTGGAAACGCCATAGTTCGAGTACTTTAGATGGGTCCGTTTTTGTCCAATGTGTGCAGGAGGGTTTCCTGACACAGTATGTAGATAGGCCAATGAGAGGCGAGGCCGTATTGGATTTGGTGCTGGGTAATGAACCAGGACAGGTGTTAGATTTGGAGGTAGGTGAGCACTTTGGTGATAGTGACCACAATTCAATTACGTTTACTTTAGTGATGGAAAGGGATAGGTGTATACCGCAGGGCAAGAGTTATATCTGGGGGAAAGGCAATTATGATGCGATGAGGCAAGACTTAGGATGCATCAGATGGAGAGGAAAACTGCAGGGGATGGGCACAATGGAAATGTGGAGCTTGTTCAAGGAACAGCTACTGCGTGTCCTTGATAAGTATGTACCTGTCAGGCAGGGAGGAAGTGGTCGAGCAAGGGAACCGTGGTTTACTAAGGCAGTCGAAGCACTTGTCAAGAGGAAGAAGGAGGCTTATGTAAAGATGAGACATGAAGGTTCAGTAAGGGCGCTCGAGAGTTACAAGTTAGTTAGGAAGGACCCAAAGAAGAGCCAGGAGGGGACATGAGAAGTCTTTGGCAGGTAGGATCAAGGATAACCCTAAAACTTTCTATCGATATGTTAGGAATAAAAGAATGACAAGGGTAAGAGTAGGGCCAGTCAAGGACAGTAGTGGGAAGTTGTGCTTGGAGTCCGAGGAGATAGGAGAGGTGCTAAATGAGAATACTGAGATTCAGGCTACTAGACTAGAAGGGGTTGAGGAGGAGGTGTTAACAATTCTGGAAAGGGTGAAAATAGATAAGTCCCCTGGGCCGGATGGGATTTATCCTTGGATTCTCTGGGAAGATAGGGAGAAGATTGCTGAGCCTTTGGGTTTGATCTTTAAGTCATCTTTGTCAACAGGAATAGTGCCAGAAGACTGGAGGATAGCAAATATTGTCCCCTTGTTCAAGAAGGGGAGTAGAGACAACCCCAGTAACTATGAGCCTTACTTCTGTTGTGGGCAAAATCTTGGAAAGGTTTATAAGAGATAGGGTGTATAATCATCTGGAAAGGAATAATTTGATTAAACATAGTCAACACGGTTTTCTGAAGGGTAGGTCGTGCCTCACAAACCTTATTGAGTTCTTTGAGAAGGTGACCAAACAGGTGGATGAGGGTAAAGCAGTTGATGTGGTGTATATGGATTTCAGTAAAGCGTTTGATAAGGTTCCCCACGGTAGGCTACTGCAGAAAGTACGGAAGCATGGGATTCAGGGAGATTTAGCAGTTTGGATCAGAAATTGGCTAGCTGGAAGAAGACAAAGGGTGGTGGTTGATGGGAAGTGTTCAGACTGGAGTCCAGTTACTAGTGGTGTACCACAAGGATCTGTTTTGGGGCCGCTGCTGTTTGTCATTTTTATAAATGACCTGGAGGAGGGCGTAGAAGGATGGGTGAGTAAATTTGCAGATGACACTAAACTCGGTGGAGTTGTGGACAGTGCGGAAGGATGTTACAAGTTACAGAGGGACATAGATAAGCTGTAGTGCTGGGCTGAGAGGTGGCAAATGGAGTTTAATGCAGAAAAGTGTGAGGTGATTCATTTTGGAAGGAATAACAGGAAGACAGAGTACTGGGCTAACGGTAAGATTCTTGGCAGTGTGGATGAGCAGAGAGATCTCGGTTTCCATGTACATAGATCCCTGAAAGTTGCCACTCAGGTTGAGAGGGTTGTTAAGAAGGCGTACGGTGTGTTAGCTTTTATTGGTAGAGGGATTGAGTTTCGGAGCCATGAGGTCATGTTGCAGCTGTACAAAACTCTGGTGCGGCCGCATTTGGAGTATTGCTTGCAATTCTGGTCGCCGCATTATAGGAAGGATGTGGAAGCATTGGAAAGGGTGCAGAGGAGATTTACCAGAATGTTGCCTGGTATGGAGGGAAGATCTTATGAGGAACGGCTGAGGGACTTGAGGCTATTTTCGTTAGAGAGAAGAAGGTTAAGAGGTGACTTAATTGAGGCATACAAGATGATCAGAGGATTGGATAGGGTGGACAGTGAGAGCCTTTTTCCTCAGATGGTGATGTCTAGCACGAGGGGACATAGCTTTAAATTGAGGGGAGATAGATATAAGACAGATGTCAGAGGTAGGTTCTTTACTCAGAGAGTAGTAAGGGTGTGGAATGCCCTGCCTGCAACAGTAGTGGACTCGCCAACACTAAGGGTATTCAAATGGTCATTGGATAGACATATGGGCGATAAGGGAATAGTGTAGATGGGCTTTTGAGTGGTTTCACAGGTCGATGCAACATCGAGGGCTGAAGGGCCTGTACTGCGCTGTAATGTTCTATGTTCTACGTTCCCCCGGCGGAATCTCCCGGCCCTGCCCCACGTATCGCGTTCCCCGCCGGCAGAGGAAGTGGAGCACGCAAAGCCCCGGAGACAGTGACGAGACTGGGAGATCATACCACCGGAAAACCCCGCCCCTGGAGTTAGCCGATGTTGTGGGCTGGGCAAGTGTGGCAGCCATTTTGCACACAAGGCCTCAAGGATAGCAGTGGGAAAAGTGATCAGGTAATCTGTTCTGATGGTGTTGGTTGAGGGCATAACCAGATTCTGCTCATTGAGCTAGACAAAGTTAGGTGGGAGGAGGCATAAGCATGAAGATAGACCATTTGGGCCCAGTGACCTGCTATTGTGCTTAATGTTATTAATAAATTCTTTACAATACATATAGGATGCTTGCAGTATAAAATCTGGGAATTATGACCAAAATCCTATCAAATTATCAGGGAAAGCCTGGAATCAGCCGACATGTATTTTTTTGCACATTATTGGCTGGATATTTTATGAATTAAAATTTTGTCAACATTTTTCTGGACCAATATAATGTAGCTTCACACATATGAAAACCCTCACGAGGACCACGGTGGATTGCTGATTGATCTCCCCGTGGGCTTTGTAGAACATGAGTTCCTGTGGTGAGCGGGTGGAGTCTCGTCCAACTGGGGTTCGTGAGTGGGACCTTTAAATGTAGATCCCAGACCCGGACTGCTGTTGCTGATAGTCCTGGGCTGGGACGTTTGTTTTGTGTGTCACAGTATTGGATTTTAAATGCCGCTGTTTAAAAGAGCAAAGAATAGTAAAGCACAGGAACAGGCCCTCCGGCCCTCCAAGCCTGCGCCAATCATGATGCCTGTCTAAATTATTTTCAGTTTAAGATAAACCAGTTTGGCCTTTCACTCCTGGAATTGTTACATTGGTGACAAGGATCAAACATGGAATTCTGAGCAACCTTTTCTACATTCTCCGATGACAACTCTGATAAGAAATAAAGCAAAAAGAAAATTCATTGTTTGGGACGCTCGAGCCTTATGATGCGGACGTGGTAGACTGGTCCCAGTATGCTGAATGCATGTGCTATTTCTTCCATGCCAACTGGAGGTGACAGACATAAATAATCCTTTTGACAGTATGCAGGGCACCGACATTCAGCATTATTAACAGTTCAACTTATCCTGCAGCCCTGACACTAAAGCGTTCAATGAATTTGTGGATCTTGTAAAGAACCATTACGACCAGGAGCCGTCCGTAATCCTCCAGTTTTAGCGACTCAACACAGGGGGAACCCATGACAGAATCGCTGGCGAGATTAAGAAGCTGGCCGAATACTGTAAGTTTGGCCCATCCCTTACCAAGATAAGGACTCCTGTGCGGGATCAAGAATGTCGCGATACAAAAACAATTGTTGGCAGAACCTCAAAAAGTTAGCACTATCCTTGGAAAACGCTGAGAAAGAGGCTCAAGAATTCCAAGCGGTGATGGACAGTAGTGTTCTCAGGCTGGTGGGGGCAGAACTCTCCTGCAGAAAAGCCAGCATTCCCAAGGAAGGCTCCCATGGGCCTCATCCACCACCAAATCCCCATTCAACCAGGATATTCTGGCATCTCCAAAAGATGACCGGAGAATCCTCGAAGTTCCAGGGAAGTCTCCCCGGAGTACTACAAGTGTCAACCACAGGACTGCTGTAAGTGTGGCCAAAGGACACAACCCAGATAAAGGCTGTCGGAATCAGCAGTACGCGTGCCACTTAGGCTGGAAGCCAAAGGCACCGCAGGCCCAAAGCCACCCAATGCAAACCATTGAGGACAAAATGATGAAGCTAAACTGCATTATCACCTCTAAGGTTGTCTTGATAAAGATAAGTAGGTAAAATAAAGTTGCCATAGTCCCAGTTGGCTGTAGGCTGCTTTTCCCTTTGAGGAGGAGAGCTGACTGGTGGTGATTTAACTTGAGGGTCACCAAACCTCAGGCGAGGGACAAAGTTGAGAAAGCGTACATTTGGTGGTCATTCTCCAGTACAATGCTTCTGGTTAGTGCATGAGTGACATGAGCCATTACTGTATTGGTTAACCTGGGTCTCCTTTCGTCCCTCTTCATTACCTTCACATGATGCTGATATTAATGGTTATCTTTAAATTAAGGATTCATAAGAACCTTCAATAAATATGCACTGATGTGAATGATCTTGTACCAGTTGAAGGCTGTCTTTTCCTGCGAATTGTTATCTCTTTGGTACAACAACTAGAACAACTGCTTGAGGCATGCAACATGAGTGGCTGAAGCGATTTGAGTGAAGGTGACATCTAAGCATTTTCAGAGGTTTCCCTCTGCACAAATGAATCATAGAATAATCACAGAATTTACAGTGCAGATGGAGGCCATTCGGTCCATCGAGTCTACATTGGCTCTTGGAAAGAGCACCCTACCCACACCTCCGCCCTATCCCCATAACCCAGTAACCCCACCCAACACTAAGGGAAATTTTGGACACTAAGGGCAATCTTGGACTCGAAGGGCAATTTAGCATGGCCAATCCACCTAACCTGCACATCCTTGGACTGTGGGAAGAAACCGGAGCACCCAGAGGAAACCCACGCACACACGGGGAGAACGTGCAGACTCCGCACAGACAGTGACCCAAGCCGGGAATCAAACCTGGGACCCTGGAGCTGTGAAGCAATTGTGGTAACCACTATGCTACCGTGCTGCCCTGCTTGGCCTTCGCTGACACTCAGGTGCTAACGGAAAAAGAGTATTATGAGTAAGGCAATGAGTGAAGAGTACATGGGTAGTAGAGTTTGTGAATTTAGAAGAGTGCTTTGACCTTACAAAGTCTTTCAACCTCTTCATGCACTGCATGATGGTCCCTGCTGTGATGGAAGTTTCCATTGACAGCTTTTCCTGCTCACACATACTGTATGGCTCACTTTATGTGCACCATGAAAATCTGAGAACCTTTGCTCCTGGTACGTCTTCCCTTTCCTCGAAGGCTGCAGCTTTTTGATATTCTTTATCTCCCAATTGTGTTAACATCCGTCATTCTCATATCTCGCTTGCAACAGAAGTATGGACAGCCAGGAAGTCATGACCCTCTGGCCAGTTCTCTCTACAGAAGGTCTTTGGGTATACAGTTGGCATCCATTTGATGAGGCTGAGCCCACTCAGACATCATTGGCTTAGCAATGAGCATATGCTGATTGAATGAGCAAGCTCCAGGACCTCTGCGTTGGTGACCTTGTCCTGCCAAGAGATGACGAGGATACAGTGAAGATGTAAATTGTCCAGAATTTCCTCCTGCCTAGCTGATGTTTTCCAGGTATCTCCACTGTAGAGGAGTGTGCTGAGGATTCAGGCTTAGTAGACTCAAGGTTTGGCATTCTCAGTCAGGTTGCTGTTCTTCCACACAGATTGCTGGTGATTATGGAGGATATGTGAAGCTGTCAACAACTTCCAGTGTCACTTGTCAGTGCTAATAGATGGCTATATGGCAACAGCCTGGACCATGACAATTATCTTCCTGATACTAATGGGCAGACAAAACACTTTACAGGTGTGAGAGAATCTGTCCATTTGCACCTGCAGGTGTTCCTCAGTATGCAATCCTTGAACTCGCACAGCTTTGCCTTGGATCTCAGGTGAGCAAAGTTGAACAACTTCACGTCAGTACTGTAATGTAAGCTGCCACTTGAGATGGCCTGAAAGCATATACCAGCAGCAAAGATGAGAACATGCCAAAGAGTGTCCAGTACACACCCCTGTTTGACCCACTGCGGATCTCAAGTGTTCAATGTTGACCTGGCTTGGCTGACCTGACCCATCGTGTTTTCCTGGAAACAGGAGATCACACTGAGCAGCTTTGGAAAGAAGCCCAATTTTCTCCAGCAGCATAAATTGACTGCCTCTGCTCACATAGTTGAATGCCTTGGTGAGATCGATGTAAACAACATATATTGTACCCTCTCTTATTCACAACATTTCTCTTGCAGTTGCAGAACTGAGTCCATGTCAATCGTACATCTTCCAGTTCTGAAACGACACTGGGATTTGGGGTAGATGCATTCATTTAGGACCTGCAGTTTATAAGGGAAACATGGGCAAATACATTTTCCATGATACTCAGAAGGGAGACGCCTCAACAGTTATTGCAATCGCAGCAGCTGGCCTTGGTCTAGTTGTTAGGACGGCGGGTGGATCAGACCCCAACCTTTGTTAGAATACCAGATGAGAACACTGAACAATTTTTCAATTGGTAAAACTATGAGGAAAGTATACTTCACCCCAGCAATGATGACTCTGAATAATAGGTATCTTTTATATTAAAACACACTTTAATTTAAACACTGAATTAACCACATTCACATCAAACAAATAACTTTATAATTAACAGCTAAATGGTTCTTAAATAAAAGGAAACACTTTAACTTACTCTCTACACCTGCCACCAATTCCAATTCAGCAACGCAATACCATTCAAATGCCACTTATAAATAAAGTTTAAAAAACAGGTTACTTGCTTATCTGTGTAGACCTTTGAAGAGAGAGACACTTTTTAAGAGCAGATCTATTACATTTCTGTCTTGTCAGACCCTTTTGCTCAACTGAACAGCATTTGGCAAAACTGCAAACTATATACAGACCTGGCTCCTCCCATTAATTGCATCATCTGTATCCCACTAAGATGTCCTATCAGCTGGGGCCCACTGGTTGGCACTGCTGCCTCATGGTGCCAAGGAGCCAGGTTCGATCCCACCCCCGGGTCACTGTCCGTGTGGAGTTTGTACATTCTCCCCGTGTCTGCGTGGGTCTCACTCCCACAACCCAAAGATGTGCAGGGTAGGTGGATTGGCCACGCTAAAGTGCCCCTTAATCAGAAAAGAAAGAATTGGTACTCAAAATTTATTTTTTAAAAATATGTCCCATCGCCTGCTTAGCTAGGACTAAATAGTTAAAAGCAAATTACTGCGGACGCTGGAATCTGAAATAAAAACAGAAAATTCTGGACAACCTCAGCAGGATAGTGGAATGGGATTTGCAGACAGGAAATTCAAACCAAATCTCACATCTCAGTCTGATTCATCAGGAGCTGAATATTATCTCCCTTTGAGTGTTGTTAGAAGATGAGGATTTGCAGTCAAGAAACTGAAACCAAACATCACGTCAGGAGCTGACAGTGGCACCCACTTTATCCTGCCCTGAATATCACTGCATTCTGAACATGGAAGGAAGAAGCGCCGTTCATACTGGGGAGAAACAGTACACGAGTTCTGTGTGTGGATGAGGCTTCAGTCAATCACCAGGCCTGTGGAAACACACAAGTACATTCACACTGGGAAGAAATCGTGGAAATGTGGGCACTGTGAGGAGGCATTTTGTTCCCCGGCTGAGTTGGAAAACTCATCCACGCACTCACACCGGGGAGAAACCATTTACCTGTTCCAATTGGGTGGCACAGTCGCACAGTGGTTAGCAATGTTGCTTCCCAGCGGCAGGGACTCGGGTTCGATTCGCGGCTTGGGTCATTGTGCGGAGTCCATACATTCTCCTCGTGTCTGCGTGGGTTTCCTCCGGGTGCTCCGGTTTCCTACCACAAAAGTCCCAAAGAAGTACTTGTTAATTGAACTGGACATCCGTGTACCTGAACAGGCGCCGGAGTGTGGCGACTGGAGGCTTTTCACAGTAACTTCATTGCAGTGTTAATGTAAGCCTACTTGTGACATTAATAATAATAATAATTATTATTATATCCCCCCATATCTCTGTAAACAAGTAAATGGTTAAAATTGATCATTACCTCGCCTTTTATGACTCCTTAATTGTAGCTTTAGTGGACATACTGGGATGGATTCTCCAATTCTCAGGCTATGTCCTGACGGCGGCGTGGGATCAGTGGTGTTTTACAACCGAAAAATTGGCGCAAAATGGCCACCAATCCTCCGTTTGACGGGGGGGGGGCGAGCTGGAAGGCAACGTAGAGCACCCTGCTCTAGCTGCCGATACAGCCCAGAGAATTGCCGGGTCCGTGGCCATGCATGTGCACGGCGGCGGCCTGCAGCGGCCACGTGATGCAACATGGCGCCGGCCGCACGCGGGCCCGGTTTGCCAGATAATGCCCCCCCCTTTGGCTGGACGCGACCCCGGAGCACCCTCCAACAGCACCCCCAGCCTCTGCCAAAGTCCCCCCTGCCCATGGATCGGCCCTGCCCCAACTGTGGCGGCGCTGGACTGAGTCCGCAGCTGCCACGCCAGGTTCCCGGTAAAGGATAGCACACAGGACCAACGCCGTCGGGAACTCGGCTGGTCTGGGCAGAGCATCGCGGGAGGGCCTCAGGCCATGTCCTGAGGTCGTTGATACGGCGAGCGACGTACTCCTGGAGTATGCCGCTTTGGAGGGGGCAGAGCTTTGCGAAAGTGGTGCCGCCCCTGATATCATCGAAAACGTTGATTCTCCATCGATCGCCGAATGTGATTTCGCCATCGGCGACCGGAGAATCCTGCCCACTGTCTGTTTGTATTTTAAACCAGGGATTTTAATAACATTACTACCACAAATACAAAATATAATATATAACAATTTCTACATTCATCACATTGTCCAGGGTCGCAATCTTTGAATCGCACGTATTCTTGGATACTACCCCCTTCCTCCAGCAGGGAAAGATTAATTTGTGTAGATACTCCTGGAGTGCTGGTTTCCCATGCTTGACAGGTCCAGATGGTATAGCACCATCTCAGGAAGTTTGGGTGAGTCAATATGCTGATCCCCAAATTTCTTTCTCTGTCAGTCTGGCCTCAATAAAAGTTGAGATGGATTCGCACGTAAAAAGAAGTTATTTATTTAGCTTGCAAGCTTGATTCATTTCATAGAAATATAAGAGACATCCAGTTTCCTATATCCCAGAAAGCGAATGAACAAAGAAACAAAGGGATCTCTGCAAATCAATTCAAATGGTATCAAGTTTCACATACTCGACGGACATAGGTCAGCCTATGTCCCTCCTGACCTGTTCGATCTATTCTGATTGGCTCACTTCCAATCCCTTTCTCTGGCCCCTATCAATGCAGCATCACTCTCATAGACACACCTCTTCCTGCTTTTTCCATGCGGTCTCAAACCCCTTTGTCCCTAACTGCCAGAATCAAAGTGGCTTATTTCTACATTACATTAACTAGTAACTCTAAAGTAACTATTTTATATCACATTCGTCATTCCCTCCTTTTATCATTCCATGATAACCGAACTATCCAATCCATAGCTACGGTTCCTCATCTAAAAAGATCCGTCGCTGCATTTCCAATTCCTGTCTTAGCCCCCCTTCATCTGCCTCACCCTCATGGATTTTAACAGTTAAATTTTTTTTTCCAGTGATTGGGGCGGTGATCTGATCTAGTGCACCCCGCATTCTACCCATCACACATTTAAGGATGGCCAGGCCCACAAAGATGCAGCCGATAGCTACCACTAGATACATGGCCATATTTATCAACCAGTCCTTCCATCCTCCAAATCCCCAGTTACCCCAAGAGTCAGGATCCTGCATCCCGTCCAAGTGATCCCGTATGCGATCCATAAATTTAGTGATGTTAGCGGTCAAGTCCTGAACACCCATGATACACTTGCCCTGTACTATGGCGCATACCCCACCCTCACGGGCCAGAAGATAGTCAAGAGCATACCGGTTCTGCATTGCAAACAACCGTAGCTGAGACAACTCCTTGGTTATTGCCCCGAGGGCTCCCAAGGTTTACTACCCGGGTTTTCCTCAGTTTGGCCTTTAACTAACTTAAGTGTATCTCCCGGTAACCTACGTTCTAGCTGTACTTCCCTTCTCATACGCCCCGTCCTCTCTCTAGTCCCTTTCTCTTTCTCATGGTCTCTTCCTACACTCTTCTGACAGCCTGATTTTACCTTTATTGTACCACTCTTAACACATCCAAAATCAAATTTACATGTATTCCAAAAACAAGGCAATGTCCATATAATGTTCCCTTCCCATCGCCGGGACCGGTGCAGCTGCTTCATGACTCCTGCATTCTCCTTAACTTTGATGACCTTCCATGAGTCGATACCATGTCCTCGTATATGGGGGCAGCGAAGAACATCACCTTTGCATAGGTGATGTATCCTTGTAGATTGGTTGGGGCTACACAGATACATAATATTCCCCTTTTCCATGTCCATCGCCAATAACACGCCAAGCGAAGTGAGGCCAAATATCAGACAGACGATGCGTAGCCACTCCATCATGCTCCACACCTGTAAAATAGCACTGGAGAAGGGAGGCAGGTTAGTATCCAACCTTTTACAGTAGTGGAGATGGACTCAATTTACAGTGATGTAGGTGGAACCAAGCACTTCGCCCCTCCACTTTAACTGCTGTGGGGGTGGTAAGGAGAACTTGGAAGGGCCCGTCCCATCGCGGCTCCGACCCCTTCCTAGTCCAATTTTTGACCATGACATAACTACCGGGCTGGACTGAAAGTGAGCTAGGTATTGGGGCAATGGCTGGTGAGCCGCGCGGACTTGGCCATGGAGTTCCTTGAGCACTTGCGTAAGGGCTAGAACATAGGTGGTCATTTCTTCAGTCATCTGATGAAACTGAACCCGTCTGGGAACCTGCAGGCTCCAAGGAGTTCTAAGAGGCCTGCCATAAAGAATCTCGGCGGGAGAGAGCCGGGCCGGTCCCGCAGGTGTAACCCGCAGCTGGAAGAGGGCAACGGGGAGCAACTTAAGCCATGTCTGCTCGTGTCTGCTCTTAATTTTGCCAATTTAGTTTTGAGGGTCTGATTGTGTCTCTCAACCAACCCGGCCGCCTGCGGTCTGTATGCACAGTGTAACTGCTGGCGTATGCCCAACTGGGAGCAAAACTCCTTGTTAATTTGTCCAATAAAATGAGGCCCATTATCAGAACTTAACTGAGCTGGTATACCGTACTGGGGAATGATTTCCCTCATCAAGACTTTAACCACAGGAGCAGCTTTACTATAGATAGTCGGATACGCCTCGACCCATCTGCTGAACACATCCACAATGACCAAAACATATTTGTAACATTGACACCTTTCCAACTCAATGTAATCCATTTGGAGCGTCTCAAAGGGACCACTGGGCAACGGGGTTTGCCCCTTCCCACAAGGGACACCTTTTCCGGTGTTATACTGCTGACAAATCAAACACCGATTACTGATACTTTGGGCCAACCCCTGCATTTTAGGGTGCCACCAAGTGTCCAGCAACAAATCACTAGTCCCTCGAGCCCCACAATGAGTTGCAAAGTGTACACATTCAATGACCCATAAAGCCAGCGCATCAGACATACAAGTCTGATGTGCAGGCGTGGTCCATAAAGAGGAAACAGAATCATATGTACAACCTAACCGTTTCCACATTTGTTTATCACTCTCAGGAGCGTCCTCCTGTAACCTTATGACGTCTTGGATGGTTGGCATTGGCTTGTCAGAAGCAAACATATTCATAGTAGATCGTTTAGTCTGACTTAACATTTTAGGCACCATCACTTGCTGAATTTGTGCGGCTGTGCGCGCTGCACGATCTGCTCGTTCATTACCAACGTCAACTGGGGTTGTACCATTCGTGTGGGCAGCGCATTTAATAACGGAAATCTGCGCGGGCATAAGGAGGGCCTGCAGTAGGTCATTAACTAAACCCCGGTGGGATATTTGACCACACATAATCATGTCAGGTTGTTCTGACGAAATGTCACTCAAATCGCCCCTTATTGTGGTAGTTTCCTGAATCAAGGCTAAACAGTCGTGGCCAGGTGCGTCTTCATGGACAGGGGGACCACTAAGAAAACAGGCTGGATTGATAGTGGTACAGTATTTAAATGTCAGACGTGGATTGTTCAAAAGGTATATCTCATACCTATTCTGACGAGCTGCGGTAAGATGCTGACCATTCGCCCCATATCCCTGGCATGGTACTGGTCATGGACCTGACGTGTAATATGAGGGCTTACCGAAGCTGACTGTGGCCATAAATGTGGTGATATTGTAACAAAATCGGCTGTACCTTCTTTTCCCGTGACTGTGGCTGTAACCTTGACTGGCCATTCGGTCTCAAGTAATGGCCGGTATTTGTCCTCCAACTCCCTGTTTCGTCCAGTTCTGTCATAGGCCAGGGTAATGTGATGCAGTGACTGTTCAACGTCTAACGTCCACCACTGGGGGGTGATAGAAATATAGCACTGTTGTCTCATCCTCCTCTTCGCTGATCCACCCACCCAAAGTCACTATATTGGAGCTCCTGCTGGTAAACTACCATTTCTGCCGCTTGTTGGGGTCGCAGATCATCCTTTTTCATTACATACTCAGTCTTAACCTTTGTAACTGAGCCTCCTTCTTGGCCTACACCCTCCTTCCAGTAAAATCTGACTGCCCTTGCCATCTGGGAAGGGTAGTTCTCTGTCCAATTCATGTTATTACATTTCACAGCAGTAACCACAGAAGGTGGTAGGCAATGCATTAACATAGCACAGTATTGAGGGGAATTCTGACCATTTTGATACAGCAAATCACCTGACTGCCCCCGGTAGATTTCATTAAAACGCTCCAGAAATTCCTCTGGCTCGTCAATCTTCCTAGGTTTTAGGTCTAAGATAACAGAAAGATTTATGGGCCTTTGAAATGTGCTATTCAACGCATTCAAGATCTGTGTCCTTCTTTTCTCTATTTGCTCTCTTTTTTTTAAAACTTAAAAATGTTTGAAAATTCAAATTGAATTACTGCAACTTGCAAGCTTAGCTCTGATCTCAACTCAGAACTAAATTTACAATTTGCTTAACACAAACGTGTATAACATTTACAACTTAATTATTTCTTTATCTTAACAATTTTTCTTTTAACAAGTTTTTTTTTTTCTTTTACATACACATAAGTATTAGCAAAATCAACTATCATCTCCAGATTGACACTTTTTAAAATGGTGTCCATGATCTTCTTTAAGTTTCTATTAATCTCCAGATAAAATGAGATAAACCTTATTTCAAGTAAGTAAAACTTAAGATTCTGGCAATTTCAATCAATTGCTTTCGAAAATAATAACTTTTATCAAAGAGGTGGAGAAACCCACTGCTTTCCTTTAATTAATTCAAAACGTAACTTTGCTGGTGTTCACTGACTCAAAGGAAAGGTATCCGATTACACTACGGCTGCTGCTGTTATCTCAAAGCCTGAGTGAGAAGCACTGTCTGTTTTCAACTCCGCCTGCTGCTGTTAACCCTTTGAGAGACTTCTGCTTCAACCAATATGCAGCATTCCTCACAATCTCAACTAGACCTCGGAACTTTACAGTCCAAGGAGACAATTTTAGCTTAATCAACTATATATTTAAAACACTCACACATAGAGTTGAACCATCTTCAGATTTAAAAACAGTTATACTGGACTGAACCTCCATCTATTGAAGTCCCATCAGCCCCTGAACCCATATAATAGACTGAACCTTCATTAATGAAGTCACATCAGCCTCTGAACCCATATAATAGACTGAACCTTCATTAATGAAGTCACTCAGCCTCTGAACCCATATAATAGACTGAACCTTCATTAATGAAGTCACATCAGCCTCTGAACCCTTATAATAGACTGAACCTTCATTACTAAAGCCCCATCAGCCCAAAACCCTAACCCAAGCCGAAACAACAATCTGAAATCCCATCAATTAAAGTGCTAATCCCCAGACTGACCTGTGATTTCGTCGAGGCGGTCTTTCTGTGCCAACCGCGAGTGACCAGACTAATCAGACGATAAGAAGAGGGGAACAATCAATGCGCGGTCGTTTTCCAGTTCTACATTGAGGGCCCTTTGTTCCCCATCCTCCTGTTCATAATCAGTCTAATTCTGATTTTGCAGTTGGATCAGGATTGCCCTGAGAAATCCCGGGTTTCGGCACCAAATGTTGATCCCCAAATTTCTTTCTCTGTCAGTCTGGCCTCAATAAAAGTTGAGATGGATTCGCACGTAAAAAGAAGTTATTTATTTAGCTTGCAAGCTTGATTCATTTCATAGAAATATAAGAGACATCCAGTTTCCTATATCCCAGAAAGCGAATGAACAAAGAAACAAAGGGATCTCTGCAAATCAATTCAAATGGTATCAAGTTTCACATACTCGACGGACATAGGTCAGCCTATGTCCCTCCTGACCTGTTCGATCTATTCTGATTGGCTCACTTCCAATCCCTTTCTCTGGC
Source organism: Scyliorhinus torazame (assembly GCF_047496885.1). Taxonomy (NCBI): domain Eukaryota; kingdom Metazoa; phylum Chordata; class Chondrichthyes; order Carcharhiniformes; family Scyliorhinidae; genus Scyliorhinus; species Scyliorhinus torazame. Next base: position 347,382,550 of record NC_092708.1, read on the forward strand.
CCCTATCAATGCAGCATCACCCTCATAGACACACCTCTTCCTGCTTTTTCCATGCGGTCTCAAATTCCTTTGTCCCTAACTGCCAGAATCAAAGTGGCTTATTTCTACATTACATTAACTAGTAACTCTAAAGTAACTATTTTATATCACATTCGTCAAATAGCTTTGCTAAGTTCCTCCACTCTTTGTTCAGATTCTGCCCTGCAACTTCATACTTGTGACAATAAAAGGTTATTATTATTACTTACTGGTTCGCAGTTTTGGAATAGTCATGTAGATGTACAAATTTGTAAAAACTCGCTTAAACAGAATGAGGAATATATTGTAGAATTTTGGTAAAGATTGCAATGTAAATACAGTATATATGGATGTAAGGCAGTAAATCGAGACCGTTCATTCCCACTGCTGAAGCCTGTTTGTTACTTATGCCGTTTCATAAATATTTCATTGATTTGTGCCAAAATGTTGCCACTCTAGGCGACTGCCTAGTTTGCCCCATGGCAGCACCAGGGATTGTTCTGAAAGAAGGCGGTAGTTACATAAGCTTGTAGTAGCAGAAAAGCACAATTAGTGTCTGTCCTTTCTCATCGTCCTTCATTGACTCATACATAATAAAAATGATCACAGCTCCTCTCGTCAGGATATATGGCATTGGGCGTAAGGACATTACTGAAAAGGACTGCAAAGGGTAATTCAATAAAGGAAGATATGCATATTACAGCATACATTAGGAGACTTCATTATTTGGGTAGGATTGGCTTCTCCTTGCTGATGAGCAGAGGAAAATGGAACAATAAGGAGCACAATGGCGAAAGTAGTGATGAGCCTTCAAATGAGTATTTATGAGGTCCAGGCTCCCAGAGTATGGAATTAAATGAACACTCTGACTAAGAGCCTACACCAGATGCTTCTTTCTTAGAGCTCTTCTGCCTCTGGTCTGGTGGCAATTGTTTGGATGTGCATTATTCAGCCTTTTTTCTTGAACCAAACACTATTTTTTAGAAATGTTTTTATTTAACTTTTAATATTTTATACAAAATTATAAAGTAATGCAAAAAACAACTCTTAAAACAAACACAAACTCCAAAAATGACCCTTCAATCCAAGAACCCACCTTACACGCATCCCCCCATTTTATAGCTTCTCCATCACCACGCCCCCCCCCCCGCAACCCTCCTCCAACCGCTAACAGTGACCAATTCACTGAAATACAATATAAACGGCTGCCATCTCTGGTAGAACCATTCAATCAACCCCCTCATGGTGTATTTAACCTTCCCGAGATGCAAAAAACTCCATACAATCCCCTAGCCATGCCAAAGCAACAGGGTCTGCCTCCGCATCACAAATGGGGCAAAGGCAAGGGCATCTGCCCCTGCACCCATCCATAGCTCCGACACCTCCGAAATGGTAAAGATAGCCCCGAAATTCAGTATTCAAGCTCAATATTTAGGATCGCCGACATGGTGCTAGAGACGGACCTCCAAAAACCCACCAGCGTGGGACAGGACCAGACCATGTGTGTGTAGTGTGTGGGTCCTCTCGAACAGTGCTCACATCTATCCTCCACCCCCTCAAAAAAATGACTCGCCCTAGCCTCAATGAGTGCGTTCAAAACGCTACCTTTAGCTGTATCAGGCTCAGCCTGGCACGCGATCATGTGACATTCATCCTACACAGTGCCTAACTCCATACCTCCTTCTCCAGTATTGGCGCCAATTCCTTCGCCCATTTAGCATTTATCCCTTCCACTGAGCTCAACTCTTCCGCCACGATCCTTTCATACATGCCGGACGTGCTGCCCTCCTCCGACCCCAAACAGATAAAGCTGTTGGCGGCACCACTGGGAACTCGGAGAACATTCTCTTCGCAAAGCTCCTTACGTGGAGGTACCTAAACATGTCTGAGCCTACCAACCCAAATCCCTCCTTCAATATAGGGGGATGGAGGGGGATGTAAAAGCGGAGGCGGAGTTGCGCTACTGGTTCGGGAGAATATCACAGCTGTACTGCGAGAAGACACCTCAGAGGGCAGTGAGGCTATATGGGTAGAGATCAGGAATAAGAAGGGTGCAGTCACAATGTTGGGGGTATACTACAGGCCTCCCAACAGCCAGCGGGAGATAGAGGAGCAGATAGGTAGACAGATTTTGGAAAAGAGTAAAAACAACAGGGTTGTGGTGAGGGGAGACTTCAACTTCCCCAATATTGACTGGGACTCACTTAGTGCCAGGGGCTTAGACGGGGCGGAGTTTGTAAGGAGCATCCAGGAGGGCTTCTTAAAACAATATGTAGACAGTCCAACTAGGGAAGGGGCGGTACTGGACCTGGTATTGGGGAATAAGCCCGGCCAGGTGGTAGATGTTTCAGTAGGGGAGCATTTCGGTAACAGTGACCACAATTCAGTAAGTTTTAAAGTACTGGTGGACAAGGATAAGAGTGATCCTAGGATGAAGGTGCTAAATTGGGGGAAGTCTAATTATAACAATATTAGGCGGGAACTGAAGAACATAGATTGGGGGCGGATGTTTGAGGGCAAATCAACATCTGACATGTGGGAGGCTTTCAAGTGGCAGTTGAAAGGAATACAGGACCGGCATGTTCCTGTGAGGAAGAAGGATAAATACGGCAATTTTCGGGAACCTTGGATGACGAGTGATATTGTAGGCCTCGTCAAAAAGAAAAAGGAGGCATTTGTCAGGGCTAAAAGGCTGGGAACAGACGAAGCCTGCGTGGAATATAAGGAAAGTAGGAAGGAACTTAAGCAAGGAGTCAGGAGGGCTAGAAGGGTTCACGAAATGTCATTGGCAAATAGGGTTAAGGAAAATCCCAAGGCTTTTTACACATACATAAAAAGCAAGAGGGTAGCCAGGGAAAGGGTTGGCCCACTGAAGGAGAGGCAAGGGAATCTATGTGTGGAGCCAGAGGAAATGGGCGAGGTACGAAATGAATACTTTGCATCAGTATTCACCAAAGAGAAGGAATTGGTAGATGTTGAGACTGGCGAAGGGGGTGTAGATAGACTGGGTCACATTGTGATCCAAAAAGATGAGGTGTTGGGTGTCTTAAAAAATATTAAGGTAGATAAGTCCCCAGGGCCTGATGGGATCTACCCCAGAATACTGAAGGAGGCTGGAGAGGAAATTGCTGAGGCCTTGACAGAAATCTTTGGGTCCTCGCTGTCTTCAGGGGATGTCCCGGAGGACTGGAGAATAGCCAATGTTGTTCCTCTGTTTAAGAAGGGTAGCAAGGATAATCCCGGGAACTACAGGCCGGTGAGCCTTACTTCAGTGGTAGGGAAATTACTGGAGAGAATTCTTCGAGACAGGATCTACTCCCATTTGGAAGCAAATGGACGTATTAGTGAGAGGCAGCACGTTTTGTGAAGGGGTGGTCGTGTCTCACTAACTTGATCGAGTTTTTCGAGGAGGTCACTAAGATGATTGATAAGATGAAGGTAGGGCAGTGGATGTTGTCTATATGGACTTCAGTAAGGCCTTTGACAAGGTCCCTCATGGTAGACTAGTACAAAAGGTGAAGTCACACGGGAGCAGGGGTGAGATGGCAAGGTGGATACAGAACTTGCTAGGCCATAGAAGGCAGAGAGTAGCAATGGAAGGATGCTTTTCTCATTGGAGGGCTGTGACCAGTGGTGTTCCACAGGGATCAGTGCTGGGACCTTTGCTCTTTGTAGTATATATAAATGATTTGGAGGAAAATGTAACTGGTCTGATTAGTAAGTTTGCAGACGACACAAAGGTTGGTGGAATTGCAGATAGCGATGAGGACTGTCGGAGGATACAGCAGGATTTAGATTGTTTGGAGACTTGGGCGGAGAGATGGCAGATGGAGTTTAATCCGGACAAATGTGAGGTAATGCATTTTGGAAGGTCTAATGCAGGTAGGGAATATACAGTGAATGGCAGAACCCTCAAGAGTATTGAAAGTCAAAGAGATCTAGGAGTACAGGTCCACAAGTCATTGAAAGGGGCAACACAGGTGGAGAAGGTAGTCAAGAAGGCATACGGCATGCTTGCCTTCATTGGCCGGGGCATTGAGTATAAGAATTGGCAAGTCATGTTGCAGCTGTATAGAACCTTAGTTAGGCCACACTTGGAGTATAGTGTTCAATTCTGGTCGCCACACTACCAGAAGGATGTGGAGGCTTTAGAGAGGGTGCAGAAGAGATTTACCAGAATGTTGCCTGGTATGGAGGGCATTAGCTATGAGGAGTGGTTGAATAAACTCGGTTTGTTCTCACTGGAACGAAGGAGGTTGAGGGGAGACCTGATAGAGGTATACAAAATTATGAGGGGCATAGACAGAGTGGATAGTCAGAGGCTTTTCCCCAGGGTAGAGGGGTCAATTACTAGGGGGCATAGGTTTAAGGTGAGAGGGGCAAGGTTTAGAGTAGATGTACGAGGCAAGTTTTTTACGCAGAGGGTAGTGGGTGCCTGGAACTCGCTACCGGAGGAGGTGGTGGAAGCAGGGACGATAGTGACATTTAAGGGGCATCTTGACAAATACATGAATAGGATGGGAATAGAAGGATACGGACCCAGGAAGTGTAGAAGATTGTAGTTTAGTCGGGCAGCATGGTCGGCACGGGCTTGGAGGGCCGAAGGGCCTGTTCCTGTGCTGTACATTTCTTTGTTCTTTGTTTGTTCTTGTTCAAGTCCTCCAGGTTGGCAAAGCGCTCTTGCAGGAATAAATCACTCACTCTCTCCAGCCCTTTCTCTTTCCACAAATGTGGCATCCAGCCACGCTGGCTCAAACGGGTGATTAGCACAAATGGGCCAGCCTTGAGGCTTAAAATGCAATGTGGAGTTGCCTCCACATTTTTAATATGGTCACCACCACTGGGTTTGCTGAGTACCTTGCCGGTGCCAACGCACGTGGGGCAGTTATCAGTGTCTCCAAGCTTGCCTCTCAACATTACCCAGACCCCATCTGAACCCAGAGAGCCCTTGGATCCACCCCAATACCTTATCCGTCTTGGCTGCCAGGTAATATAATAGCAAGTCCTACATCTAACTGTCACCCCCTTCGGTGCTCCTGACTGACCTCCAAAACTGGATCCACCAATGTAGAGCATGATCTGTGGGCGGCACAGTAGCACAGTGTTTACCATCATTGCCTCACAGCGCCAGGCACCTGGGTTCAATTCAGCCTTGGGTCACTGTCTGTCTGTAGTTTACACGTTCTCGCCGTACCTGCGTGGGTTTCCTCCAGGTGCTCCAGTTTCCTCCCACAGTCCAAAGTTGTGCAGGTTAGGTGGATTGGCCATGTTAAAGTTGTCCCTTTGTGTCCAGGGATTTGCAGGTTAGGTGGGCTTACGGTGAGGCAGTGGGCCTCGGTAGGTTGTTCTTTCAGAGGTTCGGTGCAGATTCGATGGGCCGAATGCCCTCCTTCTCCACTGCATGGATTCTAAATCAAATAACCATCACCGTGTACTCAGCTTTCCTCACCCCAGTGAGAAGTGCCCAACACATAATAAAATAATCAATCCTCAAACACGCCTTTTGTACCGAGGAAAAAAATGAGAACTCCTTCTCCTCAGGATGTGTAAACTGCCACGGATCTACCATGGTCCTCTTTCCCTTCAATTACTATATCAATCCACCCGCTTTACCACCCCCCATGACCCTGACTTCAAGAATAATTCCCCCACCGACTTCCATGAATAAGAACAAAGGCATAACATAATATATTGGAATATTTACAACCAACCCAACCCGAATTTCACATACACAATCTCACCCACAATCCCTCCTCAATCAAGTTCCAGTACTTTAAGGCTTCCGCCAACTCCGGCGTGTCAAAGTAGTGATCCTTCGAGTCCATTGTGACTCTCAGTCTTTCTGGATACACCATCCGGAGATGCACACTTTTGTTCTACAGTACCATCTTTGCCTTATTAAAGGCCGCCCACCGCTTCGCCACCTCGGTGCCAATGTCCTGATAAATGTGTGACCATCTCAGTCAATGTATCGATTCTTCTTGGCCCACTCCAGAACCTGCATCTTCGTTTGAGGAGACGATCACCACCTGTGGAGGCTCATTCGACCGTGGTTCGGCTACTGAGCCTGATAAGCCCTGTCCAATTCTGGAGGGAAGAACACCAATTGAGGGAATCTCTTTGAAAAATACTCAATTGGTCTCGGGCCTTCCACTTCCTCTGGCAAGCCCACCAATTTGAGATTCAGGTGCCATGACCTGATCTTCAGATCCTCAACTTTAGCCTTCTGGCCCTTATTCCTCTTCACTACAAGCACCATTTTAGCTTCCAATGAGGCAAGCTGACCTTCATGCCTCAACAAGGAGGCCTCGACAAGGTCTCCTCCATGCCCTTCAGCATCTCCACTTGTCCCTTCACACTTTGGCCATCTTGCCCAATTGCTCTCATATCGGGCCCAATGCCTCCTCGACTGGGGCTTTGACCTCCTTTTAATCTTCTTTCCCCCCACTCAAATTGCCCATCCATCTGCCTTCCAAACTTCTCCAACTCTTGGGCCAGAACGTCCGCCAGTGTCTCTAACGTGATGAGTATAGCCGCCTCCACCATCTTTTCTCCCCCTGATTCCTTGTCGGGCTACGAGCCGGGGTTTCTTTCCCGTGGCCTTTTTCGCTGAGGCATTTGACATTCATCTGTCGACTGTCCATTCTCCACACCAACCTGCTGGGTTGGAACCCAAAATCTCCTGAACAAAACAGGCAAAAAGGATCAAAATACAAGGACCGTGGCAGGGCCACCTTTAGTGCGAATTGCTATCACATGCTATCACCTTTAACATAATAATTACGAATTACTATTTTGTTTTTGCCTATCTTTAGCTCAGAATTCATACAAAGTAAACATTACAATAGTGTCTCATTTTTATATCCAGAACAGACGACATGGAAACAGAATACCTGACCTTGCTAATTCAGAATATATCTAGCTTGCCACACATATCTTGGTTACAATTCAATTCTTTGAAAGGTATATGTCGAGGGTGGTCCATCTGCTTTAACATTTGTACCATTTTCAGTTTGTAAATGTTATACAGACAAATGGTTTCACTGTTCTCTTGGCGATGACAATAATAATGTACAAGGAAAGACCAACAGGCCAGGCATTCTGACCAACAAAACAACATGTCCTCAGTTAGTGAATATCTTCAATACCAAATAACAGCAGCAAACCCAATCTGACCAATATACCACCCCATCAGCCTACTCTCAATCATCGACAAAGTGATGGAAGGGGTTGCCAGCATTGCTATCAAGGGGCACTTACTCACCGATGGAATGCGGACTGATTCTCAGTGGGTATTGTCATGACCATTCAGTTCCAGATCTCATTATAATTTTTGTCCAAAAAGAACTGAATTGCAGAGGTGAGGGTAGAATGACTGCCCTCAACATTCAAACATCATTTGACTGAATGATTGGCATCAAGGAGAAGATGAAACTTGATCATTGGTGCAAGGGGGAATTGACTGTAGAAGGGATCGGAGGCCTGTTTTGTGCCGACACTTGGACTGGTTCATGTTACAGGTGAGTATTTAATTAAATCTACTATAAGTTAAGCTAGATAAGTAATTAGTTAAAAGACTAAAAACCATGAATAGAGTTGATTAAATATGTAAAAACTAATTAAAAAAAGAAATAGAATAGTTTATATTGGACTGGCAATGCAGTGATATGTTGCAACTGCAGCATGGGATAGTTTGTGGAAAGCATGGCAATCTCAGTCAACTACATCTACAGCAAGCGTCTGCATCTCAAGGGACTACAGCTCAGAATTGTTGAACCAGAGAATGAGGTGCAAACACCACAGAATGTCAGAGAGTGGAGTAGGAGTGGCGGGGGGAGGGAGGGGCTGGTTGGGGGGTGGTGGGTGGTAGTGTGGTTAGTATCAAGAGTTGCTGGGGCGCTTTGATGCAGGAGACAGTTACACCCCTGGCATTAGCAAGTGGTACATGTCTGATTAGTGGTCAGGGAAAGAAGAGTGCGACTGCGTATCAGGATAAGTACTAAGGCCTTTGTCCTTACTCAAAAGATACATGGCTCTTGCAGTTTCTGTGGATAAGAGCAAAATGTGCAGTCTGGATACACAAACTGACTATGGCAGGGTACACTTGAAGCAACGCAAATTGGTAGAGTGAATTGGAGTGCGGTACTGGTAGGGGACAGTATAATCAGTCAGATAGATAGTGTTCGCTGCAGACAGGAGCAGGGGTTTTGAAGAGTTTATCGCCTGCTGACTCCTCCTCATGGCTGAGGAGGACCTTCACGTGAGAAGGGGAGAATCTGGTTGTTGTGGTCAATGTAGGATCTAACAACATGGATACGGTGATGAATGAAGTTCTGCTGAGAAGGTTTATGGAACTCGGATCAAAATTAAAAATTGAACCTCAAAGATAATTTCCGCATTGTCATCTAAACCACCTGCAAATCGACATAGGGTCAAACAGATCAGAGAGTTAAATGGTAGGCTCAAAGAGTGGTGTGGAGGATAGGGCCTTTGATGCATGGGTCTTCGCACTGCACCATGGGTAAAAGGCTCTGTTCCTTTGTGACTACTTACACCAGGCTGGAGTTAGTGTCCTCGCAAATAGTATGACTAGTGTTGGAGGATGGGGCTTTTAACTAGTGAAGGTGTGAAGCAGAGGGTTCAAGTTGTGTACATTTATAAACCTAAAGAGAAAATCTAAGCCACAGAGCAATATAGGCTTGGGGAAAGATAAGCAATGTGTGACTGCAACTGACAAAACATTTTACTGCAATAGTGCCTCAGTGAATAAGGTCAAATTAAGGAAAAACGGTAAGAAATTCAAATTATACGTGATTTATGTAAATGCATGACAATTTGAATTAATGGAAAACTAGAGATAGATGAGTTGACCTAATAGTAATTATGGCGACTTGGTTGAATGGTGACCAAGGTTAGAAATTAAATATTCCAGGGCAATTGATGTTTTGAAAAGAAAGACAAAGTGGCAAAAGTGGATGGAATAGGCTGAGTAATTGTTATGGGCTAGGGTTTCGAGAACTCCAAAGTGTATCATGGAGTTCACCTGACCCACAACTTTTAATAGATTGTGATATGGGGAGCACACGGCTCCCTCTACAGGTGTGGTAAATGGAAAAGCAGAAATGGAAAAGTATTTTTTAAAGCAAAACAATGTTTATTCTATGAACTCAAGTTAACCTTTTTAAAACATACAGTGAACATCATTTCATTTCTTAGCAACCATTATTTCAAATACAACCCCCAAAGAATACAAAACTAAGTAATCCTTAATAAATTCCCACAACAACATCCAGAAGACAAAAGAAACACCTTTTCACAGAAGCACACCAGGTTTAAATTCACTACTGAAAACAGTTATAATTCTGAATTCACCAAATTATCAAGAGATAGTCTTTTCATGGCAGAGAGAACCACAGTACACCTGCTTTGTCTGGCTTCAGCTCCAACCACTAAAACGAAACCAAAAAACACAGACACACCATAGCTTTTCTCAAAGCGAAACTAAAAAGCAGAGCCAGAGCTCAGCTCAACCCACACTCTGACATCACTGCAGTAACATGAGCAGCCAAACATTTCTTAAAGTGACATCCTCATGACACCTCCCCCACAAGAAAAAAAATAAACCATCAACTTCAAGATGGTTTCATTTTTCACCTTTTCACTATCCTTTAAGAAATGCACACAGTAAATATACTTTTTTGTTTCAGAACAGAGCCTTCTTCCTCCAACTGAACCTGCTTCCGTTCATCACATTCGTGACAAAGCATTGGCTGTCACGTTTTCTCATCCTGCCACATGTACAGGGCGGAATTCTCCCCCCCCCACGCTGGGTGGGAGAATCGCCCGGGCACCGTGCGAGTCCTGACACGCCGCCCCGACACCCGTACGCAATTCTCCCACCCCCCCCCCCAAACCGCCGCGGCGCGAATCACGGCTGGCTGCTGGGAGAATCGCCGCATGCCGTTGGTAATGGCCGAGCAGCGATTCTCCGCCCCGGATGGGCCGAGCGGCCTGCCCAACACGACATGTTCCCATCAGCGCCAGCCACACCTGGTCGCTGCCGGCGGAAACAGCTCGGGAACGCTGGGGGGCGGCCTATGGGGGGGGCGAGTGGGTTTCTTGCACCGGGGGGGGGGGCGCTCAATAGGGGTCTGGCCTGCAATCGGTGCCCACCAATCGGCGGGCCGGCCTCTCTGAAGGAGGGCCTCCTTTCCCCCGCTGCCCCGCAAGATCCATCGGACATCTTCTTGCGGGACGGCCGCGGGGAGGACGGCAACCGCGCATGTGTGGGTTGGCGCTGGTCGCGTCATTTACGCGCCGCCGCTTTTACGCGCCGCCAAGGCCCGGCGCGCGTTCATGACGCTCCTAGCCCCCCGGGGGCGGGAGAATAGGGGGCTGGGAATGGCCTCCGACGCCGGAGTAAAACACTCCGGTTTTCACTCCGGCGTCGGGACTTAGTCTCCAGATTGTGCCCACTATTTTTAAATGAAATGGCTGTAACAATAAACTCCAGCGAAACAGCCTTGCATTGTTATTCCGGAATCGCTCCAAAAACGTCAACGGATTATGATCAGTAGATATAATGGTGTCAGATGGATTGCTGGTCTCATAAATGTGAAAATGTTGCAAAGCCAGCACCAAACTCAAAGTCTCCCTCTCAATCGTGGAATACTTTTTCTGGTGAGAATTCAATTTCTTTGAAAAATAACCAAGAGGCCGCTCTAGCCCTTGGTCGTCTTGTAGAAGCTGAAGAGCGGGAACAGAGGAGGATGCTGCCGGACCTCTGAGAACCTTGCCGTGAGTACATGAGTGCTGTAAGGAGTCCGTGTATTCTCGGTAGGAAAGAATAGGGGGACTGTATAGAGAAAAACATTCTCCAATCACACAGGGACGGTAAGTAAATTAATAATGGCGGCGAAAGAAGTTAAAAGGAGGTCCCTGGGCTCCCTGATAAACTCTTATATGACAGACTGACAGTCGTTAATTAAAAAGATGCAGAAGGATGGCTGGGACGTATCACATACTTTGGAACTCCAGAGAGATTGGTTGACAAAACAAACAAAAGACAAGATTTTGGCACATCAACTGGCGGAACTAATAGAACAAGTAAATGTGGTAAAACAGAAGAAGGCAGAACTAGAGATGAGAGTGAAATGTTAAACAAAAATCATAAAGGAATTAGAGTATAAACTGTATGAGGGGGGAAGAATGGGGCCGTGTCCGGACACAACCTCCCTGCCCCCATATGATAGTATAGTACCAACTTAGTGAGGAGACTGAGGAGCCGGTCGATGTGGCACCCATGAGCCGAGGGGGTACCTTGGCAAACCCGACCGCAAGTTACAAACCATTCACCCCGGGACAAAGACAACAGATTATGACCGTCCTGGGAAAACTTCAGCCCCGAAGCCAGAATGTAAACTTTTGGACGGAACTCAATGCCGTCTGGGTGGGTCACCAACTGCACTTAAGAGACATTGACCAACTAGTAAGGGCAGCATGTCCGGCGGACAAGTGGCAACTTGTGGCCGGCGGTCCTGCGGTCCCTGCAGCCCAGGATTTTAGCGGGGGACGCTAGACCCACGCAGTGCCTCTCACAGATGAGATAGACGTCCAACAGCCAGCTTTGCCCTTTTTAAGGCGGAAGTCCAACGAGTCTTAGGTGATTCACCCATAAACTGGAGTAAGATCACTACCACCAAACAAAGAAAAGGCGAGGGAGCGTCAGGATATGGGGAGCGGCTATTTACGGTTTATCAAGAAAGTTCGGGCCAAGCCAACACTGTTAGGACAGACCCGGCATTCATACAAGCCTTCAAGGACGGCTTGTCAAGTAAACATCAGGCCATCATTAAACTGGGGGTAGTGACCGCCAGGAACTATGATGACTTAGTGGAATGGGCGTGCGGGGTACATGGGTGCGCTGGTGAAGACACTGACAGAGTTAAAGTAAAACAGGAAAAGGTGGCGGCTGTGGTGAAGTGGGAGTCCGGTGCGAAGCCCAAGAAAGGGCCATGCCACAATTGTGGAAAAATGGGCCACTTCGCGAAGGAATGTAAGGGAAAGAAGGTTGAGAAACAATGTAACTATTGTAATAAATGGGGCTATCTGGAAGCTACCTGTTTCAGCAAACATGGCAAGCCGCCTAGAGGCCAAAATACCCTATCCGCTGCAGAGTATAAGGAATGGCGCTCACCAAAGCGCTAGAGTTATCAGAAAACAAGACAGTGAACATTTATACAGACAGTAGGTACGCTTTTGGAGTCGTACATTACTACATGACTGCTTGGGGTAGGAGCGGATTTATTATAACATTAGGTAATTCTATAAAACATCAGTTGAGAATAGAAGCCTTCTTAGAGGCTAGTAAATAACCCCAACAGGTAGCAGTGATTAAAATTAAGGCACATCAGAGGGAACCGGACCGGAACAGCTTGGACTGGATAAATCACCAGGGGAATCAATCCGCAGACCTAGCGGCGCAAAAGGCGTTAGAACAGAATGAGGCTGAGGAAGCACCGACCGCCCTTGTCCACACGGAGAAAGAGATAAGCATTAAAGAACTCCATGAGGACACCCATGACGGAGAAAGAAGTACGTGGGGAAAGCAAGGCACGGAGACGGGCAGTGATGGAGTTTGGCAAAAGGATTATCGGGTAATGACCCCCAAATGTATTCAACATACATTATTGGAGCTCCACCATGGGCTTGGACACTCAGGCAGGGAAGTCATGATAGGGAGCCTGGGAAGGGAGTGGTGGTAGAAAGGAATGGGGCGACATGTTGCACAATACTGTCATTGGTGCGTCACCTGTGCCCAGAATAATCCGGGGAGACCCATAAAAGTCTGAATGGGACACCAATCCAGACCACACGGACCATGGGAACACCTGCAGATAGATTTTACAGGTCCTCTGCCACCATCACATGGCAAAACATACTGCCTAGTGATTATCGATCAATTCACCCGATGGGTGGAGGCTTTCCCTACACGGAATTGTACCACCTTGACAGTCGCCAGAGTCTTAGCTGGAGAAGTAATTCCCCGCTGGGGAGTGCCTATTCAAATAGACTCAGACCAGGGTACCCATTTTACTGGAAGTGTTATAAAAACTGTGTGCCGATTAATGGGAATAAAGCAGAAATTCCACATTCCCTACCATCCCCAAAGCTCGGGAATGGTGGAGCGGATGAATCAAATTCTTAAAAATGCGCTAGCAAAGGCAATACAGACGTCAGGAAAAACCTGGACCGAAGTATTGCCTATTATCTTAATGAAACTGCGGGCCACGGGAAACCAAACCTCAGGCTTAACCCCTTATGAACTAATGACAGGAAGGACGATGCAATTACCAGAAGGCATCATAACAGCCAGGACCGATGTGGGTCCCCTAAAAGACAGATTAAAATGGTACGTTCTGGAAATAAGTACACAACTCAAAATGATGCGAAAGAACGTTTGTGATAATCAGAAAAATAAGGACCGGGCACAAGAGCTCGCGATGGCGGCTTACATTCCCCCGGCGGGTAGTAAGGTCATGGTAAAAACCCTGCCCAGTAAACCAGGGTTCGCCCCAAAATGGAGCGGGCCTTACGAGATTATAATTAGTGGAGACACCTGTGCCTGCCTGGACATAAGGGAAAAAGGAGTGTGGAAACATTGGACACAATTAAAATTATATGAGGAAAAGACGACCTCATAGGGCTTCTCTCATTCATACCGGCTATGCGCAGATGAAAAGTTGGACGCGGTTGCTTAAGTCTAAATCAGATAACCAAGCTACGAAGTAATGGATGATGAACTGACGCTTGCTTTTGTATTTATCTTCCAGATCGTTCAATTTATGATTATGTAATTTGTATCTATCGGAATCCTTGTATTGTGCTCGTTGCTTGGCTTAGGGATAAGCTAAGGGAGTGAATGGAGATAAGGATGGGAAGCAAGATGATGTGCTTCCCCAGTCTTCTAAGGAATGTAGTTGCGTTAATCTGTATTGTCACAGGTGTAAGGGTGATGGGATTGGAAGACAATCTTTTTTATAAAACTCATATACGATTGTACGGAAAGCAGTCTGTGTGCTACCCGTTGGCCAAGTCTGTACAGGCCTTGTTTGTGGCCACACCGAGTTGGACCCCCCTCCAACTATACACTGCAGACACGTCAGATAGACCCTGTGTGGGACAGATGGGCAGCTATAGTAGAAACATACAAGGAAGATGCGTGGAACGGATAAACTCCACGCATCCCACTTGCCGGGGAATACAGGGGACTGGAGGAACAAGATGTTCAGAGAAGACAGAGTTCCCCTATGTTTTACGGAGCAGGGATGGGGATGTGTCTATGCCCTTGTCCCCAAAAATTCCACATGTGTACAGAAACAGTGTGCTCACCGACATTGTCGAGTACATCGGGGCCAGTTTGCCTGTACTTGCGATAAGGAAAGATGCTTTAACGTCACAGCGGGGAGACAATTTATTTACGGCCACTGTAACGGAACCCATGTAATCTCCGCTGCCTGGGCGTACCCATTCGATTCTTACCAATTGATCAGTTTTAATGGGATCGAGCCGTTAGATGTTACCGTGCCAAGAAGGGATTTATACCTCCTCAACGGTACATTCACCATGGCGACACCCACCCTCCCGGTCCTCTTTGCGGAGGGAGCAATAGGGCCGCTTACCGTCCCATGCCCTCAGGCGGGTCATAGCCGTAGGAGAATAGTGACTTGGGCAATTGGCATGGAATTCTGCACTGATTGGAAATATCCTGTTACTTTAGGCTCATCACTCGGCTACAGGCTCCTTAGTTCCTTATCGTTGGGAGGATCGGCGGGGGTGATCAGTGTGAAAAGTAGGAATGATCTTATTTATGGCCTAACCACCCTGGGCGATAATACTCGAAAGGGATTAGAGGCCTTTAACCGGGAGTTGTTTGTGTTGAGATTGTACACCAAGCAAACCCGTTATGCAGTAGACTATCAACTAGCCCAGCAAGGGGGAGTAAGTACCATCGTGGGGGATAAATGTATGACCCATGTTACAGATGTGTCTTACAATATCAAGGAAGCTATTGACGCAATAAAAAAACAACTCAATTACTTTAAGCAAGGACCGGGGGGGGGGGGGGGGGGGGGGGGGGGGGGGGGGCTCCACTGGCCTTTTAGAGGAGGATGTGGAACATGGATCATGCATTCGCTAATAATAGTTGCCGTTATGTGTTTGCTTTTTTGCTGTCTTATAAGCATAGTAAAGCTATGTTGTGCTAAGATAATGGGACGGGTCCTACCAGTCACGCCCGTGCAGAACAAGGACGTCTACGATGAATTACTACCGCAAAGGGACCACTCCGAAGTACCTGTTCCCCGTATCAATGACCATGACGTCCCAGACGCGGAAATATCGAGATGGATGTGAAGAGCCCAACTGGTGATGTGGTCAGCTTGGGACATCGGGATGTCCAAGGACCAACAGGGGGGACTGAAGAGGTAGAATTCCGAACGGACTACAGAAGATACAAAATGGATGCCGTCTGATACAAAATGGACTCTGTCAATGTTCTTGACCCTATGTCATTATCAGTGTCTGCTGCTGAAGTAGTAAAGCTTTGTGCAAAACAAGTGATCCACAACCAGATACATCCGAGAGACAATGAGCCGTTGGCAACCTTTGCTCAATAGCTGTATTCTTAGCTACTTGTAACTGACAAAGGGGCCCTAAATTGAGGACCTAGCAAGGAATGAGGAAGAACATGTTTCAATGTGGCTGGACTATTGACCCCATGACTTTATGTAACCGTTATCTATGTAATGAATTGATCGGGTATGGCAAACTGCCAATTAGAGGCTACAGGAGCTAAGTTGTAGCCATTTATGGCATTGAAGATGCATGTTATGAATTGTGACGCGGACAGAATTGATTGGGTATATGTAAATGCGAATGCAAACTAATTCTGCTTTCCTTCTGTATATTAACCCAGTGCGACTACAGCTCAAGCGAGAAAAGGTGCTGCACAGGCCATGGGGGTCAAAGGCCTTTTCTCCCAGCACTCTGAAAATTAATAAATTGCTTCTTTACTCACTCAAAGGTCTGTCCGTGAGTATTTTCACCTACAAAGCACCGCACCTACACCCACATCACTCGCATCAACCGCCACTTTGAATGGTTTCATATAATTTGGGATGGCTAACACAGGGGCCGTGGTTAACACAGCCTTCAGGCCGTCAAATGCCTGTTGACACCCCGCTGTCCACTGGAATTTGTTACGCTTCTTGAGCAAGTCCGTCAGTGGTGCGACCACACTGCTAACATTCGGTACAAATGTCCGGTAAAATCCACTCATACCAAGAAATCGCATTATTTCCCGTCGTGTCAAGGGTATCGGAAACTCCCCAATATCATTATCATAATGTTTGTTTTCACATCCCGTGGACCATTCGACACTATCCGATTGTATGGCCAAGGAAAGTGACTTGGGCGTTTCCAAATTCACTTTTGGCTAGGTTTATCACCAAACCCACCTCCTGAAGTCAATCGAATAACTCCATCAGATGTTTCAAATGTTCTGTCCATGTCTGGCTGAAAAGTACCAGATCGTCGATGTATAACCGCACAATTGGGTAATCCTGAAACAACTGTATTAGTTAACCATTGAAATGTGTCTGGGGCGTTTTTCATGCCAAATGGCATATCTTTGAATTGGTATACACCATCTGGAGTCACAAAAGCTGAAACCTCCTTCGCCCTTTCGGATAAAGGTACCTGCCAGTAACCTTTAAGTAAATCCAGTTTGAAAATAAAAGCTGATTGTCCCGCTTTCTCAATGCAATCCTCCAAACGTGGGATAGATAAGAGTCCGTTCCTGTAACTGCATTGACCTTTCTATAGTCCACACACAACCATTGGGTACCATCTGGTTTAGGTACCATTACTATGGGTGAGCTCCATTGGCTGCAACCCACTTCAATTATGCCATTTTTAAGCATACTCTCAATCTCTTTGTTAACCTGTGCCAATGTTAAAGGGTTAAGTCTATATGGATGTTATTTGATTGGAACAGCCTTTCCCACATCTACATCATGTATAGCCATTTTAGTACTTCCCAGTTTATTTTGACAAACTTGCCCATGTGATACCAATAACTCTTTCAGGTCAGTCTGTTTTTTCTCTGGAAGTTAATTCAACAATTTATCCCAATTTTTAAGAACATCCTCATTTTCCAATTTAATTTGAGGTATGCCAAATTCACAGTCATCTGGATTTGGTTCGTCACTTTGAGTTAGAATCATTAAAACCTCCTCCTTTTTCTCTCCTTCCATTTCAAAGTACCTTTTAAGCATATTCACATGACACACTCGGTGAGTCTTCCTTCTATCTGGTGTTTTTAGCACATTATTCACCTCACTTAATTTCCTTTCAATCTGATAAGGTCCACAAAACTTTGCTTTTAAAGGTTCACCTACCACTGGTATCAACACTAAAACTCTATCTCCACTGGAAAAACTACGAACTTTGGATGTCTTGTCCGCTACCCGTTTTATCACATTTTGTGCAACTTTTAAATGTTGTCTTGCCAATTCACCTGCTCTATTTAATCGTTCCCTAAAATTTGACACATAATCCAATAACGTAATTTCCAATTTCTCACTCACCAATTTTTCCTTAATCAATTTAAGTGGTCCTCTTACCTCATGGCCAAAAACTAGTTCAAAAGGACTGAATTTGGTTAACTCATTGGGTGCATCCCTAATTGCAAACAGTACGAATGGAATTCCTTTATCCCAATCCTCTGGATAATCGTGACACTAGGCCCTCAACATTGTCTTTAATGTCTGATGCCACCTTTCTAATGCTCCCTGCGATTCTGGGTGGTACGCAGTTGATTTAAATTGTTTTGTTCCTAAGCTATCGATAACTTCTTTGAATAACCTTGAGGTAAAATTTGATCCTTGATCCGATTGTATTTCTATAGGTAGTCCATATCTAGCAAAGAATTTAAGTAACTCCTCCACAATCTTTTTAGCTGTAATATTACATACTGGAATAGTCTCAGGAAACCTAGTAGACACATCCATTATCGTCAAAAGATATTGATTCCCACTTCTGGTTTTAGGAAGCGGTCCTACGCAATCAATTTGGACCATTGTAAATGGTTCCTCAAATGCTGGAATTGGTATTAAGGCCGCTGGTTTTATCACCGCTTCAGATTTCCCTATCACTTGACGTGTGTGACATGATCGACAAAATTTAACTACATTTTTATGTAGTCCAGGCCAATAAACATGTTTTTGGATTTTAGCTTGAGTTTTCCTTATTCCAAAATGACCTGCCACTGGTACCTTACGTGCAACTCGCAAAACCTCCTTTCCATACCCTACCGGCAATACTACTTGATGAACTTCTGCCCACTTTTCATCCGCCTGCATATGTAAAGGTCTCCATTTACATATCAAGACATCACTTTTACAGTAATAACACTCTGGTATACACTCAGTTTCCTCTTCCATGTATGCTTTCTGATACATCCGTTTTATTGCTACATCTTTCTGTTGTAACTCCGCCAATTTTCCTGAACTAAAATATCTGCCTCATCCTCCACCTGTTCTTGTTCTTTTTCAGCCATCCGATCAAAAATAGTTTCTGATAATTGCACTTCCACTTCATCTTCACTCTTTGATTTCTCCTCTTGTCTTAACCTGTGACTTTGCGACCTTGTTACTACACAATCCGGAAAAATCCTAGGATATTCGTCCTTCAACACATCAGTTGTCTGATTTTCCACTGGCTTATCAACCACAGTAGGCATCACTCCCACCTGCGATCCAGCTATATCATTACGCAAGATAAACTGTATTCCTGGAGAAGATAGTTTCTCTATTACTCCGACTACCACTTCGCCACTCTTCACTGGACTTTCCAACCGTACCTTATATAATGGAACACTACTCCTCTCACCCTGAATTCCACATATTACCACCTTTTCTGGCAATATTCTTCCCAAACTACATAACTCCTCAACTCTTACCATTAAAAATTGACTAGCTCCCGTATCTCTTAAAATTGTGACTTCTTTACCTGCTCCTCCTGATACATATGAGTAAACTTTACCCACACAAGTAAATTCTTTGAAGACATCTGGTTCCTTCTTATCAATCACCTCTCGATCAGGCTGTACAATCTTTTGCACCTCCTTCACTTCACTTGGCCTTTACCACTTTAACAAACTTTAACAAACCCCACTGTCTTATCCTGTTTTACCACATCAGCCTTTCCAGTGCTTTTCTTCAACCACCAACACTGTGACTTTACATGGCCTAGTTTATTACAGTGAAAACATTTGAAACTTTTCATTACTTTTCCACCCTCCTGTATTTCCTTTTTAATCTGAGGTACACTCTCCTTATTATCTCCCATCAGATCACCATTAACTTTACTACTTGAGTATTTCTCATGTCCCCAGTTTCTATCCCTCACAGGCTGAAACTGATGTCGGAAAGCAAACTGATTTATGAACTAATTCATAATCATTTCTGCTGCTAACCTCACAGTTTTAACCCCCTGCTCTTCCACATGAGTTCTCACTACATCAGGAATGGAATTTTTAATCTCCTCCAAAAGTATAATTTCTCTGAGATCTTCATACGTTTGGTCTATTTTCAAAGCCCTTATCCACCTATCAAAATTACTCTGTTTGAGCCTTTCAAACTCCAGGTATGTTTGACCAAATCCTTTCCTTAAATTTCTAAACCTTTGTCTGTAGGCTTCAGGCGCTAGTTCATATGCACCTAAGATGGATTTTTTCACATCCTCATACGTCCCAGGTACCTCCTCTGGTAGTGATGCAAACACTTCACTAGCCCTACATACCAGCTTTGCTTGAATCAGTAATACCCACAGGTCCTGTGGCCATTTCATTTGTTTAGCTACCTTCTCAAATGAAATGAAAAAGGCTTCCACCTCCCTCTCGTCAAACCTTGGCAATGCTTGGAAATATTTAAATAGATCCCCACCAAGCCTTCGACTATGACGCTCTTTTTCACTATCCTCATCACTATCATCCAACTGTACGTCCCTTTACGCCTGCCAATTTTAACTGACTCATGTTTCATGGCCATTTTCTGAAGTTCTCTCTCTTTATCTTTTTCCCTGATCTGTATCTCCCTTTCTCTTTCTTTTTGTTCTGCTAGGGCTATTCTTTCTTTTCTCCTTTCTTGTCACTCCTTTTCTTTTTCCTCTCTCTCTCTTTCATATTTAAGCTGCTTTACTTCTTTCTCATGTTCCATTTGTTAAGTTGTAACTGAATTTTTGCCATTTCCAATGAGTCAAACGGTATCTCAGGCAACTTTAAATGCTTAACCACTGCCATAATTACCTCATCTTTTTGCATTTTGTCAGGTAAAGTTAACTGCAATGTTTTTGCC
This sequence comes from Scyliorhinus torazame, assembly GCF_047496885.1. Lineage (NCBI taxonomy): Eukaryota > Metazoa > Chordata > Chondrichthyes > Carcharhiniformes > Scyliorhinidae > Scyliorhinus > Scyliorhinus torazame. Next base: position 347,402,985 of record NC_092708.1, read on the forward strand.
AACTCTAACAGTCTGCTTTTAGTCTCTGTCCGTAAGGTACTGCGTGTGACCGTCCCCACCCCCAAAAACTTCAGAGCCTCTGAAAGAGCCATTTTCCACAACACACTCCCCACTTAAACTGGAATACCACACCTGAAAAGCACCCATAATATGCTCAACCCTCACTGTCTTTAAGTTCACTAAGCCAATCCAATAGATAAACTTTTATCCCCCTCGAGCCCCCAATTTGTTATGGGCCAGGGTTTAGAGAACCCCAAAGTGTATCATGGAGTTCACCTGACCCACAACTTTAATAGATTGTGGTATGGGGAGCACACGGCCCACTCTACAGGTGTGGTACACCAGAAATGGAAAAGTATTTTTTAAAGCAAAACAATGTTTATTCTATGAACTCAAGGTAACCTTTTTAAAACATACAGTGAACATCTTAGCAACCATTAATTTAAATACAAACCCAAAGAATACAACACTAAGTAATCCTTAATAAATTCCCAAACACCATCCTGAAGACAAATGAAACATCTTTTAACAGAAGCACATCAGGTTTAAATTCACTACTGAAAACAGTTATAATTCTGAATTCAGCAAATGATCAAAAGATAGTCTTTTCATGGCAGGGAGAACAGCAGTACACCTGCTTTGTATGGCTTCAGCTCCAACACTAAAATGAAAGCAAAAAAACACAGACACACCCAAGCCTTTCTCAAAGTGAAACTAAAATGCAGAGCCAGAGCTCAGCTCCACCCACACTCTGACACCACTGCAGTAACATGAGCAGCCAAATATTTCTTAAAATGACATTCTCATGACATAATAAAGGATGATATAGGAGAACAACGGGGAAAGATGGTGGGCGGGATTCTCCATTGGCTGACCCTGACATCAGGAAACCCGATTGCGCAGGGAATCGGTTCCGATGCCGATATCGCGGTGGGTGCCGATTTCATGCCAAATGGCAATTCTCAATAGCGGCGTCAATGCGGTCCAGAACGCACGTAAAGTAAACACTGTTTGCATTAACGGGCCCGACCCAATATTCTCCAGAGACTCTCACAGTGCTGGCCAGTGACTGATCAGGGGTGCGGCCATGAGAGGGGGTGGGGCATGCGCGGGGAGAGCCAACCGGGGCCACCATGTAGACCAGTGGACGAAGGTAAGCACCATGCTAATATGTCGGCCCGTCACTCCCTGCAGACAATGAATATTGGAATTCAAGCAGCAATGTTGGCCTTCCTGCTAGTCGCCACAGCCCTGGGGGATGCCCTCAGCTGTACAAGCTGGAGCTGCTCGAGAAGGAGGAGGAAGCTGCAGTAGCAGAGCGTGCAGCAGCAGAGTGTGCAGCAGTGGAATCTGCCCCAGAAGACTAGGATGGAGAGCCAGCCGCCCAACAGACAGAGGAGGAGGAGGTGCAAAGGAGGCACCGCATGAGGCCTCATGAGTACCGGCAGCGCCTGTTATTCGAGGATCTGCCGGACTGGGCATCCCATCTAAGACTCTGGCTGAGCAGAGAGACAGTGCAACATATCTGCCAGATCACGGCGCACCTGGCACCGCAGGGGTTTGGGGAAGGACAGCAACTCCCATTGACTGTCAAGGTGACAGTCGCCCTAACCCTTTACGCCACGGGTCCTTCCAGACGCCGACTGGCGTCCTGAGCGGGATCTCTCAGTGTATCCACACCGTCACGGAGGCCCATTATGCCCAGTCAGCTCAATACATCCATTTCAATGTGGACTGAGCCCATCAGGATGCCTGGGGTTCACAACCATCGCCGATATTCCCCTGGTCCAGGGGGTGATCTACGGGATGTGTGTCCCCCTACGAGCACCTGCAGATGATAGGCCGCTCAACAAACACCGAAATGGGTTCCACTCGCTGAATGTGCAGCTGATGTGTGGTCACCAGCTGGATATCATGAACGTCTGCGCCCGATATCCGGGCAGTGTGGACGACAACTTCAGCCTGGCACACTTGATAATTCCTGACATGTTCAAGATGTCCCCCAGCTGCGGGTCTGGCTCCTGGGTGACAGGGGTTATCCACTGCGGTCATGGCTGATGACACTTATCCGGAGGCCTCAGACCAGGGCGGAGACCCGCTACAACAATATCCATGCAGTAACCAGGACCGTGATCGAGTGGTGCTTTGGCCTCCTGAAGGTGCCTGGACCGCTCTGGAGGGGGCATCCAGTATGACGCTGAGAGGGGTGCCTGCATCGTGGTGGCCTGCTGCATCCTCCACAACATCACGCAGCAGAGGGGCGATGTGACGGAGCAGGAGGTTGAATGCCAGGCCACGTCCGACAAGGAGGATGCGGAAGAGAGAGAGGACAGGCAGGATATGGGGCCCAGACATGCACGTGAGGCCGCATGACATGTGCGCCTGAGCCAACGCGCATGGGAAGCTCTGATCGCCTCCAGGTTCACTGACTAGAGGGGGCGGGGGGCGGGGGGGGAGAGAAATTAGCCAGGCGAATGGACACCGCATCCCACCCCCACCCCACCCTCTCTCCCCCGCACCCCCCAACCACCCCTCCACGCAAATCCTGCGCCGGTGTCAACAATTAGTCTCAGGAACAGAGAATCCAGCCCGAGAACTTTCTTCTGCATCTGGTAGGACGCCATCATGTGCAGAATAACACAACACCTTTGCAGCATTGCTGTCAGCATTGCTGGGAAACAGAGTGCAGCTTGAAGGAAGACAGCAAAGAGTTTTTAATGAAAGTCTGATCCAAGAGAGAAGACTGAAGAGGGTTTGGACCATCTGAAAGAGAAGAGAAGAACTCTGAGTAACTTTTTGTTCCCTCGAAGGACTCTGGGAAGGAGCTTCAGCAGAGGAATAATCTTCACCTCCAGGAAAGGCTGTCACAGCTGTATCATCAACTGTTGTATCAATGACTGAAAAAGCATTGAAGATCTGGGGCGAGATTCTCCGTCCTGCCAGCCCTGTTTTCCGGTGAGGTGCGCACCCGCCGGCAGTGGGATTCTCCGTTCCAGCAGCTGGCAAATGGGGTTTTCCATTGTGGCCACCCCCATGCCATTGGGAAACCCGTGGTGTGTGGGTGCAGTGCCGGTGAAGTGGAGGATTCCGCCATCCGAGAATCCCGCAGCTAACATTTCATAAATTTCGACGACAAAGGTAAAAATGATCAAATTCCTGTAAGATTGTCAGGGAAAGCAGAAGATATGATTTTACTTTGACATTTTGGGAAAACTGTCTCCTTCCTGGGAGTAGTGGGTAGAGAGCCACACCTTTCTGTATGAGACTGCTCCACTATGGGGAATGGGAACAGTTGCTGAGAATATGGAGACAATACAGACTCATATTCTGTATTGAGAGGAATTTCCTGTAGACAATCAGTTCAGAGACAAAATTACTGTACATGATCAGCAGCTTCAGAAATGGTAGAGATTGTGCCACAACTTCTGTGCTGATCTCCAGCTCTGAAGTAAAGAAGACTTTCAGGTGGGATTGAAGTATGGGTGCCAGTTGACTTTCTCTTTGTATTGGTACAAGCTGTTTAGCAGTGTGATCCTCTATGGATTCGGACCTGGACTCAGGCAAGGTGTTCTCTGAGGAAGACTTCATGGACAACAGGCGATAGAGTAGGGAATACATTGGTAGGCTGAGTGGAACCAGGACCTGAATGCTGCTCAGCCACAGATAATTCTTCTAAAAAGACAACAGAGACTTCATCAGGTGTAGCCATCAATGTGAAAAATGAATCATTCTCTGGGACCTCAACCTCCAAGCAATCTACGGCAAGGGATTATTCTTCATCATTCTCTTTGAAGAGCCCAATTCAGGCCCATTATGTTTTCATGGGGGTTCTTTCTGTATCCGCCACCTCTGGCCTTACTTCAATGTCTGCTCTGGGTCTAGTGGATGGTGTCTCTGTGAAAGAAAGGAACTTATTGCTGAGTGTATAAACTTCCCCAGCTCCTGAAGGCTGAATTTACACTGCTTCTAAATACAAGGTTGAAGGTTATTACATGAAAGACGATGAGTCATTCAAATGAGGAGCACCATCTGTCTTTTCTAGGATTCCCCGAAGTATCCCAATATTGCTACTCAATAAGGATGTACATTGATTGTGAAGAAAATAGAGAAAATCATAAATCTGTTGCCTCTTGTAGCTATGAGGAGCAATAATCCTGCCTTTCATTGGAAGATCTATGCTGCCTGAACCTTACAACTTGATGCCTGATGCATGAAGATTATTGGCTGAAGCCAGTCGAGGTGATCTGCTAATATGTAAACAGCCGCTCTATCAAATTGAAAAGTAATATTGAAGCCTTGAATTTGGACTGTAGCTGACCCATTGTCTGGATTAGGACTATTTACTTCCACTTGGAATTCTACAGTGTCAGCTGTTCCTCAACTTTCCATGTTCTGGAAGGAATATGTTTCATAACTACTTGTTGGTCTGTGCCTTTAATTAAAGTAGCTGGATTTACAGAAACATTTGAAATGTCCAGTTTTGCCACAGAGGAAGCATTCCGCACCCCCTGCTGTTGGCATCTATGCTGGGTCTTTGCACCATAATACTCTGATTTCTGAACAATAAGTCAAGAAAAGGTGCCCGATGCTCACGCCTGCTGACTCCCAGAGAGATATGTTTACTTTCTAGACAGGGCTAGGGGTCTAAAGGACAGCGACGTAGAATTTCTATTTGGATACAACTTCATGTGATTCACACTGCCATGGAGATGGATTTTGAGAGGTTAAGGGTCCATGGAAAGCCATTGTAGGGCAATAAGGTTTCCTAAGCTATTGCTGCACCTCACAGGGTCAAGTCAGTCTGCAGGAATCTGAGAGAGAGTCAAGTCAGAGCAGGCTCAAGATGGAGGCAGCTATATAAATGCAAGGCCTTTCTTTCTTCCTTTTATTTAAATAGTTAAATCAGACTCATACACCAGTTGCCAAAACATGGCCTAATTTTTCTGTCCCAACCGTTGTGCCATGCACATGCCCAACCCAATAGTAAATTCACCAGTAGCCCTCAAAGGAATTGTTTAGATCACTCTAAAAACAGCTTACATTTCTTTTCATTCATTTTTTTAGGTTTGGTGGAAAGGCGTGATTTTCCTGGATCCACCACCCCCCCGCAAACCCCCCCCCCAAATAAAAATTCAGCCTTCTCCGTCATGTGCATTGTCCCCAGCCAAGATTACTTCCTTTCCTCACCAAATGACCATACTGTCAGCCAGTGTTGGAGCCAGACAATTTTGCACCTACCTTGACTGAGCAGCCTATTGGTCCTCACAGCTCACTACGAACATATTACTGAGGCCCGATCTTCAGACCCTTTGCTGTTACAATCATACGGGCGTGTAGCATGATCACATTTCACACTTCCTGAATGGTGATCACAGAAAATAACCCCCACTGTGTGGAACTTTCTTCCACTCGTCTTCCATTGTACCTGAGCCACACCTTCTCATTAGAACACAAGAATTAAGAGCAGGAATAGGCAATCCAGCCCCTTCCGCCCACTCCGCCATTCCATACGATCATGGCAGATCCCCTCTCAGCCTCAGCTCCACTTTCCTGCCCGTTCTCCATAACCCTTCAACCCATTACTAATTAAAAACCTATCCAGCTCCTCCTTAAATGTATCCAATGTCCCAGCATCCACCACACTCTGGGGTATTGAACACCACAGATTCATGACCCTTGTTTTAAATCTGCCGCCCCTTATTCTAAAACAATGACCTCTCATTCTGGATTTCCCCACAAGAGGAAGCATCCGCTCTTCGTCTCCTTTGTCAATACCTTTTATCATCTTATATACCTCTCATGCTTCGAAACATGAGAGAATATCGGCATAAACTGCATAAATCTCTCTTCATAAAACAGACCCCTCAGTTCTGGAATCAATCTAGTGAACCTCCTCTGAACTGCTTCCAATTCAACTACATCCCTCCTCAAATAAGGGGACCAAATTGTACACAGTGCAGTACACGACACCTAAAAAGCAATCTGTCCCAGGTCTCTCTCTGCGCCATGTTATACAACCAGCTACTGGATGTCTGTGACAGCCAGCTGGCAATATTTGTGTGGACTGTCCTCAAATCGCATAAATCAAATTGGAAGTTTGAGAGAGAATTAGGGAAGGAATTCAAAGCTGAATCCCAGCTTCAATTTGTTGCATTATCAGGCCATCCGAATCTGGAAGTTAAAATAGAGTAATCTAGAATAAACTGATAAAACAAAAGGCTTCAAAAAAGACATTTGAAAAATAAATTGTAGTCTGTCCACAGACAAGTTTCTATTGAAGAAATTCAGAAAAAACACCAGGAACATCTTCTGTGTCAAGATGTATGTAATATTAAAGCTGATTCTGCTCTCTCCAAAATTGGATAGTTAAGTCCATCTGATCTGTCCGTTCCTCATGCCATGGGACATTTCTCCAGTATTGTGGGCTGGATACAGAAACTCCTAACAGAAATAAATGGCAGCTTCATAAACATTATCCAATGATCAGGAGGTGTGAAAGTCCAGTCATTGACTGGAGAAATCGAGTTTTCTTCTCTGTTCTATCCAGACCTCTCATAATGTTATAAATTAGTTAGTTGTCCTCTCAACGTCCACTGCTCCAACGTAAAAATAACCCAAGCTCATCCAACCTTCCCTCATAATTAAAATCCTCCAGTCGAGGAAACATCCTTGTAAATTCCCTTTTTACCCTCTCGAGGACAATCACATTGTACAGCTGAAAGGCTGAGGCAGACCGAATGGGAAGCGATTTGTGTGGAATAACAACACCACAACTAACTGAATGGGCTGAACAACATTCTGCTCTGTCTATGTTATGTAATTCTATATAATTCACCTGACCTCACATCCACTGCAGCAATGTTGATAACAGTGTATAATGCTGCTCAGCAAATAGCCAGGTACATTTGTAAAGTTTCACTTACTACAAAGAGCCACTAACAATACAACTTGAGACTGTCAGTCCCACATCCTGCCAAGCAAGTCTTTGGTATAACTGTGCCCTTATTTTCACTGACTGAAAATGATGTCACCACAATAAGTTGGGAAAGCAGCAACATTTTCACCGTTGAACAGCAGGTTTTAGTATTCCCTGCTTTTGGTCTCGGCTTTGACCTTTATAATTGAGTTGCCCAGCTGGGCAGCAAATTCTTCTAATTATATGCCTTAGAAACAGAATACAAATATTTCATGGGTATCACACGCGCGGTGTCACATCCCACTCTTTGGATACACTAAATCAGAAGCAAAACAGACTAATTTTCTACTTTTGCAGTCAGCTGAAGCAGTCGCACATCCACAAACACTATCAGTGTGAAAATGAAAGTGGCTTTATTTAGCTCTGGGATGTACGATCGAAATATTATGTCTGATTGGTCAGGAAGAGGGATTCAATTTATCAGTGCCACACACCTTAAACCCTTCCTTTAGCAATGCTGGCAGAGAGGGGACCTGAGAACTGATTATAACCTTGCAAGAGTATTTGGTAGGGCACAGTTCAGTATTTCATATTTGCAAAGGTCAATCTTGGCACCGGGGAAATATCCTGGGACAAAATAAAGGTTTTGTAGTTCAATTCAATCCAGGAATTTGATACCTTATGTGTGTTTCAAGCAATAAATCAAGTGATAATTTGTTTTCCCCTCGGTACCAACCAAGAAAAAGCTATTCAGACTTGACTATCTGGGAATAGTCATGGATTACAACATTTGCAGTGCGTCCAATTTAATTTAACTTTTATCGGTTGTTCCAAGCTGAGCTTAGTAAATGTTAATAAAAGCGTTCTCATCTTTTCCACTTACTTATTATTTAGCATTTTATCCGTTAACTATCCCTTAATGTATATGGTAGGATTACACACCTGCGCTCAGTACATACAGAAAGCCTTTCCCCAGTGTAATCACCACTCGGTTAATTATACAATCAGCCATTAATAAAGCCTTCAGAACCCACTGGAGACATGGCTTAATGTTTTTATAAGAATTGAAGAATAATCACAGCCTTACGTCCTTGCCTAGTAGAGGTCATATAACTCCCGACTGCATCAGAATAAAGTCCAAATTTGTTTAAAAGAAGATCAGCAATGGAAGTCTGATCTTTTGTAAAATTAGTTGTATCATTAATTCGAATATAATATTAAAAATTGTAATGATTAATCCACGAGGATATGTATGAGAGCTAAACCGGATTCTCCGTCGGCGGGATCCTCTGTTTCGTCGGCAACGCACTCACGCCCGCGGATTTCCCGACGGCGTGGGAGTGCCCACAATGGGAAATCCCATTGGCTGGCTGGTGGGACGGAGAATCCCGCTGCTGGCAGGGGCGCGCCGCACCAGAAAACAGGTGCGGCGGGGCGGAGAATCCCGCCCAGGAATGTTGAATGGAAGAAAGGGTATGTCGGGGGGAGGGGAGGTGTTAAGAGAAAATATGAATCCCTTAATGAGCAAATGAGATACATTGGTTCTATGGGTTCTCAGTCTGAGAGGCCGTCGGGGGTGGGGTGGGGTGGCGACCAAATGGGATGACCCCAAGGAACCATTTCTGGATTGAGTGCCGCAAAGTGTGTGTAATATTTTGGATCACTGCTCTGATGTCGTCACCTAAAAGAATTTGGCATACATTCTCCCTTTAACTCATAGGGGGTCTGTCAGTTCAACACAAACTGAAATTTTAATCACCGTCAGGGGAGTCAAAATGTAGCATTTTATTAATTTAATTTATTTGATTCGATAACAGCACAACATATCCTGGCAGTGAAGCTACCCATCCTCCAAATGACCTCAGGGATGATGGGGAGGTGAACTCGAGAGGGTGTATTGGTTTTCCAACTGTGTCGGCCCGTTTCCACATTCTCACTCGCATTGCTTCAAACAATCTTATTTCTCTGGTAAGTAGTGCTTGAAGTGGCAATGTTGACGCTTGCTGTGCAACGCCAGCTCAGAAAGTGGAAGGAATACGATTATATGGTTATTACACAGTTCGATCAAATGTTCTGTTTTGAAGTGTACAGAATTTCATCGTACAATATGAGATGAAGCATCAAATTCCTAATTATATTTCTAGGCCTCAACAGCTTATTTTAAATCTTTAATTCATTTAAATTATGACTGAGGAGCACAGAAGAAAAGCAAAGCATATAATTACCATTTTAATTAAATTCTTGATTTTTCTACCAGAAAGAGACAAAAATGAAAAGGCATTAAAATCACATCAGGATTAATGACAGTGAGCACGATACTTAATTCTGAAAAAGTTTCACCAAGTAAAATAATAAATGTCTTGTGAGATCATCTCCACTGATCCTGCGAAAAAAACTAGAACTGGAACACTTTGTCAATTATTTCAAGGATAACGTTACGAATGTCAGGGAGTGGTCATGTACTCTGTGTCTTTTATTATTACTACCCTTAAGGGCTAAGTTTGATGAGGCCTTTCAGTAGGCCCGGGGGGTTACAATGTGAGATTCTCCCACGCCAGGCCAAAGTGAGGCAGGCAGCATGAAAACCTTATGCTGCGATGCCCATCTCAATGATTGTGGCATGCAGCCCATCACTAAACACAGTGCTGACTGGCTGCATGTTCAGCAGGGGGCGCATGTGTGGCTGACATTAGGTACAGCCAATCTGTAGTTCTTAAAGCCAGCTTGCCTCTCTTAAAGGGGATGTACGCTCGTATTACTTCAGCTGTCAGAACTGTGTCCAAAATAGTTTGAGGAACAGAAGGAGGCTGCAAATGGGGCAACAGGCAAGAGAAAGGGCTGCCATGTTCTCAGACGGCCTGAAGACCTCAGAGCAGGTTGGGAGGAGAAAAAAGGTGGGGCGGAGTTCTCTGATAATAGGGTGATGTCCCCACACCCACGAGAAAACGGGCGTGAATCACTCTGGACTTTTTTCTAGAAAGTCCAGAGTGATTCTCCGTTTTGAAGGGGGCTTGCAGGGCCCTGGAGTAGTCCACGCAGCTGCGGCTGCCGCTACGGGCCCTGCACTTCCGGCAGTGGGCTGGCCCCCACAATATAGCCCCCCAAATTGCGCACACCCGCCGATCGGTGGCCCCCAATCACGAGCCTGGCCGTCCTGGAGGCCCCCCGGTGATAAATCACCCCGCTCCCAACCAGGGCGGCCGCGGACTGGGTCCGCAGCCGCCACTCCAAGTGCCTGCTGGGTCGAACCATGAGTGAACTATGCCGGCGGGAACTCGGCTTGTTGCCGGTGGAGAATCACCACGGGAGCCTCTTTCAATGTCCCCCGACCGGTGCCGTACCGACTGCGTGCGCTTGACTGGCGGCGATTCTGCAGTCCACGCAGAGTCGCGGGAAGGCGTCGGACCCGATCGCGGGTCTGACGCCCCATTCTCCACCCCCATGCCGACTGCGATTTCGGCGCGAAGGTTCGGAGAGGCCCGTCCGTGATTTTTCCACAGGGGGTCTGGAGGCCCTCATGGCAAACTCGCCAAAGGGAATTGAAGCAGGTGGGGACAGAAGTCAATTTCTGGAGCCTATTCCAGAGGATCTAGTTGCAGTGCTGAAAATAAGTTCCATCATCTCACACAGGTCAATTGATGCATCTCCAGATGACACCTCCTCCCTAGTGCTAAACCTCTCATGCTGCTCATGCACCACAGCCCCTTACTCACCTATCAGCAACACTGCTAGCCTTCCACATACTCCCAGTGATTCAGCCCAGATAAGCATATCATTCAAGCGGATTGCAAAACACTCACTAACATTCTTTCCTCTTCACTGCAGCCCAAGATTGCACATCAACATGACGAACAGCAGAGAATTGGTGGAGACCGGATAGAACTGCATCACCTGGCCGCTTTGGATTGGAGGATAGTGCTGCACCTCATTGGGCCAGTGGTCCCTGAGGCCATTGTGTCCTGTGTGGCTCAGACCATTTGGGGGACAGTGTGCTCCTGCCTCATACATCATCTCAATTCTCACTTCCCTCTGAGACTCGCCACCTTAACATGGTGAAGACGCTTGTGTGCTCTGATGGTCCGTTGAGTGAGGCATCAAGAGCTCTTTGCTCCTTGATCGATTGATAGTTTGATTGATATTTATTGTCACATGCACTAAAGTACAGTGAAAAGTATTTTTCTGCGGCCAAGGGAACGTACACAGCACATACATAGTAGACAAAAGAATAATTGACAGAGTACATTGACAAATGGTATACCAACAAATAGTGATTGGTTACAGTGTGAAACAAGAGCAGAACAGGAGCAGCACAGGACGTCGTGAATAGTGTTCTTACAGGGAACAGATCAGTCCGAGGGAGAGTGATTGAGGAGTCTGGCAGCTGTCGGGAAGAAGCTGTTCCTATGTCTGGATGTGCAGTTTGTTTTGTTAAGCTCTTGACGTAGCATAAGCTGCTTCCTTGATGTGCACTCTGACAAAGGAAGGTTCAGACTTGGAGATAGCTTTAACACGTTTATTACTGTTAACGATTCTCCTTCGTGGATTCGACTCCACTGTTAATCCTACTCAGACTGACTAACCAGTCTGCTACAATCCACATGGTGGGTGTGATGTTCAATCAACCCTGTGTCTGTACTCATTGAGTGTCTCCACTGGAAAGAGGAAAATCATGTGTGCTGTGTCCTTTTATATGGGTTGGTGTAATGCCCCCCTGTGGTAGTGTCACCTCGGTGTGTATCGTTAATGCCCATTGGTCGTGTCCTATCTTACTGACCTATTGGTTGAATGTCTGTGTGTCATGTCTCTGGTGCTCCCTCTAGTGTCTAGCTAGTCTATGTGTATTTACATTAACCCCTTGTGTATTTACAATGATGCATATCACCACACAGGTCTTCAGACTTCTGTGTCTTCTGCCTGATGGAAGGGTCTGGAAGTGGGCAAAGCCTGGGTGTGAGGGGTCTCTGATAATGCTGTCTGCCTTCCTGAGGCAGCGGGAGGTGTAGACAGAATCAATGTGAGGATGGCAAGCTTGTGTGATGCGTTGGGCTGAGTTCACCACTCTGCAGTTTCTTGCGATCTGGGCTGAGCAGTTGCCATACCAAGCTGTGATCCGGCCGGATAGGGTGCTCTCTATCATCTGTAGAAGATTGTGAGAATCGATGCAGATATGCTAAATTTCTTTAGCTTCCGTAGGAAGTAGAGACGTTGTTGGGCTTTCTTGACTGTTGCAGTCAAGGTATGGCCACTCTTGGTGACAAGGTTGTGGAGAATGGCCCTGACAAAGTATGATGTAAAAAGTTAGAGACTGGTACAGAGTTGCTATCTGCATTGTTGCACCAGTTTTACAGACTGGGATATGACACATGGATAAGATTCAAGCTTTGACAATACTATAGGATCATAGGATACCACAGCACAGAGCCATTGAGCTTACTGTGCCTGTCCTGAATCTTCACTGGATTGATCAAAACTAAATGCATTTCCCTTCTCTCTCGCACAGTTATGCATCTACCTTTGCTTCAAATACATACCCAAATGTCCTTTAACACAAGCAATGGTCTTTGCTACATCCATGCATTGTGATAAAACATTCCGCGCTCAACATCAATTCTCCCAAATTTCTCTAATTCCCTGCATGATTATATTAAGTTAAAGACTCCCGATTAATGAGGAAATAACTTTTCCCCATTCATTCTATCAAATCTCTCATCAATTTAAACTGACAATTGAAATCCCAGTTGTCAAACTTTATTCTGATAGCGACAGCCTCAGTACTCCAATGCATCTGCATTTAACTAAAGGAGAGTTGGTGTTCTTCCCGACGCAATATAAAATTGACGAAGTGCTGCAGGCCTGAGCTCAACACTCCTCAGGATTACTGTCTCGAAACTCTGTCCCGATCACTGCCTCAATCCCTGTCCCGTTCACTGCCTCAATCCCTGTCCCGATCACTGCCTCAATCCCTGTCCCGATCACTGCCTCAATCCATGTCCCGATCACTGCCTCAATCCCTGTCCCGATCACTGCCTCAATCACTGTCCCGGTCACTGCCTCAATCCCTGTCCCGATCACTGCCTCAATCCCTGTCCCGATCACCGCCTCAATCCCTGTCCCGATCACTGCCTCAAACACTGTCCCGATCACTGCCTCAATCCCTGTCCCGATCACTGCCTCAATCACTGTCCCGATCACTGCCTCAATCCCTGTCCCGATCACTGCCTCAATGCCTGTCCCGATCACTGCCTCAATCCCTGTCCCGATCACTGCCTCAAACCCTGTCCCGATCTCTGCCTCAATCCCTGTCCCGATCACTGCCTCAATCCCTGTCCCGATCACTGCCTCAATCACTGTCCCGGTCACTGCCTCAATCCCTGTCCCGGTCACTGCCTCAATCCCTGTCCCGATCACTGCCGCAATCCCTGTCCCGATCACTGCCTCAATCCCTGTCCCGGTCACTGCCTCAATCCCTGTCCCGATCACTGCCGCAATCCCTGTCCCGATCACTGCCTCAATCCCTGTCCCGGTCACTGCCTCAATCCCTGTCCCGATCACTGCCTCAATCCCTGTCCCAATCACTGCCTCAATCCCTGTCCCGATCACTGCCTCAATTCCTGTCCCGATCACTGACTCAATCCCTGTCCCGAGCACTGACTCAATCCCAGTCCCGATCACTGCCTCAATCCGTGTCCCGATCATTGCCTTAATCCCTGTCCTGATCACTGACTCAATCCCTGTCCTGGTCACTGCCTCAATCCCTGTCCCGATCACTGCCTCAATCCCTGTCCCGATCACTGCCTCAATCCCTGTCCCGATCACTGCCTCAATCCCTGTCCCGGTCACTGCCTCAATCCCTGTCCCGATCACTGCCTCAATCACTGTCCCGATCACTGCCTCAATCCCTGTCCCGATCACTGCCTCAATCCCTGTCCCGATCACTGCCTCAATCCCTGTCCCGATCACTGCCTCAATCCCTGTCCCGGTCACTGCCTCAATCCCTGTCCCGATCACTGCCTCAATCCCTGTCCCGATCACTGCCTCAATCCCTGTCCCGATCACTGCCTCAATCCCTGTCCCGGTCACTGCCTCAATCCCTGTCCCGGTCACTGCCTCAATCCCTGTCCCGATCACTGCCTCAATCACTGTCCCGATCACTGCCTCAATCCCTGTCCCGATCACTGCCTCAATCCCTGTCCCGATCACTGCCTCAATCCCTGTCCCGATCACTGCCTCAATCCCTGTCCCGATCACTGCCTCCCCTGTCCCGGTCACTGCCTCAATCCCTGTCCCGATCACTGCCTCAATCCCTGTCCCGATCACTGCCTCAATCCCTGTCCCGGTCACTGCCTCAATCCCTGTCCCGGTCACTGCCTCAATCTCTGTCCCGATCACTGCCTCAATCCCTGTCCCGGTCACTGCCTCAATCCCAGTCCCGGTCACTGCCTCAATCCCTGTCCCGATCACTGCCTCAATCCCTGTCCCAATCACTGCCTCAATCCCTGTCCCGATCACTGCCTCAATCCCTGTCCCGATCACTGCCTCAATCCTTGTCCCGATCACTGCCTCAATCCCTGTCCCGGTCACTGCATCAATCCCTGTCCCGGTCACTGCCTCAATCCCTGTCCCGATCACTGCCTCAATCCCTGTCCCAATCACTGCCTCAATCCCTGCCCCGATCACTGCCTCAATCACTGTCCCGATCACTGCCTCAATCCCTGTCCCAATCACTGCCTCAATCCCTGCCCCGATCACCGCCTCAATCCCTGTCCCGATCACTGCCTCAATCCCTGTCCCGATCACTGCCTCAATCCCTGTCCCAATCACTGCCTCAATCCCTGCCCCGATCACTGCCTCAATCACTGTCCCGGTCACTGCCTCAATCCCTGCCCCGATCACTGCCTCAATCCCTGTCCCGATCACTGCCTCAATCCCTGTCCCAATCACTGCCTCAATCCCTGCCCCGATCACCGCCTCAATCCCTGCCCCGATCACTGCCTCAATCCCTGTCCCGATCACTGCCGCAATCCCTGCCTCAATCCCTGTCCCGATCACTGCCTCAATCACTGTCCCGATCACTGCCTCAATCCCTGCCCCGATCACTGCCTCAATCCCTGTCCGAATCACTGCCTCAATCCCTGCCCCGATCACTGCCTCAATCCCTGTCCCGATCACTGCCGCAATCACTGCCTCAATCCCTGTCCCGATCACTGCCTCAATCAATGTCCCGATCACTGCCTCAATCCCTGTCCCGATCACTGCCTCATTCCCTGTCCCGGTCACTGCCGCAATCCCTGCCCCGATCACTGCCTCAATCCCTGTCCCGGTCACTTCCGCAATCCCTGCCTCAATCCCTGTCCCGATCACTGCCTCAATCACTGTCCCGATCACTGCCTCAATCCCTGTCCCGGTCGCTGCCTCAATCCCTGTCCCGATCACTGCCTCAATCCCTGTCCCGGTCACTGCCTCAATCCCTGTCCCAATCACTGCCTCAATCCCTGTCCCGATCACTGCCTCAATCACTGTCCCGGTCACTGCCTCAATCCCTGTCCCGATCACTGCCTCAATCCCTGTCCCGGTCGCTGCCTCAATCCCTGTCCCGATCACTGCCTCAATCCCTGTCCCGGTCACTGCCTCAATCCCTGTCCCAATCACTGCCTCAATCCCTGTCCCGATCACTGCCTCAATGCCTGTCCCGATCACTGCCTCAATCCCTGTCCCGATCACTGCCTCAAACCCTGTCCCGATCTCTGCCTCAATCCCTGTCCCGATCACTGCCTCAATCCCTGTCCCGATCACTGCCTCAATCACTGTCTCGGTCACTGCCTCAATCCCTGTCCCGGTCACTGCCTCAATCCCTGTCCCAATCACTGCCTCAATCCCTGTCCCGATCACTGCCTCAATTCCTGTCCCGGTCACTGCCTCAATCCCTGTCCCGATCACTGCCTCAATCCCTGTCCCAATCACTGCCTCAATCCCTGTCCCGATCACTGCCTCAATTCCTGTCCCGATCACTGACGCAATCCCTGTCCCGAGCACTGACTCAATCCCAGTCCCGATCACTGCCTCAATCCGTGTCCCGATCATTGCCTCAATCCCTGTCCTGATCACTGACTCAATCCCTGTCCTGGTCACTGCCTCAATCCCTGTCCCGATCACTGCCTCAATCCCTGTCCCGATTACTGCCTCAATCCCTGTCCCGATCACTGCCTCAATCCCTGTCCCGGTCACTGCCTCAATCCCTGTCCCGATCACTGCCTCAATCACTGTCCCGATCACTGCCTCAATCCCTGTCCCGATCACTGCCTCAATCCCTGTCCCGATCACTGCCTCAATCCCTGTCCCGATCACTGCCTCAATCCCTGTCCCGATCACTGCCTCAATCCCTGTCCCGGTCACTGCCTCAATCCCTGTCCCGATCACTGCCTCAATCCCTGTCCCGATCACTGCCTCAATCCCTGTCCCGATCACTGCCTCAATCCCTGTCCCGGTCACTGCCTCAATCCCTGTCCCGGTCACTGCCGCAATCCCTGTCCCGATCACTGCCTCAATCACTGTCCCGATCACTGCCTCAATCCCTGTCCCGATCACTGCCTCAATCCCTGTCCCGATCACTGCCTCAATCCCTGTCCCAATCACTGCCTCAATCCCTGTCCCGATCACTGCCTCCCCTGTCCCGGTCACTGCCTCAATCCCTGTCCCGATCACTGCCTCAATCCCTGTCCCGATCACTGCCTCAATCCCTGTCCCGGTCACTGCCTCAATCCCTGTCCCGGTCACTGCCTCAATCCCTGTCCCGGTCACTGCCTCAATCCCTGTCCCGGTCACTGCCTCAATTCCAGTCCCGGTCACTGCCTCAATCCCTGTCCCGATCACTGCCTCAATCCCTGTCCCAATCACTGCCTCAATCCCTGTCCCGATCACTGCCTCAATCCCTGTCCCGATCACTGCCTCAATCCCTGTCCCGATCACTGCCTCAATCCCTGTCCCGGTCACTGCATCAATCCCTGTCCCGGTCACTGCCTCAATCCCTGTCCCGATCACTGCCTCAATCCCTGTCCCAATCACTGCCTCGATCCCTGCCCCGATCACTGCCTCAATCACTGTCCCGATCACTGCCTCAATCCCTGTCCCAATCACTGCCTCAATCCCTGCCCCGATCACCGCCTCAATCCCTGTCCCGATCACTGCCTCAATCCCTGTCCCGATCACTGCCTCAATCCCTGTCCCAATCACTGCCTCAATCCCTGCCCCGATCACTGCCTCAATCACTGTCCCGGTCACTGCCTCAATCCCTGCCCCGATCACTGCCTCAATCCCTGTCCCGATCACTGCCTCAATCCCTGTCCCAATCACTGCCTCAATCCCTGCCCCGATCACCGCCTCAATCCCTGCCCCGATCACTGCCTCAATCCCTGTCCCGATCACTGCCGCAATCCCTGCCTCAATCCCTGTCCCGATCACTGCCTCAATCACTGTCCCGATCACTGCCTCAATCCCTGCCCCGATCACTGCCTCAATCCCTGTCCCAATCACTGCCTCAATCCCTGCCCCGATCACTGCCTCAATCCCTGTCCCGATCACTGCCGCAATCCCTGCCTCAATCCCTGTCCCGATCACTGCCTCAATCAATGTCCCGATCACTGCCTCAATCCCTGTCCCGATCACTGCCTCATTCCCTGTCCCGGTCACTGCCGCAATCCCTGCCCCGATCACTGCCTCAATCCCTGTCCCGGTCACTGCCGCAATCCCTGCCTCAATCCCTGTCCCGATCACTGCCTCAATCACTGTCCCGATCACTGCCTCAATCCCTGTCCCGGTCGCTGCCTCAATCCCTGTCCCGATCACTGCCTCAATCCCTGTCCCGGTCACTGCCTCAATCCCTGTCCCAATCACTGCCTCAATCCCTGTCCCGATCACTGCCTCAATCACTGTCCCGGTCACTGCCTCAATCCCTGTCCCGATCACTGCCTCAATCCCTGTCCCGGTCGCTGCCTCAATCCCTGTCCCGATCACTGCCTCAATCCCTGTCCCGGTCACTGCCTCAATCCCTGTCCCAATCACTGCCTCAATCCCTGTCCCGATCACTGCCTCAATCCCTGTCCCGATCACTGCCTCAATCCCTGTCCCGATTACTGCCTCAATCCCTGTCCCGATCACTGCCTCAATCACTGTCCCGATCACTGCCTCAATCCCTGTCCCGGTCGCTGCCTCAATCCCTGTCCCGATCACTGCCTCAATCCCTGTCCCGGTCACTGCCTCAATCCCTGTCCCAATCACTGCCTCAATCCCTGTCCCGATCACTGCCTCAATCACTGTCCCGGTCACTGCCTCAATCCCTGTCCCGATCACTGCCTCAATCCCTGTCCCGGTCGCTGCCTCAATCCCTGTCCCGATCACTGCCTCAATCCCTGTCCCGGTCACTGCCTCAATCCCTGTCCCAATCACTGCCTCAATCCCTGTCCCGATCACTGCCTCAATCCCTGTCCCGATCACTGCCTCAATCCCTGTCCCGATTACTGCCTCAATCCCTGTCCCGATCACTGCCTCAATCCCTGTCCCGCTCACTGCCTCAATCCCTGTCCCGTTCACTGCCGCAATCCCTGCCTCAATCCCTGTCCCGATCACTGCCTCAATCCCTGTCCCGGTCACTGCCTCAATCCCTGTCCCGATCACTGCCTCAATCCCTGTCCCGATCACTGCCTCAATCACTGTCCCGATCATTGCCTCAATCGCTGACCCGATCACGGCCTCAAGCCCTGTCCCGATCACTGCCTCAATCCGTGTCCCGATCACTGCCTCAATCCCTGTCCCGATCACTGCCTCAATCATTGTCCCGATCACTGTCTCAATCGCTGACCCGATCACGGCCTCAAACCCTGTCCTGATCACTGCCACAATCCCTGTCCCGATCACTGCCTCAATCCCTGCCCCGGTCACTGCCTCAATCCCTGTCCCGATCACTGCCTCAAACCCTGTCCCGATCTCTGCCTCAATCCCTGTCCCGATCACTGCCTCAATCTCTGTCCCGATCAATGCCTCAATCCCTGTCTCGATCACTGCCTCAATCCCTGTCCCGATCACCGCCTCCATCCCTGTCCCGATCACTGCCTCAATCCCTGTCCTGATCACTGCCTCAATCCCTGTCCCGATCATTGCCTCAATCTCACTCCCGACACTGCCTTGATTCAAGTCTCGATCACTGCTTTGATCTCTCTCCCGATCACTGCCTCAATCCCTGTCCCGATCACTGCCTCAATCCCTGTCCCAATCACTGCCTCAATCCCTGTCCCGATCACTGCCTCCCCTGTCCCGGTCACTGCCTCAATCCCTGTCCCGATCACTGCCTCAATCCCTGTCCCGGTCACTGCCTCAATCCCTGTCCCGATCACTGCCTCAATCACTGTCCCGATCACTGCCTCAATCCCTGTCCCGATCACTGCCTCAATCCCTGTCCCGATCACTGCCTCAATCCCTGTCCCGATCACTGCCTCAATCCCTGTCCCGATCACTGCCTCAATCCCTGTCCCGGTCACTGCCTCAATCCCTGTCCCGATCACTGCCTCAATCCCTGTCCCGATCACTGCCTCAATCCCTGTCCCGATCACTGCCTCAATCCCTGTCCCGGTCACTGCCTCAATCCCTGTCCCGGTCACTGCCGCAATCCCTGTCCCGATCACTGCCTCAATCACTGTCCCGATCACTGCCTCAATCCCTGTCCCGATCACTGCCTCAATCCCTGTCCCGATCACTGCCTCAATCCCTGTCCCAATCACTGCCTCAATCCCTGTCCCGATCACTGCCTCCCCTGTCCCGGTCACTGCCTCAATCCCTGTCCCGATCACTGCCTCAATCCCTGTCCCGATCACTGCCTCAATCCCTGTCCCGGTCACTGCCTCAATCCCTGTCCCGGTCACTGCCTCAATCCCTGTCCCGGTCACTGCCTCAATCCCTGTCCCGGTCACTGCCTCAATCCCAGTCCCGGTCACTGCCTCAATCCCTGTCCCGATCACTGCCTCAATCCCTGTCCCAATCACTGCCTCAATCCCTGTCCCGATCACTGCCTCAATCCCTGTCCCGATCACTGCCTCAATCCCTGTCCCGATCACTGCCTCAATCCCTGTCCCGGTCACTGCATCAATCCCTGTCCCGGTCACTGCCTCAATCCCTGTCCCGATCACTGCCTCAATCCCTGTCCCAATCACTGCCTCAATCCCTGCCCCGATCACTGCCTCAATCACTGTCCCGATCACTGCCTCAATCCCTGTCCCAATCACTGCCTCAATCCCTGCCCCGATCACCGCCTCAATCCCTGTCCCGATCACTGCCTCAATCCCTGTCCCGATCACTGCCTCAATCCCTGTCCCAATCACTGCCTCAATCCCTGCCCCGATCACTGCCTCAATCACTGTCCCGGTCACTGCCTCAATCCCTGCCCCGATCACTGCCTCAATCCCTGTCCCGATCACTGCCTCAATCCCTGTCCCAATCACTGCCTCAATCCCTGCCCCGATCACCGCCTCAATCCCTGCCCCGATCACTGCCTCAATCCCTGTCCCGATCACTGCCGCAATCCCTGCCTCAATCCCTGTCCCGATCACTGCCTCAATCACTGTCCCGATCACTGCCTCAATCCCTGCCCCGATCACTGCCTCAATCCCTGTCCCAATCACTGCCTCAATCCCTGCCCCGATCACTGCCTCAATCCCTGTCCCGATCACTGCCGCAATCCCTGCCTCAATCCCTGTCCCGATCACTGCCTCAATCAATGTCCCGATCACTGCCTCAATCCCTGTCCCGATCACTGCCTCATTCCCTGTCCCGGTCACTGCCGCAATCCCTGCCCCGATCACTGCCTCAATCCCTGTCCCGGTCACTGCCGCAATCCCTGCCTCAATCCCTGTCCCGATCACTGCCTCAATCACTGTCCCGATCACTGCCTCAATCCCTGTCCCGGTCGCTGCCTCAATCCCTGTCCCGATCACTGCCTCAATCCCTGTCCCGGTCACTGCCTCAATCCCTGTCCCAATCACTGCCTCAATCCCTGTCCCGATCACTGCCTCAATCACTGTCCCGGTCACTGCCTCAATCCCTGTCCCGATCACTGCCTCAATCCCTGTCCCGGTCGCTGCCTCAATCCCTGTCCCGATCACTGCCTCAATCCCTGTCCCGGTCACTGCCTCAATCCCTGTCCCAATCACTGCCTCAATCCCTGTCCCGATCACTGCCTCAATCCCTGTCCCGATCACTGCCTCAATCCCTGTCCCGATTACTGCCTCAATCCCTGTCCCGATCAATGCCTCAATCCCTGTCCCGCTCACTGCCTCAATCCCTGTCCCGTTCACTGCCGCAATCCCTGCCTCAATCCCTGTCCCGATCACTGCCTCAATCCCTGTCCCGGTCACTGCCTCAATTCCTGTCCCGATCACTGCCTCAATCCCTGTCCCGATCACTGCCTCAATCCCTGTCCCGGTCACTGCCTCAATCCCTGTCCCGATCACTGCCTCAATCCCTGTCCCGATCACTGCCTCAATCACTGTCCCGATCATTGCCTCAATCGCTGACCCGATCACGGCCTCAAGCCCTGTCCCGATCACTGCCTCAATCCGTGTCCCGATCACTGCCTCAATCCCTGTCCCGATCACTGCCTCAATCACTGTCCCGATCACTGTCTCAATCGCTGACCCGATCACGGCCTCAAACCCTGTCCTGATCACTGCCACAATCCCTGTCCCGATCACTGCCTCAATCCCTGCCCCGGTCACTGCCTCAATCCCTGTCCCGATCACTGCCTCAAACCCTGTCGCGATCTCTGCCTCAATCCCTGTCCCGATCATTGCCTCAATCTCTGTCCCGATCAATGCCTCAATCCATGTATCGATCACTGCCTCAATCCCTGTCCCGATCACCGCCTCCATCCCTGTCCCGATCACTGCCTCAATCCCTGTCCTGATCACTGCCTCAATCCCTGTCCCGATCATTGCCTCAATCTCACTCCCGACACTGCCTTGATTCAAGTCTCGATCACTGCTTTGATCTCTCTCCCGATCACTGCCTCAATCTCACTCCCGATCACTGTCTCGATCACACTCCCGATCACTGCCCCGATCTCACTCCCGATCACTGCCTCGATCTCATTCCCAATCACTGCCCCGATCACAATCCCAATCTCTGCCTCGATCTCACTCCCGATCACTGCCCCGATCTCACTCCCGATCACTGGCCCGATATCACTCCCGATCACTGCCTCGATCTCACTGTCGATCACTGCCTCAATCTCGCTCCCGACACTGCCTCGATCACACTCCCGACCACTGCCTCGATCACACTCCCGATCACTGCCCCGATCTCACTCCCGATCACTGCCTCAATCTCACTCCCAATCATTGCCCCGATCACAATCCCAATCACTGCCTCGATCTCACTCCCGATCACTGCCCCGTTCTCACTCCCGATCACTGCCCCGTTCTCACTCCCGATCACTGCCTCGATCACACTCCCGATCACTGCCTCGATCTCACTCCCGATCACTGCCTCTATCTCACTCCCGATCGCTGCCCCGATCTCACTCCCGATCACTGCCCCGATCTCACTCCCGATCACTGCCTCAATCTCACTCCCAATCACTGCCCCGATCACAATCACAATCACTGCCTCGATCTCACTCCCGATCACTGCCCCGTTCTCACTCCCGATCACTGCCTCGATCACACTCCCGATCACTGCCTCGATCTCACTCCCGATCACTGCCTGTATCTCACTCCTGATCACTGCCTCAATCTCACTCCCGATCACTGCCTGTATCTCACTCCTGATCACTGCCCCAATATCACTCCCGATCACTGCCTCGATCTCACTCCCGATCACTGCCTGGATCTCACTCCCGATGACCCCCTCGATCTCACTCCCGATCACTGCCTCGATCTCACTGTCGATCACTGCCTCAATCTCACTCTCGATCACTGCGTCGATCTCACTCCCGATCACTGCCTCGATCACAATCCCAATCACTGCCTCGATCTCACTCCCGATAACTGCTTCGTTCTCACTCCCGATCACTGCCTCGATCTCACGCCCGATCACTGCCTCGATCTCACTCCCGATCACAGCCCCGATCACAATCCCAATCACTGCCTGTATCTCACTCCCGATGACTGCCCCGATCTCACTCCGATCACTGCCTCGATCTAACTCCCGATCACTGCCTTGATTCAAGTCTCGATCACCGCTTTGATCTCACTCCCGATCACTGCCTCAATCTCACTCCAGATCACTGCCCCGATCACAATCCCAATCACTGCCTCGATCTCACTCCCGATAACTGCTTCGTTCTCACTCCCGATCACTGCCCCGTTCTCACTCCCGATCACTGCCTCGATCACACTCCCGATCACTGCCTCGATCTCACTCCCGATCACTGCCTCTATCTCACTCCCGATCGCTGCCCCGATCTCACTCCCGATCACTGCCCCGATCTCACTCCCGATCACTGCCTCAATCTCACTCCCAATCACTGCCCCGATCACAATCACAATCACTGCCTCGATCTCACTCCCGATCACTGCCCCGTTCTCACTCCCGATCACTGCCTCGATCACACTCCCGATCACTGCCTCGATCTCACTCCCGATCACTGCCTGTATCTCACTCCTGATCACTGCCTCAATCTCACTCCCGATCACTGCCTGTATCTCACTCCTGATCACTGCCCCAATATCACTCCCGATCACTGCCTCGATCTCACTCCCGATCACTGCCTGGATCTCACTCCCGATGACCCCCTCGATCTCACTCCCGATCACTGCCTCGATCTCACTGTCGATCACTGCCTCAATCTCACTCTCGATCACTGCGTCGATCTCACTCCCGATCACTGCCTCGATCACAATCCCAATCACTGCCTCGATCTCACTCCCGATAACTGCTTCGTTCTCACTCCCGATCACTGCCTCGATCTCACGCCCGATCACTGCCTCGATCTCACTCCCGATCACAGCCCCGATCACAATCCCAATCACTGCCTGTATCTCACTCCCGATGACTGCCCCGATCTCACTCCGATCACTGCCTCGATCTAACTCCCGATCACTGCCTTGATTCAAGTCTCGATCACCGCTTTGATCTCACTCCCGATCACTGCCTCAATCTCACTCCAGATCACTGCCCCGATCACAATCCCAATCACTGCCTCGATCTCACTCCCGATCACTGCCCTGATCTCACTCCCGATTACTGCCTCGATCACACTCCCTATTACTGCCTCGATCTCACTCCCGATCACTGCCTCGATCTCACTCCCGATTACTGCCTCTATCTCACTCCCGATCACTGCCTCGATTTCACTCACGATTACTGCCTCGATCTCACTCCCGATCACTGCCCCGATATCACTCCTGATCACTGCCTCGATCTCACTGTCGATCACTGCCTCAATCTCGCTCCCGACACTGCCTCGATCACACTCCCGACCACTGCCTCGATCACACTCCCGATCACTGCCCCGATCTCACTCCCGATCACTGCCTCAATCTCACTCCCAATCACTGCCCCGATCACAATCTCAATCAGTGCCTCGATCTCACTCCCGATCACTGCCCCGTTCTCACTCCCGATCACTGCCTCGATCACACTCCCGATCACTGCCTTGATCTCACTCCCGATCACTGCCTCTATCTCACTCCCGATCACTGCCCCGATCTCACTCCCGATCACTGCCCCAATATCACTCCCGATCACTGCCTCGATCTCACTAGCGATCACTGCCTGGATCTCACTCCCGATGACCCCCTCGATCTTACGATTTCACTGTCGATCACTGCCTCAATCTCACTCCCGATCAATGCCTCAATCTCACTCCCGATCACTGCCTTGATTTCAGTCTCGATCATTGCCTTGATCTCACTCCCGATTACTGCCACGATTTCACTGTCGATCACTGCCTCGATCTTACTCCCGATCACTGCCTCGATCTCACTCCCGATCACTGCCTTGATTCAAGTCTCGATCACTGCTTCGATCTCACTCCCGATCGCTGCCTCCATCTCACTCCCGATCACTGTCTCAATCACACTCCCGATCAATGCCCCGATCTCACTCCCGATCACTGCCTTGATCTCACTCCCGATCACTGTCTCGGTCACACTCCCGATCACTGCCTCGATCTCACTCCCGATCACTGCCTCGATCTCACTCCCGATCACTGTCTAGATCACACTCCCGATCACTGCCCCGATCACACTCCCGATCACAGCCCCGATCTCACTCCCGATCACTGCCTCGATCTCACTCCCGATCACTACCTCGATCTCACTCCCTATTACTGCGTCGATCTCACTCCCGATCACTGCCTCGATCTCAATCCCGATCACTGCCTCGATCTCACTCCCGATCACCATCTCGATCTCACTCCCCATCACTGCCTCGATCTCACTCCCGATCACTGCCTCAATCTCACTTCCGATCACTGCGTCGATCTCACTCCCGATCACTGCCTTGATCACAATCCCAATCACTGCTTCGATCTCACTACCGATCACTGCCTCGATCTCACTCCCGATCACTGCCTCTATCTCACGCCCGGTCACTGCCTCGATCTCTCTCCCTATCACAGCCCCGATCACAATCCCAATCAGTGCCTGGATCTCACTCCCGATGACTCCCTCGATCTCACTCCCGATCACTTCCTCGATCTCACTCCCGATCACTGCCTCTATCTCACTCCCGATCACTGCCCCGATCTCACTCCCGATTACTGCCTCGATCACACTCCCTATTACTGCCTCGATCTCACTCCCGATCACTGCCCCGATCTCACTCCCGATCACTGCCTCGATCTAACTCCCGACCACTGCCTTGATTCAAGTCTCGATCACTGCCTCTATCTCACTCCCGATCACTGCCTCGATTTCACTCACGATTACTGCCTCGATCTCACTCCCGATCACTGGCCCAATATCACTCCCGATCACTGCCTCGATCTCACTGTCGATCACTGCCTCAATCTCGCTCCCGACACTGCCTCGATCACACTCCCGACCACTGCCTCGATCACACTCCATATCACTGCCCCGATCTCACTCCCGATCACTGCCTCAATCTCACTCCCAATCATTGCCCCGATCACAATCCCAATCACTGCCTCGATCTCACTCCCGATCACTGCCCCGTTCTCACTCCCGATCACTGCCTCGATCACACTCCCGATCACTGCCTCGATCTCACTCCCGATCACTGCCTCTATCTCACTCCCGATCGCTGCCCCGATCTCACTCCCGATCACTGCCCCGATCTCACTCCCGATCACTGCCTCAATCTCACTCCCAATCACTGCCCCGATCACAATCACAATCACTGCCTCGATCTCACTCCCGATCACTGCCCCGTTCTCACTCCCGATCACTGCCTCGATCACACTCCCGATCACTGCCTCGATCTCACTCCCGATCACTGCCTGTATCTCACTCCTGATCACTGCCTCGATCTCACTCCCGATCACTGCCTGTATCTCACTCCTGATCACTGCCCCAATATCACTCCCGATCACTGCCTCGATCTCACTCCCGATCACTGCCTGGATCTCACTCCCGATGACCCCCTCGATCTCACTCCCGATCACTGCCTCGATCTCACTGTCGATCACTGCCTCAATCTCACTCTCGATCACTGCGTCGATCTCACTCCCGATCACTGCCTCGATCACAATCCCAATCACTGCCTCGATCTCACTCCCGATAACTGCTTCGTTCTCACTCCCGATCACTGCCTCGATCTCATACCCGATCACTGCCTCGATCTCACTCCCGATCACAGCCCCGATCACAATCCCAATCACTGCCTGTATCTCACTCCCGATGACTGCCCCGATCTCACTCCGATCACTGCCTCGATCTAACTCCCGATCACTGCCTTGATTCAAGTCTCGATCACCGCTTTGATCTCACTCCCGATCACTGCTTCAATCTCACTCCAGATCACTGCCCCGATCACAATCCCAATCACTGCCTCGATCTCACTCCCGATCACTGCCCTGATCTCACTCCCGATCACTGCCTCGATCTCACTCCCGATCACTGCCTCGATCTCACTCCCGATTACTGCCTCTATCTCACTCCCGATCACTGCCT
This sequence comes from Scyliorhinus torazame, assembly GCF_047496885.1. NCBI lineage: Eukaryota > Metazoa > Chordata > Chondrichthyes > Carcharhiniformes > Scyliorhinidae > Scyliorhinus > Scyliorhinus torazame. The sequence continues at coordinate 347,430,018 of NC_092708.1, forward strand.
CGATTTCACTCACGATTACTGCCTCGATCTCACTCCCGATCACTGCCCCGATATCACTCCTGATCACTGCCTCGATCTCACTGTCGATCACTGCCTCAATCTCGCTCCCGACACTGCCTCGATCACACTCCCGACCACTGCCTCGATCACACTCCCGATCACTGCCCCGATCTCACTCCCGATCACTGCCTCAATCTCACTCCCAATCACTGCCCCGATCACAACCTCAATCAGTGCCTCGATCTCACTCCCGATCACTGCCCCGTTCTAACTCCCGATCACTGCCTCGATCACACTCCCGATCACTGCCTTGATCTCACTCCCGATCACTGCCTCTATCTCACTCCCGATCACTGCCCCGATCTCACTCCCGATCAATGCCCCAATATCACTCCCGATCACTGCCTCGATCTCACTAGCGATCACTGCCTGGATCTCACTCCCGATGACCCCCTCGATCTTACGATTTCACTGTCGATCACTGCCTCAATCTCACTCCCGATCAATGCCTCAATCTCACTCCCGATCACTGCCTTGATTTCAGTCTCGATCATTGCCTCGATCTCACTCCCGATTACTGCCTCGATTTCACTGTCGATCACTGCCTCGATCTTACTCCCGATCACTGCCTCGATCTCACTCCCGATCACTGCCTTGATTCAAGTCTCGATCACTGCTTCGATCTCACTCCCGATCGCTGCCTCCATCTCACTCCCGATCACTGTCTCAGTCACACTCCCGATCACTGCCTCGATCTCACTCCCGATCACTGCCTCGATCTCACTCCCGATCACTGTCTAGATCACACTCCTGATCACTGCCCCGATCACACTCCCGATCACAGCCCCGATCTCACTCCCGATCACTGCCTCGATCTCACTCCCGATCACTACCTCGATCTCACTCCCTATTACTGCGTCGATCTCACTCCCGATCACTGCCTCGATCTCAATCCCGATCACTGCCTCGATCTCACTCCCGATCACCATCTCGATCTCACTCCCCATCACTGCCTCGATCTCACTCCCGATCACTGCCTCAATCTCACTTCCGATCACTGCGTCAATCTCACTCCCGATCACTGCCTTGATCACAATCCCAATCACTGCTTCGATCTCACTACCGATCACTGCCTCGATCTCACTCCCGATCACTGCCTCTATCTCACGCCCGGTCACTGCCTCGATCTCACTCCCGAACACAGCCCCGATCACAATCCCAATCACTGCCTGGATCTCACTCCCGATGACACCCTCGACCTCACTCCCGATCACTGCCTCGATTTCACTCCCGATCACTGCCTCTATCTCACTCCCGATCGCTGCCCCGATCTCACTCCCGATTACTGCCTCGATCACACTCCCTATTACTGCCTCGATCTCACTCCCGATCACTGCCCCGATCTCATTCCCGATCACTGCCTCGATCTAACTCCCGACCACTGCCTTGATTCAAGTTCGATCACTGTTTCGATCTCACTCCCGATCACTGCCTCAATCTCACTCCCGATCACTGCCCCGATCACAATCCCAATCACTGCCTCGATCTCACTCCCGATCACTGCCCCAATCTCACTCCCGATCACTGCCTCGATCTCACTCTCGATCTCACTCCCGATCACTGCCTCTATCTCACTCCCGATCACTGCCTCGATTTCACTCACGATTACTGCCTCGATCTCACTCCCGATCACTGCCCCGATATCACTCCCGATCACTGCCTCGATCTCACTGTCGATCACTGCCTCAATCTCGCTCCCGACACTGCCTCAATCTCGCTCCCGACACTGCCTCGATCACACTCCCGATCACTGCCACGATCTCACTCCCGATCACTGCCCCAATCACAATCCCAATCACTGCCTCGACCTCACTCCTGATCACTGCCCCGATTTCACTCCTGATCACTGCCTCGATCACACTCCCGATCACTGCCTCGATCTCACTCCCGATCACTGCCTCTATCTCACTCCCGATCATAGCCCCGATCTCACTCCCGATTACTGCCTCGATCACACTCCCTATTACTGCCTCGATCTCACTCCCGATCACTGCCTCGATCTCACTACCGATCACTGCCTCGATCTCACTCCCGATCACTGCCCCGATCTCACTCCCGATCACTGCCCCGATCTCACTCCCGATCACTGCCTCGATCTCACTACCGATCACTGTTTCGATCTCACTCCCGATCACTGCCTCAATCTCACTCCCGATCACTGCCCCGATCACAATCCCAATCATTGCCTCGATCTCACTCCCGATCACTGCCCCGATCTAACTCCCGATCACTGCCTCGATCTCACTCCCGATCACTGCCTCGATCTCACTCCCGATCACTGCCTCTATCTCACTCCCGATCACTGCCCCGATATCACTCCCGATTACTGCCTCGATCTCACTCCCGATCACTGCCCCAATATCACTCCCGATCACTGCCTCAATCCCTGTCCCAATCACTGCCTCAATCCCTGTCCCGATCACTGCCTCAATCCCTGTCCCGATCACTGCCTCAATCCCTGTCCCGATTACTGCCTCAATCCCTGTCCCGATCACTGCCTCAATCCCTGTCCCGATCACTGCCTCAATCCCTGTCCCGTTCACTGCCGCAATCCCTGCCTCAATCCCTGTCCCGATCACTGCCTCAATCCCTGTCCCGGTCACTGCCTCAATTCCTGTCCCGATCACTGCCTCAATCCCTGTCCCGATCACTGCCTCAATCACTGTCCCGATCACTGCCTCAATCCCTGTCCCGATCACTGCCTCATTCCCTGTCCCGGTCACTGCCGCAATCCCTGCCCCGATCACTGCCTCAATCCCTGTCCCGGTCACTGCCGCAATCCCTGCCTCAATCCCTGTCCCGATCACTGCCTCAATCACTGTCCCGATCACTGCCTCAATCCCTGTTCCGGTCGCTGCCTCAATCCCTGTCCCGATCACTGCCTCAATCCCTGTCCCGGTCACTGCCTCAATCCCTGTCCCATTCACTGCCTCAAACTCTGTCCCGATCACTGCCTCAATCCCTGTCCCGATCACTGCCTCAATCCCTGTCCCGATTACTGCCTCAATCCCTGTCCCGGTCGCTGCCTCAATCCCTGTCCCGATCACTGCCTCAATCCCTGTCCCGGTCACTGCCTCAATCCCTGTCCCAATCACTGCCTCAATCCCTGTCCCGATCACTGCCTCAATCCCTGTCCCGATCACTGCCTCAATCCCTGTCCCGATTACTGCCTCAATCCCTGTCCCGATCACTGCCTCAATCCCTGTCCCGATCACTGCCTCAATCCCTGTCCCGTTCACTGCCGCAATCCCTGCCTCAATCCCTGTCCCGATCACTGCCTCAATCCCTGTCCCGGTCACTGCCTCAATTCCTGTCCCGATCACTGCCTCAATCCCTGTCCCGATCACTGCCTCAATCCCTGACCCGGTCACTGCCTCAATCCCTGTCCCGATCACTGCCTCAATCACTGTCCCGATCATTGCCTCAATCGCTGACCCGATCACGGCCTCAAGCCCTGTCCCGATCACTGCCTCAATCCGTGTCCCGATCACTGCCTCAATCCCTGTCCCGATCACAGCCTCAATCACTGTCCCGATCACTGCCTCAATCGCTGACCCGATCACGGCCTCAAACCCTGTCCTGATCACTGCCTCAATCCCTGTACCGATCACTGCCTCAATCCCTGCCCCGGTCACTGCCTCAATCCCAGTCCCGATCACTGCCTCAAACCCTGTCCCGATCTCTGCCTCAATCCCTGTCCCGATCACTGCCTCAATCTCTGTCCCGATCAATGCCTCAATCCCTGTCTCGATCACTGCCTCAATCCCTGTCCCGATCACCACCTCCATCCCTGTCCCGATCACTGCCTCAATCCCTGTCCTGATCACTGCCTCAATCCCTGTCCCGATCATTGCCTCAATCTCACTCCCGACACTGCCTTGATTCAAGTCTCGATCACTGCTTTGATCTCTCTCCCGATCACTGCCTCAATCTCACTCCCGATCACTGTCTCGATCACACTCCCGATCACTGCCCCGATCTCACTCCCGATCACTGCCTCGATCTCATTCCCAATCACTGCCCCGATCACAATCCCAAACTCTGCCTCGATCTCACTCCCGATCACTGCCCCGATCTCACTCCCGATAACTGCCTCGATCTCACTCCCTATTACTGCGTCAATCTCACTCCAGATCACTGCCTCGATCACAATCCCAATCACTGCCTCGATCTCACTCCCGATCTCTGCCTCGATCTCACTCCCGATCACTGCCTCGATCTCACGCCCGATCACTGACTCGATCTCACTCCCTATCACAGCCCCGATCACAATCCCAATCACTGCCTGGATCTCACTCCCGATGACTCCCTCGAGCTCACTCCCGATCACTTCCTCGATCTCACTCCCGATCACTGCCTCTATCTCACTCCCGATCACTGCCCCGATCTCACTCCCGATTACTGCCTTGATCACACTCCCTATTACTGCCTCGATCTCACTCCCGATCACTGCCCCGATCTCACTCCCGATCACTGCCTCGATCACACTCCCGACCACTGCCTCGATCACACTCCCGATCACTGCCCCGATCTCACTCCCGATCACTTCCTCGATCTCACTCCCGATCACTGCCTCTATCTCACTCCCGATCACTGCCCCGATCTCACTCCCGATTACTGCCCCGATCACAATCACAATCACTGCCTCGATCTCACTCCCGATCACTGCCCCGTTCTCACTCCCGATCAATGCCTCGATCACACTCCCGATCACTGCCTCGATCTCACTCCCGATCACTGCCTGTATTTCACTCCTTATCACTGCCCCAATATCACTCCCGATCACTGCCTCGATCTCACTCCCGATCACTGCCTGGATCTCACTCCCGATGACCCCCTCGATCTCACTCCCGATCACTGCCTCGATCTCACTGTCGATCACTGCCTCAATCTCACTCTCGATCACTGCGTCGATCTCACTCCCGATCACTGCCTCGATCACAATCCCAATCACTGCCTCGATCTCACTCCCGATAACTGCTTCGTTCTCACTCCCGATCACTGCCTCGATCTCACGCCCGATCACTGCCTCGATCTCACTCCCGATCACAGCCCCGATCACAATCCCAATCACTGCCTGTATCTCACTCCCGATGACTGCCCCGATCTCACTCCGATCACTGCCTCGATCTAACTCCCGATCACTGCCTTGATTCAAGTCTCGATCACCGCTTTGATCTCACTCCCGATCACTGCCTCAATCTCACTCCAGATCACTGCCCCGATCACAATCCCAATCACTGCCTCGATCTCACTCCCGATCACTGCCCTGATCTCACTCCTGATTACTGCCTCGATCACACTCCCTATTACTGCCTCGATCTCACTCCCGATCACTGCCTCGATCTCACTCCCGATTACTGCCTCTATCTCACTCCCGATCACTGCCTCGATGTCACTCACGATTACTGCCTCGATCTCACTCCCGATCACTGCCCCGATATCACTCCCGATCACTGCCTCGATCTCACTGTCGATCACTGCCTCAATCTCGCTCCCGACACTGCCTCGATCACACTCCCGACCACTGCCTCGATCACACTCCCGATCACTGCCCCGATCTCACTCCCGCTCACTGCCTCAATCTCACTCCCAATCACTGCCCCGATCACAATCTCAATCAGTGCCTCGATCTCACTCCCGATCACTGCCCCGTTCTCACTCCCGATCACTGCCTCGATCACACTCCCGATCACTGCCTTGATCTCACTCCCGATCACTGCCTCTATCTCACTCCCGATCACTGCCCCGATCTCACTCCCGATCACTGCCCCAATATCACTCCCGATCACTGCCTCGATCTCACTAGCGATCACTGCCTGGATCTCACTCCCGATGACCCCCTCGATCTTACGATTTCACTGTCGATCACTGCCTCAATCTCACTCCCGATCAATGCCTCAATCTCACTCCCGATCACTGCCTTGATTTCAGTCTCGATCATTGCCTCGATCTCACTCCCGATTACTGCCTCGATTTCAGTGTCGATCACTGCCTCGATCTTACTCCCGATCACTGCCTCGATCTCACTCCCGATCACTGCCTTGATTCAAGTCTCGATCACTGCTTCGATCTCACTCCCGATCGCTGCCTCCATCTCACTCCCGATCACTGTCTCAGTCACACTCCCGATCACTGCCTCGATCTCACTCCCGATCACTGCCTCGATCTCACTCCCGATCACTGTCTAGATCACACTCCCGATCACTGCCCCGATCACACTCCCGATCACAGCCCCGATCTCACTCCCGATCACTGCCTCGATCTCACTCCCGATCACTACCTCGATCTCACTCCCTATTACTGCGTCGATCTCACTCCCGATCACTGCCTCGATCTCAATCCCGATCACTGCCTCGATCTCACTCCCGATCACTGCCTCGATCTCACTCCCCATCACTGCCTCGATCTCACTCCCGATCACTGCCTCAATCTCACTTCCGATCACTGCGTCGATCTCACTCCCGATCACTGCCTTGATCACAATCCCAATCACTGCTTCGATCTCACTGCCGATCACTGCCTCGATCTCACTCTCGATCACTGCCTCTATCTCACGCCCGGTCACTGCCTCGATCTCACTCCCGAACACAGCCACGATCACAATCCCAATCACTGCCTGGATCTCACTCCCGATGACACCCTCGACCTCACTCCCGATCACTGCCTCGATCTCACTCCCGATCACTGCCTCTATCTCACTCCCGATCGCTGCCCCGATCTCACTTCCGATTACTGCCTCGATCACACTCCCTATTACTGCCTCGATCTCACTCCCGATCACTGCCCCGATCTCATTCCCGATCACTGCCTCGATCTAACTCCCGACCACTGCCTTGATTCAAGTTCGATCACTGTTTCGATCTCACTCCCGATCACTGCCTCAATCTCACTCCCGATCACTGCCCCGATCACAATCCCAATCACTGCCTCGATCTCACTCCCGATCACTGCCCCAATCTCACTCCCGATCACTGCCTCGATCTCACTCTCGATCTCACTCCCGATCACTGCCTCTATCTCACTCCCGATCACTGCCTCGATTTCACTCACGATTACTGCCTCGATCTCACTCCCGATCACTGCCCCGATATCACTCCCGATCACTGCCTCGATCTCACTGTCGATCACTGCCTCAATCTCGCTCCCGACACTGCCTCGATCACACTCCCGATCACTGCCTCGATCACACTCCCGATCACTGCCCCGAACTCACTCCCGATCACTGCCACGATCTCACTCCCAATCACTGCCCCAATCACAATCCCAATCACTGCCTCGACCTCACTCCTGATCACTGCCCCGATTTCACTCCCGATCACTGCCTCGATCACACTCCCGATCACTGCCTCGATCTCACTCCCGATCACTGCCTCTATCTCACTCCCGATCATTGCCCCGATCTCACTCCCGATTACTGCCCCGATCTCACTCCCGATCACTGCCTCGATCTCACTCCCGATCACTGCCTCGATCTCACTCCCGATCACTGCCTCTATCTCACTCCCGATCACTGCCCCGATATCACTCCCGATCACTGCCTCGATCTCACTCCAGATCACTGTCTCGATCCCAGTCTCGATCACTGCCTCGATCTCACTCCCGATCACTGCCTCAATCCCTGTCCCGATCACTGCCTCAATCCCTGCCCCGATCATTGCCTCAATCACTGCCCCGATCACTGCCTCAATCCCTGTCCCGATTACTGCCTCAATCCCTGTCCCGATCACTGGCTCGATCACACTCCCGATCACTGCCCCGATCTCACTCCCGATCACTGCCTCGATCTCACTCCCAATCACTGCCTCGATCACAATCCCAATCACTGCCTCGATCTCACTCCCGATCACTGCCCCGATCTCACTCCCGATCACTGCCTCGATCTCACTCCCGATCACTGCCTCTATCTCACTCCCGATCACTGCCCCGAACTCACTCCCGATTACTGAGTCGCTCTCACTCCCTATTACTGCGTAGATCTCACTCCCGATCACTGCCTCGATCTCACTCCCGATCACTGCCTCAATCTCACTCCCGATCACTGCGTCGATCTCACTCCCGATCACTGCCTTGATCACAATCCCAATCACTGCTTCGATCTCACTCCCGATCACTGCCTCGATCTCACTTCCGATCACAGCCTCGATCTCACGCCTGGTCACTGCCTCGATCTCACTCCCGAACACAGCCCCGATCACAATCGCAATCACTGCCTGGATCTCACTCCCGATGACGCCCTCGACCTCACTCCCGATCACTGCCTCGATCTCACTTCCGATCACTGCCTCTATCTCACTCCCGATCACTGCCCCGATCTCACTCCCGATTACAGCCTCGATCACACTCCCTATTACTGCCTCGATCTAACTCCCGATCACTGCCCCGATCTCACTCCCGATCACTGCCTCGATCTAACTCCCGACCACAGCCTTGATTCAAGTCTCGATCACTGTTTCGATCTCACTCCCGATCACTGCCTCAATCTCACTCCCGGTCACTGCCCCGATCACAATCCCAATCACTGCCTCGATCTCACTCCCGATCACTGCATCAATCTCACTCCCGATCACTGCCTCGATCTCACTCTCGATCTCACTCCCGATCACTGCCTCTATCTCACTCCCGATCACTGCCTCGATTTCACTCACGATTACTGCCTCGATCTCACTCCCGATCACTGCCCCGATATCACTCCCGATCACTGCCTCGATCTCACTGTCGATCACTGTCTCAATCTCGCTCCCGACACTGCCTCGATCACACTCCCGATCACTGCCTCGATCACACTCCCGATCACTGCCCCGAACTCACTCCCGATCACTGCCACGATCTCACTCCCAATCACTGCCCCAATCACATTATCAATCACAATCCCAATCACTGCCTCGATCTCACTCCTGATCACTGCCCCGATCTCACTCCCGATCACTACCTCGATCACACTCCCGATCACTGCCTCGATCTCACTCCCGATCACTGCCTCTATCTCACTCCCGATCACTGCCCCGATCTCACTCCCGATTACTGCCTCGATCTCACTCCCGATCACTGCCCCAATATCACTACCGATCAGTGCCTCGATCTCACTCGCGATCACTGCCTCGATCTCACTCCCGATCACAATCCCAATCACTGTCTGGATCTCACTCCCGATCACTGCCTCGATCTCACTCCCGATCACTGCCTCGATCTCACTCCCGATCACTGCCCCGATCTCACTCCCGATTACTGCCTCGATCACACTCCCTATTACTGCCTCGGTCTCACTCCCGATCACTGCCCCGATCTCACTCCCGATCACTGCCTCGATCTCACTCCCGATCACTGCCTCTATCTCACTCCCGATCACTGCCTCGATTTCACTCACGATTACTGCCTCGATCTCACTCCCGATCACTGCCCCGATCGAACTCGCGACCGCTGCCTTGATTCAAGTCTGGATCACTGTTTCGATCTCACTCCCGATCACTGCCTCAATCTCACTCCCGATCACTGCCCGGCTCACAATCCCAATCACTGCCTCGATCTCACTCCCGATCACTGCCCCGATCTCACTCCCGATCACTGCCTCGATCTCACTCCCGATCACTGCCTCGATCTCACTCCCGATCACTGCCTCGATCTCACTCCCGATCACTGCCTCGATTTCACTCACGATTACTGCCTCGATCTCACTCCCGATCACTGCCCCGATATCACTCCCGATCACTGCCTCGATCTCACTGTCGATCACTGCCTCAATCTCGCTCCCGACACTGCCTCGATCCCACTCCCGATCACTGCCTCGACCTCACTGTCGATCACTGCCTCAATCTCGCTCCCGACACTGCCTCGATCACACTCCCGATCACTGCCTCGATCACACTCCCGATCACTGCCCCGTTCTCACTCCCGATCACTGCCTCGATCTCACTCCCAATGACTGCCCCGATGACAATCCTAAATAATGCCTCGATCTCACTCCCGATCACTGCCTCGATCTCACTCCCGAACACTGCCCCGATCTCACACCCGATCACTGCCTCGATCTAACTCCCGACCACTGCCTTGATTCAAGTCTCGATCACTGTTTCGATCTCACTCCCGATCACTGCCTCAATCTCACTCCCGATCACTGCCCCGATCACAATCCCAATCACTGCCTCGATCTCACTCCCGATCACTGCCCCGATCTCACTCCCGATCACTGCCTCGATCTCACTCCCGATCACTGCCTCGATCTCACTCCCGATCACTGCCTCTATCTCACTCCCGATCACTGCTTCGATTTCACTCACGATTACTGCCTCGATCTCACTCCCGATAACTGTCTCGATCCCAGTCTCGATCACTGCCTCGATCTCACTCCCGATCACTGCCTCAATCCCTGTCCCGATCACTGCCTCAATCCCTGCCCCGGTCACTGCCTCAATCCCTGTCCCGATCACTGCCTCAATCCCTGTCCCGATCACTGCCTCAATCTCTGCCCCGGTCACTGCCTCAATCCCTGTCCCGATCACTGCCCCGATCACAATCCTAATCACTGCCTCAATCTCACTCCCAATCACTGCCCCGATCTCACTCGCGATCACTGCCTCGATCTCACTCCCAATCACTGCCCCGATCACAATCCCAATCACTGCCTCGATCTCACTTCCGATCACTGCCCCGATCTCACTCACGATCAATGCCTCGATCTCACTCCGGATCACTGCCTCTATCTCACTCCCGATCACTGCCCCGAACTCACTCCCGATTACTGCCTCGATCTCACTCCCTATTACTGCATCGATCTCACTCCAGATCACGGCCCCGATCTCACTCCCGATCACTGCCTCGATCTCACTCCCAATCACTGCCCCGATCACAATCCCAATCACTGCCTCGATCTCACTCCCGATCACTGCCCCGATCTCACTCCCGATCAATGCCTCGATCTCACTCCCGATCACTGCTTCTATCTCACTCCCGATCACTGCCCCGAACTCACTCCCGATTACTGCCTCAATCTCACTCCCGATCACTGCCCCGAACTCACTCCCGATCACTGCCACGATCTCACTCCCAATCACTGCCCCAATCACAATCCCAATCACTGCCTCGACCTCACTCCTGATCACTGCCCCGATTTCACTCCCGATCACTGCCTCGATCACACTCCCGATCACTGCCTCGATCTCACTCCCGATCACTGCCTCTATCTCACTCCCGATCATTGCCCCGATCTCACTCCCGATTACTGCCCCGATCTCACTCCCGATCACTGCCTCGATCTCACTCCCGATCACTGCCTCGATCTCACTCCCGATCACTGCCTCTATCTCACTCCCGATCACTGCCCCGATATCACTCCCGATCACTGCCTCGATCTCACTCCAGATCACTGTCTCGATCCCAGTCTCGATCACTGCCTCGATCTCACTCCCGATCACTGCCTCAATCCCTGTCCCGATCACTGCCTCAATCCCTGCCCCGATCATTGCCTCAATCACTGCCCCGATCACTGCCTCAATCCCTGTCCCGATTACTGCCTCAATCCCTGTCCCGATCACTGGCTCGATCACACTCCCGATCACTGCCCCGATCTCACTCCCGATCACTGCCTCGATCTCACTCCCAATCACTGCCTCGATCACAATCCCAATCACTGCCTCGATCTCACTCCCGATCACTGCCCCGATCTCACTCCCGATCACTGCCTCGATCTCACTCCCGATCACTGCCTCTATCTCACTCCCGATCACTGCCCCGAACTCACTCCCGATTACTGAGTCGCTCTCACTCCCTATTACTGCGTAGATCTCACTCCCGATCACTGCCTCGATCTCACTCCCGATCACTGCCTCAATCTCACTCCCGATCACTGCGTCGATCTCACTCCCGATCACTGCCTTGATCACAATCCCAATCACTGCTTCGATCTCACTCCCGATCACTGCCTCGATCTCACTTCCGATCACAGCCTCGATCTCACGCCTGGTCACTGCCTCGATCTCACTCCCGAACACAGCCCCGATCACAATCGCAATCACTGCCTGGATCTCACTCCCGATGACGCCCTCGACCTCACTCCCGATCACTGCCTCGATCTCACTTCCGATCACTGCCTCTATCTCACTCCCGATCACTGCCCCGATCTCACTCCCGATTACAGCCTCGATCACACTCCCTATTACTGCCTCGATCTCACTCCCGATCACTGCCCCGATCTCACTCCCGATCACTGCCTCGATCTAACTCCCGACCACAGCCTTGATTCAAGTCTCGATCACTGTTTCGATCTCACTCCCGATCACTGCCTCAATCTCACTCCCGGTCACTGCCCCGATCACAATCCCAATCACTGCCTCGATCTCACTCCCGATCACTGCATCAATCTCACTCCCGATCACTGCCTCGATCTCACTCTCGATCTCACTCCCGATCACTGCCTCTATCTCACTCCCGATCACTGCCTCGATTTCACTCACGATTACTGCCTCGATCTCACTCCCGATCACTGCCCCGATATCACTCCCGATCACTGCCTCGATCTCACTGTCGATCACTGTCTCAATCTCGCTCCCGACACTGCCTCGATCACACTCCCGATCACTGCCTCGATCACACTCCCGATCACTGCCCCGAACTCACTCCCGATCACTGCCACGATCTCACTCCCAATCACTGCCCCAATCACATTATCAATCACAATCCCAATCACTGCCTCGATCTCACTCCTGATCACTGCCCCGATCTCACTCCCGATCACTACCTCGATCACACTCCCGATCACTGCCTCGATCTCACTCCCGATCACTGCCTCTATCTCACTCCCGATCACTGCCCCGATCTCACTCCCGATTACTGCCTCGATCTCACTCCCGATCACTGCCCCAATATCACTACCGATCAGTGCCTCGATCTCACTCGCGATCACTGCCTCGATCTCACTCCCGATCACAATCCCAATCACTGTCTGGATCTCACTCCCGATCACTGCCTCGATCTCACTCCCGATCACTGCCTCGATCTCACTCCCGATCACTGCCCCGATCTCACTCCCGATTACTGCCTCGATCACACTCCCTATTACTGCCTCGGTCTCACTCCCGATCACTGCCCCGATCTCACTCCCGATCACTGCCTCGATCTCACTCCCGATCACTGCCTCTATCTCACTCCCGATCACTGCCTCGATTTCACTCACGATTACTGCCTCGATCTCACTCCCGATCACTGCCCCGATCGAACTCGCGACCGCTGCCTTGATTCAAGTCTGGATCACTGTTTCGATCTCACTCCCGATCACTGCCTCAATCTCACTCCCGATCACTGCCCGGCTCACAATCCCAATCACTGCCTCGATCTCACTCCCGATCACTGCCCCGATCTCACTCCCGATCACTGCCTCGATCTCACTCCCGATCACTGCCTCGATCTCACTCCCGATCACTGCCTCGATCTCACTCCCGATCACTGCCTCGATTTCACTCACGATTACTGCCTCGATCTCACTCCCGATCACTGCCCCGATATCACTCCCGATCACTGCCTCGATCTCACTGTCGATCACTGCCTCAATCTCGCTCCCGACACTGCCTCGATCCCACTCCCGATCACTGCCTCGACCTCACTGTCGATCACTGCCTCAATCTCGCTCCCGACACTGCCTCGATCACACTCCCGATCACTGCCTCGATCACACTCCCGATCACTGCCCCGTTCTCACTCCCGATCACTGCCTCGATCTCACTCCCAATGACTGCCCCGATGACAATCCTAAATAATGCCTCGATCTCACTCCCGATCACTGCCTCGATCTCACTCCCGAACACTGCCCCGATCTCACACCCGATCACTGCCTCGATCTAACTCCCGACCACTGCCTTGATTCAAGTCTCGATCACTGTTTCGATCTCACTCCCGATCACTGCCTCAATCTCACTCCCGATCACTGCCCCGATCACAATCCCAATCACTGCCTCGATCTCACTCCCGATCACTGCCCCGATCTCACTCCCGATCACTGCCTCGATCTCACTCCCGATCACTGCCTCGATCTCACTCCCGATCACTGCCTCTATCTCACTCCCGATCACTGCTTCGATTTCACTCACGATTACTGCCTCGATCTCACTCCCGATAACTGTCTCGATCCCAGTCTCGATCACTGCCTCGATCTCACTCCCGATCACTGCCTCAATCCCTGTCCCGATCACTGCCTCAATCCCTGCCCCGGTCACTGCCTCAATCCCTGTCCCGATCACTGCCTCAATCCCTGTCCCGATCACTGCCTCAATCTCTGCCCCGGTCACTGCCTCAATCCCTGTCCCGATCACTGCCCCGATCACAATCCTAATCACTGCCTCAATCTCACTCCCAATCACTGCCCCGATCTCACTCGCGATCACTGCCTCGATCTCACTCCCAATCACTGCCCCGATCACAATCCCAATCACTGCCTCGATTTCACTTCCGATCACTGCCCCGATCTCACTCACGATCAATGCCTCGATCTCACTCCGGATCACTGCCTCTATCTCACTCCCGATCACTGCCCCGAACTCACTCCCGATTACTGCCTCGATCTCACTCCCTATTACTGCATCGATCTCACTCCAGATCACGGCCCCGATCTCACTCCCGATCACTGCCTCGATCTCACTCCCAATCACTGCCCCGATCACAATCCCAATCACTGCCTCGATCTCACTCCCGATCACTGCCCCGATCTCACTCCCGATCAATGCCTCGATCTCACTCCCGATCACTGCTTCTATCTCACTCCCGATCACTGCCCCGAACTCACTCCCGATTACTGCCTCAATCTCACTCCCTATTACTGCATCGATCTCACTCCCGATCACTGCCTCGATCTCACTCCCGATCACTGCCTCGATCTCACTCCCGATCACTGCCTCGATCTCACTCCCGATCACTGCCTCGATCTGTCTCCCGATCACTGCCTCAATCTCACTCCCGATCACTGCGTCGATCTCACTCCCGATCACTGCCTCGATCACAATCCCAATCACTGCCTCGATCTCACTCCCGATCACTGCCTCGATCTCACTCCCGATCACAGCCTCGATCTCACGCCCGATCACTGCCTCGATCTCACTCCCGATCACAGCCCCGATCACAATCCCAATCACTGCCTGGATCTCACACCCGATGACTCCCTCGATCTCACTCCCGATCACTGCCTCGATCTCACTCCCTCGATCTCACTCCCGATCACTGCCTCTATCTCTCTCCCGATCACTGCCTTGATTCAAGTCTCGATCACTGTTTCGATCTCACTCCCGATCACTGCCTCAATCTCACTCCCGATCACTGCCCCGATCACAATCCCAATCACTGCCTCGATCTCACTCCCGATCACTGCCCCGATCTCACTCCCGATCACTGCCTCGATCTCACTCCCGATCACTGCCTCGATCTCACTCCCGATCACTGCCTCTATCTCACTCCCGATCACTGCTTCGATTTCACTCACGATTACTGCCTCGATCTCACTCCCGATCACTGCCCCGATATCACTCCCGATCACTGCCTCGATCTCACTCCCGATCACTGTCTCGATCCCAGTCTCGATCACTGCCTCGATCTCACTCCCGATCACTGCCTCAATCCCTGTCCCGATCACTGCCTCAATCCCTGCCCCGGTCACTGCCTCAATCCCTGTCCCGATCACTGCCTCAATCCCTGTCCCGATCACTGCCTCAATCCCTGCCCCGGTCACTGCCTCAATCCCTGTCCCGATCACTGCCCCGATCACAATCCTAATCACTGCCTCAATCTCACTCCCGATCATTGCCCCGATCTCACTCGCGATCACTGCCTCGATCTCACTCCCAATCAATGCCCCGATCACAATCCCAATCACTGCCTCGATCTCACTCCCGATCACTGCCCCGATCTCACTCACGATCAATGCCTCGATCTCACTCCGGATCACTGCCTCTATCTCACTCCCGATCACTGCCCCGAACTCACTCCCGATCACTGCCTCGATCTCACTCCCGATCACTGCCTCGATCTCACTCCAGATCACGGCCCCGATCTCACTCCCGATCACTGCCTCGATCTCACTCCCGATCAATGCCTCGATCTCACTCCCGATCACTGCTTCTATCTCACTCCCGATCACTGTCCCGAACTCACTCCCGATTACTGCCTCAATCTCACTCCCTATTACTGCATCGATCTCAGTCCCGATCACTGCCTCGATCTCACTCCCGATCACTGCCTCGATCTCACTCCCGATCACTGCCTCGATCTCACTCCCGATCACTGCCTCGATCTGACTCCCGATCACTGCCTCAATCTCACTCCCGATCACTGCGTCGATCTCACTCCCGATCACTGCCTCGATCACAATCCCAATCACTGCCTCGATCTCACTCCCGATCACTGCCTCGATCTCACTCCCGATCACAGCCTCGATCTCACGCCCGATCACTGCCTCGATCTCACTCCCGATCACAGCCCCGATCACAATCCCAATCACTGCCTGGATCTCACTCCCGATGACTCCCTCGATCTCACTCCCGATCACTGCCTCGATCTCACTCCCGATCACTGCCTCTATCTCACTCCCGATCACTGCCACAATCTCACTCCCGATTACTGCCTCGATCACACTCCCTATTACTGCCTCGATCTCACTCCCGATCACTGCCCCGATCTCACTCCCGATCACTGCCTCGATCTAACTCCCGACCACTGCCTTGATTCTAGTCTCGATCACTGTTTCGATCTCACTCCCGATCACTGCCTCAATCTCACTGCCGATCACTGCCCCGATCTCACTCCCGACCACTGCCTCGATCTCACTCTCGATCTCACTCCCGATCACTGCCTCTATCTCACTCCCGATCATTGCCTCGATTTCACTCACGATTACTGCCTCGATCTCACTCCCAATCATTGCCCCGATATCACTCCCGATCACTGCCTCGATCTCACTGTCGATCACTGCCTCAATGTCACTCCCGACACTGCCTCGATCACACTCACGTTCACTGCCTCGATCACACTCCCGATCACTGCCCCGATCTCACTCCCGATCACTGCCTCGATCTCACACCCAATCACTGCCCCAATCACAATCCCAATCACTGCCTCGATCTCACTCCTGATCACTGCCCCGATCTCACTCCCGATCACTGCCTCGATCACACTCCCGATCACTGCCTCGATCTCACTCCCGATCACTGCCTCTATCTCACTCCCGATCACTGCCCCGATCTCACTCCCGATTACTGCCTCGATCTCACTCCCGATCACTGCCCCAATATCACTCCCGATCACTGACTCGATCTCACTCGCGATCACTGCCTCGATCTCACTCCCGATCACAGCCCCGATCACAATCCCAATCACTGTCTGGATCTCACTCCCGATGACTCCCTCGATCTCACTCCCGATCACTGCCTCGACCTCACTCCCGATCACTGCCTCGATCTCACTCCCGATCACTGCCCCGAACTCACTCCCGATTACTGCCTCAATCACAATCCCTATTACAGCCTCGGTCTCACTCCCGATCACTGCCCAGATCTCACTCCCCATCACTGCCTCGATCTAACTCGCGACCACTGCCTTGATTCAAGTCTGGATCACTGTTTCGATCTCACTCCCGATCATTGCCTCAATCTCACTCCCGATCACTGCCCGGCTCACAATCCCAATCACTGCCTCGATCTCACTCCCGATCACTGCCCCGATCTCACTCCCGATCACTACCTCGATCTCACTCCCTATCACTGCCTCGATCGCACTCCCGATCACTGCCTCTATCTCACTCCCGATCACTGCCTCGATGTCACTCACGATTACTGCCTCGATCTCACTCCCGATCACTGCCCCGATATCACTCCCGATCACTGCCTCGATCTCACTGTCGATCACTGCCTCAATCTCGCTCCCGACACTGCCTCGATCTCACTCCCGATCACTGCCTCGATCTCACTTCGATCACTGCCTCAATCTCGCTCCCGACACTGCCTCGATCACACTCCCGATCAGTGCCTCGATCACACTCCCGATCACTGCTCTGTTCTCACTCCCGATCACTGCCTCGATCTCACTCCCAAAGACTGCCCAAATGACAATCCTAATCACTGCCTCGATCTCACTCCCGATCACTGCCTCGATCTCACTCCCGATCAGTGCCCCGATCTCACACCCGATCACTGCCTCGATCTCACTCCCGATTAGTGCCCCGATCT
This sequence comes from Scyliorhinus torazame, assembly GCF_047496885.1. Lineage (NCBI taxonomy): Eukaryota > Metazoa > Chordata > Chondrichthyes > Carcharhiniformes > Scyliorhinidae > Scyliorhinus > Scyliorhinus torazame. The sequence continues at coordinate 347,448,275 of NC_092708.1, forward strand.
CACTCCCGATCACTGCCTCGATCTCACTCCCGATCACTGCCCCGATCTCACTCCCGATTACTGCCTCGATCACACTCCCTATTACTGCCTCGGTCTCACTCCCGATCACTGCCCCGATCTCACTCCCGATCACTGCCTCGATCTAACTCCCGACCACTGCCTTGATTCAAGTCTGGATCACTGTTTCGATCTCACACCCGATCACTGCCTCAATCTCACTCCCGATCACTGCCCGGATCACAATCCCAATCACTGCTTCGATCTCACACCCGATCACTGCCCCGATCTCACTCCCGATCACTGCCTCGATCTCACTCCCGATCACTGCCTCGATCTCACTCCCGATCACTGCCTCTATCTCACTCCCGATCATGGCCTCGATTTCATTCACGATTACTGCCTCGATTTCATTCACGATTACTGCCTCGATCTCACTCCCGATCACTGCCCCGAAATCAGACCCAATCACTGCCTCGATCTCACTGTCGATCACTGCCTCAATCCCGCTCCCGACACTGCCTCGATCACACTCTCGATCACTGCCTCGATCACACTCCCGATCACTGCCACGATCTCACTCCCGATCACTGCCTCGATCACACTCCCAATCACTGCCTCGATCTCATTCCCGATCACTGCCTCTATCTCACTCCCGATCACTGCCCCGATCTCACTCCCGATTATTGCCTCGATCTCACTCCCTATCACTGCCCGAATATCACTCCCGATCACTGCCTCAATCTCACTCGCGATCACTGCCTGGATCTCACTCCCGATGACCCCCTCGATCTCACTCCCGATCACTGCCTCGATCTCACTGTCGATCACAGCCTCAATCTCGCTCCCGACACTGCCTCGATCTCACTCCCGATCACTGCCTCGATCTCACTTCCGATCACTGCCTCGTTCTCACTTCCGATCACTGACTCGATCTCACTCCCGATCACTGTCTCGATCTCACTTCCGATCACTGCCTCGTTCTCACTTCCGATCACTGCCTCGATCTCACTCCCGATCACTGCCTGGATCTCACTCCCGATTACTGCCTCGATCTCACTCCCGATCACTGCCTGGATCTCACTCCCGATACTGCCTCGATGTAACTCCCGATCACTGCCTCGATCTCACTCCGAATCTCTGCCTCGATCTCGCTTACAATCACTGCCTCGATCTCACGCCCAATCACTGCCTCGGTCTCACTCTCGATCACTGCCTCGATCTCACTACCAATCACTGCCCCCATCACAATCCCAATCACTGCCTCGATCTCACTCCCGATCACTGACCCGATCTCACTCCCGATCACTGCCTCGATCACACTCCCGATCACTGCCTCGATCTCACTCCCGATCACTGCCTCTATCTCACTCCCGATCACTGCCCCGATCTCACTCCCGATTACTGCCTCGATCTCACTCCCGATCACTGCCCCAATATCACTCCCGATCACTGCCTCGATCTCACTCGCGATCACTACCTCGATCTCACTCCCGATCACAGCCCCGATCACAATCCCAATCACTGCCTGGATCTCATTCCCGATGACTCCCTCGATCTCACTCCCGATCACTGCCTCGATCTCACTCCCGATCACTGCCTCTATCTCACTCCCGATCACTGCCCCGATCTTACTCCCGATTACTGCCTCGATCACACTGCCTATTACTGCCTCGATCTCACTCCCGATCACTGCCCCGATCTCACTCCCGATCACTGCCTCGATCTAACTCCCGATCACTGCCTTGATTCAAGTCTCGATCACTGTTTCGATCTCACTTCCGATCACTGCCTCAATCTCACGCCCGATCACTGCCCGGATCACAATCCCAATCACTGCCTCGATCTCACTCCCGATCACTGCCCCGATCTCACTCCCGATCACTGCCTCGATCTCACTCCCGATCACTGCCTTGATCTCACTCCCGATCACTGCCTCTATCTCACTCCCGATCACTGCCTCGATTTCACTCAAGATTACTGCCTCGATCTTACTCCCGATCACTGCCCCGATATCACTCCCGATCACTGCCTCGATCTCACTGTCGATCACTGCCTCGATCTCGCTCCCGACACAGCCTCGATCACACTCCCGATCACTGCCTCGATCACACTCCCGATCACTGCCCCAATCTCACTCCTGATCACTGCCTCGATCTCACTCCCAATGACTGCCCCGAGCACAATCCCAATCACTGCCTCGATCTCACTCCCGATCACTGCCCCGATCTCACTCCCGATCACTACCTCGATCACAGTCCCGATCACTGCCTCGATCTCATTCCTGATCACTGCCTCTATCTCACTCCCGATCACTGCCCCGATCTCACTCCCGATCACTGCCTCGATCTCACTCCCGATCACAGCCCTGATATCACTCCCGAACAATGCCTCAATCTCACTCGCGATCACTGCCTGGATCTCACTCCCGATGACTCCCTCGATCTCACTCCCGATCACTGCCTCGATCTCACTGTCGATCACTGCCTCAATCTCACTCCCGACACTACCTCGATCACACTCCCGATCACTGCCTCGATCACATTCCCGATCACTGTCTCGATCTCACTCCCGATAACTGCCTTGATTCCAGTCTCGATCATTGCCTCGATCTCACTCCCGATTACTGCCTCGATCTCACTCCCGATCACTGCCGCGATGTCACTCCCGATCACTGCCTCGATCACACTCGCGATCACTGCCTGGATGTCACTCCCGATGACTCCCTCGATCTCACTCCCGATCACTGCCTCGATCTCACTGTCGATCACTGCTTCAATCTCACTCCCATCACTGCCTTGATTCAGGTCTCGATCACTGCTTCGATCTCACTCCCGATCACTGCCTCAATCTCACTCCCGATCACTGTCTCAATCACACTCCCGATCAATGCCCCGATCTCACTCCCGATCACTGCCTTGATCTCACTCCCGATCACTGCCCCGATCCCAATCCCAATCACTGCCTCAATCTCACTCCCGATCACTGCCCCGATCTCACTCCCGATCAGTGCCTCGATTTCACTCCCGATCACTGCCTCGATCTCACTCCCGATCACTGCCTCGATCTCACTCCCGATCACTGCCGCGATGTCACTCCCGATCACTGCCTCGATCTCACTCCCGATCACTGCCTTGATTCCAGTCTCGATCATTGCCTCAATCTCACTCCCGTTTACTGCCTCGATTTCACTGTCGATCACTGCCTCAATCTCACTGTCGATCACTGCCTCAATCTTACTCCCGACACTGCCTCGATCACACTCCCGATCACTGTCTCGATCACATTCCCGATCACTGCCTCGATCTCACTCCCGATCACTGCCTTGATTCCAGTCTCGATCATTGCCTCAATCTCACTCCCGTTTACTGCCTCGATTTCACTGTCGATCACTGCCTCAATCTCACTCCCATTCACTGCCTCGATCTCAATGCCGATCACTGCCTCGATCTCACTCCCGATCACTGTCTCGATCTCACTCACAATCACTGCCTCTTTCTCACTTCCGATCACTGCCTCGGTCTCACTTCCGATCACTGCCTCGATCTCACTCCCAATCACTGCCTGGATCTCACTCCCGATCACTGCCTCGATCTCACTCCCGATCACTGCCTCGATCTCACTGTCGATCACTGCCTCAATCTCGCTCCCGACACTGCCTCGATCTCACTCCCGATCACTGCCTCGATCTCACTTCCGATCACTGCCTCGTTCTCACTTCCGATCACTGCCTCGATCTCACTCCCGATCACTGCCTGGATCTCACTCCCGATACTGCCTCGATCTAACTCCCGATCACTGCCTCGATCTCACTCCGAATCTCTGCCTCGATTTCGCTTACAATCACTGCCTCGATCTCACGCCCAATCACTGCCTCGGTCTCACTCTCGATCACTGCCTCGATCTCACTACCAATCACTGCCCCGATCACAATCCCAATCACTGCCTCGATCTCACTCCCGATCACTGCCCCGATCTCACTCCCGATCACTGCCTCGATCACACTCCCGATCACTGCCTCGATCTCACTCCCGATCACTGCCTCTATCTCACTCCCGATCACTGCCCCGATCTCACTCCCGATTACTGCCTCGATCTCACTCCCGATCACTGCCCCAATATCACTCCCGATCACTGCCTCGATCTCACTCGCGATCACTACCTCGATCTCACTCCCGATCACAGCCCCGATCACAATCCCAATCACTGCCTGGATCTCATTCCCGATGACTCCCTCGATCTCACTCCCGATCACTGCCTCGATCTCACTCCCGATCACTGCCTCTATCTCACTCCCGATCACTGCCCCGATCTTACTCCCGATTACTGCCTCGATCACACTGCCTATTACTGCCTCGATCTCACTCCCGATCACTGCCCCGATCTCACTCCCGATCACTGCCTCGATCTAACTCCCGACCACTGCCTTGATTCAAGTCTCGATCACTGTTTCGATCTCACTTCCGATCACTGCCTCAATCTCACGCCCGATCACTGCCCGGATCACAATCCCAATCACTGCCTCGATCTCACTCCCGATCACTGCCCCGATCTCACTCCCGATCACTGCCTCGATCTCACTCCCGATCACTGCCTTGATCTCACTCCCGATCACTGCCTCTATCTCACTCCCGATCACTGCCTCGATTTCACTCACGATTACTGCCTCGATCTTACTCCCGATCACTGCCCCGATATCACTCCCGATCACTGCCTCGATCTCACTGTCGATCACTGCCTCGATCTCGCTCCCGACACAGCCTCGATCACACTCCCGATCACTGCCTCGATCACACTCCCGATCACTGCCCCAATCTCACTCCTGATCACTGCCTCGATCTCACTCCCAATGACTGCCCCGAGCACAATCCCAATCACTGCCTCGATCTCACTCCCGATCACTGCCCCGATCTCACTCCCGATCACTACCTCGATCACAGTCCCGATCACTGCCTCGATCTCACTCCCGATCACTGCCTCTATCTCACTCCCGATCACTGCCCCGATCTCACTCCCGATCACTGCCTCGATCTCACTCCCGATCACAGCCCTGATATCACTCCCGAACACTGCCTCAATCTCACTCGCGATCACTGCCTGGATCTCACTCCCGATGACTCCCTCGATCTCACTCCCGATCACTGCCTCGATCTCACTGTCGATCACTGCCTCAATCTCACTCCCGACACTACCTCGATCACACTCCCGATCACTACCTCGATCACATTCCCGATAACTGCCTTGATTCCAGTCTCGATCATTGCCTCGATCTCACTCCCGATTACTGCCTCGATCTCACTCCCGATCAGTGCCGCGATGTCACTCCCGATCACTGCCTCGATCTCACTCGCGATCACTGCCTGGATGTCACTCCCGATGACTCCCTCGATCTCACTCCCGATCACTGCCTCGATCTCACTGTCGATCACTGCTTCAATCTCACTCCCGTCACTGCCTTGATTCAGGTCTCGATCACTGCTTCGATCTCACTCCCGATCACTGCCTCAATCTCACTCCCGATCACTGTCTCAATCACACTCCCGATCAATGCCCCGATCTCACTCCCGATCACTGCCTTGATCTCACTCCCGATCACTGCCCCGATCCCAATCCCAATCACTGCCTCGATCTCACTCCCGATCACTGCCCCGATCTCACTCCCGATCAGTGCCTCGATTTCACTCCCGATCACTGCCTCGATCTCACTCCCGATCACTGCCTCGATCTCACTCCCGATCACTGCCTCTATCTCACTCCCGATCACTGCCCCGATCTCACTCCCGATTACTGCCTCGACCTCACTCCCGATCACTGCCCCGATATCACTCCCGATCACTGCCTCGATCTCACTCCCGATCACTGCCTGGCTCTCACTCCCGATGACTCCCTCGATCTCACTCCCGATCACTGCCTCAATCTTACTCCCGACACTGCCTCGATCACACTCCCGATCACTGCCTCGATCACATTCCCGATCACTGCCTCGATCTCACTCCCGATCACTGCCTTGATTCCAGTCTCGATCATTGCCTCAATCTCACTCCCGATTACTGCCTCGATTTCACTGTCGATCACTGCCTCAATCTCACTCCAATTCACTGCCTCGATCTCAATGCCGATCACTGCCTCGATCTCACTCCCGATCACTGTCTCGATCTCACTCACAATCACTGCCTCTTTCTCACTTCCGATCACTGCCTCGATCTCACTCCCAATCACTGCCTGGATCTCACTCCCGATCACTGTCTCGATCTAACTCGCGATCACAGCCTCGATCTCACTCCGAATCACTGCCTCGATATCGCTTACGATCACTGACTGGATCTCACTCTCGATCACTGCCTCGATCTCACACCCGATCACTGCCTCGATCTCACTCCCGATCACTGCCTCGACCTCACTCCCGATCTCTGCCTCGATCTCACTCCCGATCACTGCCTCTATCTCACTCGCGATCACTGCCTTGATCTCACTCCCGATCACTGCCCAATCACAATCCCGATCACTGCCTCAATCTCACTCCCGACACTGCCTTGATTCAAATCTCGATCACTGCTTCGATCTCACTCCCGATCACTGCCTCAATCTCACTCCCGATCACTGCCTCGATCTCACTCCCAATCACTGCCCCGATCTCACTCCCGATCACTGCCTCAATCTCACTCCCGATCACTGCCTCGATCTCACTCCCGATCACTGCCTCTATCTCACTCCCGATCACTGCCCCGATCTCACTCCCGATCACTGCCTTGATCTCACTCCCGATCACTGCCCCGATCCCAATCCCAATCACTGCCTCGATCTCACTCCCGATCACTGCCCCGATCTCACTCCCGATCAGTGCCTCGATTTCACTCCCGATCACTGCCTCGATCTCACTCCCGATCACTGCCTCGATCTCACTCCCGATCACTGCCTCTATCTCACTCCCGATCACTGCCCCAATCTCACTCCCGATTACTGCCTCGACCTCACTCCCGATCACTGCCCCGATATCACTCCCGATCACTGCCTCGATCTCACTCCCGATCACTGCCTGGCTCTCACTCCCGATGACTCCCTCGATCTCACTCCCGATCACTGCCTCGATCTCACTGTCGATCACTGCCTCAATCTTACTCCCGACACTGCCTCGATCACACTCCCGATCACTGCCTCGATCACATTCCCGATCACTGCCTCGATCTCACTCCCGATCACTGCCTTGATTCCAGTCTTGATCATTGCCTCAATCTCACTCCCGATTACTGCCTCAATTTCACTGTCGATCACTGCCTCAATCTCACTCCCATTCACTGCCTCGATCTCAATGCCGATCACTGCCTCGATCTCCCTCCCGATCACTGTCTCGATCTCACTCACAATCACTGCCTCTTTCTCACTCCCGATCACTGCCTCGATCTAACTCGCGATCACAGCCTCGATCTCACTCCGAATCACTGCCTCGATATCGCTTACGATCACTGACTGGATCTCACTCTCGATTACTGCCTCGATCTCACACCCGATCACTGCCTCGATCTCACTCCCGATCACTGCCTCGATCTCACTCCCGATCTCTGCCTCGATCTCACTCCCGATCACTGCCTCTACCTCACTCGCGATCACTGCCTTGATCTCACTCCCGATCACTGCCCAATCACAATCCCAATCACTGCCTCGATCTCACTCCCGACACTGCCTTGATTCAAGTCTCGATCACTGCTTCGATCTCACTCCCGATCGCTGCCTCAATCTCACTCCCGATCACTGCCTCGATCTCACTCCCGATCACTGCCCCGATCTCAATCCCGATCACTGCCTCAATCTCACTCCCGATCACTGCCTCGATCTCACTCCCAATCACTGCCCCGATCTCAATCCCGATCACTGCCTCAATCTCACTCCCGATCACTGCCTCGATCTCACTCCCGATCACTGCCTCTATCTCACTCCCGATCACTGCCCCGATCTCACTCGCGATTACTGCCTCGATCTCACTCCCGATCACTGCCGTGATATCACTCCCGATCACTGCCTCGATCTCACTCACGATCACTGCCTTGATCTCACTCCCGATCACTGCCCCAATCACAATCCCGATCACTGCCTCGATCTCACTCCCGATCACTGCCTTGATCTCACTCCCGATCACTGCCTCTATCTCACTCGCGATCACTGCCTCGATCTCACTCCCGATCACTGCCCCAATCACAATCCCGATCACTGCCTCGATCTCACTCCCGACACTGCCTTGATTCAAGTCTCGATCACTGCTTCGATCTTACTCCCGATCACTGCCTCAATCTCACTCCCGATCACTGCCTCAATCTCACTCCCAATCACTGGCCCGATCTCACTCCCGATCACTGCCTCGATCTCACTCCCGATCACTGCCTCTATCTCACTCCCGGTCACTGCCCCGATCTCACTCCCGATTACTGCCTCGATCTCACGCCCGATCGCTGCCTCGATCTCACTCCCGATCACTGCCCCAATCACTATCCCGATCACTGCCTCGATCTCACTCCTGATCACTGCCTCGATTTCACTGTCGATCACTGCCTCGATCTCACTCCCGATTACTGCCTCGATCTCACTACCGATTACTGTCTCGATCTCACTCCCGATCACTGCCTTGATCTCACTCGCGACACTGCCTGGATGTCACTCCCGATGACTCCCTCGATCTCACTCCCGAGCACTGCCTCGACCTCACTGTCGATCACTGCCTCGAGCTCACTCCCGATCACTGCCTCGATCTCACTCCCGATCACTGCCTCAATCTCACTCCCGATCACTGTCTCGATCACACTCCCGCTCACTGCCTCGATCTCACTCCCAATCACTGCCTCGATTTCATTCCCGATCACTGCCTCGATCTCACTCCCGATCACTGCCTCGAGCTCACTCCCAATCACTGCCTCGATCTCATTCCCGATCACTGCCTCGATCTCACTCCCGATCACTGCCTCGATGTCACTCCCAATCACTGCCTCCATCTCACTCCCGCTCACTGGCTCGATCTCACTCCCGATCACTGCCTCGATCACAATCCCAATCACTGCCTCGATCTCACTCCCGATGACTCCCTCGATCTCACTCCCGATCACTGCCTCGATCTCACTGTCGATCACTGTCTCAATCTCACTCTCGATCACTGCCTCGATCTCACTCCCAATGACTGCCTCAATCCCTATCCCAATCACTGCCTCGATCCCAGACTCGATCACTGCCTCGATCCCGCTCCCGACACTGCCTCGATCTCACTCCCGATCACTGCCTCGATCCCTATCCCGATCACTGCCTCGATCCCAGACTCGGTCACTGCCTCGATCTCACTCCCGATCACTGCCTCGATCTCACTCCCGATCACTGCCTCGATCCTGCTCCCGATCACTGCCTCGATCTCACTCCCGATCACTGCCTCAATCCCTATCCCGATCACTGCCTCGATCTCACTCCCGATCACTGCCTCAATCCCTATCCCGATCACTGCCTCTATCTCACTCCCGATCACTGCCTCAATCCCTATCCCGATCATTGCCTCAATCCCTATCCCGATCACTGCCTCGATCCCAGACTCGATCACTGCCTCGATCCCGCTCCCGATCACTTCCTCAATTCCTCTCCCGATCACTGCCTCGACCCCATCCCAGTCACTGCCTCAATCACTGTCCGGACCACTGACTCGCTTCCCTGTCCGATCACTGCCTCAATCCCTGTCCGGACCACTGACTCGCTTCCCTGTCCGATCACTGCCTTGACCTCTTATGCTGATGACTGTTTCGTCGCCAAAATCATGTTCGGCGATGGGCCGGAGAATCCATTTGTATGCCGAAATCGGGGCGGCGCCGTTTTTCCGATGCTGCACCCCCTCAAATCGGAGTACTTGAGGAGTACGCCGCACGCCATTGGGATGGCCTCAGAACGTCACCTGAGGCCCTCCCCTGATGCTGCGTCCCCGATGGGCCGTCTTCTCGACGGTGTCGATCGCGCGTCCTCTCAATGTCTATAAACCTGGCGTGGCAGCTGCGGCCTATGTCCAGCGCCACCACAGTTGGGGGGGGGGCGGGGTGAGACATTCCACTGTTAGCGGGGGCTTCGGTGGGGACTGGGGAGACTGGTGGGGGGTAGTCCAGGGGTGGCGAGGGGGGTTACCTGTAGGCAGTTTTCGGCGGGCCAGGTCCGCACGATGCCGGCGCCATGTTGTACGGCGCAGCCGCCGCAAGCCGCCATCGTGCGCATGCACGACCACGGGCCCGGTAATTCTGCAACCGTATCAGCAGGTAAAGCCGGGCCATGGCTGCTAGCCCCCCACTGGGCGGAGCATCGGTGCGGGGACGGCTCCAATGTTTTGGTTGCAAGGCCAGGCGGATCCTGCAGACATAGCCGCAGAATCGGGAATCCAGCCATTGTGTTCAGTTTAGTGAGGTGGCGCAGTTAATGGGATGAGTCCAGGGGTTGAAGCTGCCAGGTGTTGAGGTTCAGAGGTATTAGAGTGGGTTTGTTGTTTGAGTGGAAATAAAGACAGCAATTAAGGGTCATTGTGTCACTGTATGGATGAGCATTGTTTAAGGGGCAATTGTAACTTATTTTCTTGCGTGATGTTGAAGATATTTGAATATTGTGTCAGTAATAAAGTTTGTTTTGCTCAACCATCTCCCTATTTCTTCATGCAATCCCTCCTGCAGCGAGTTACCTTTCCTCACAGTCTTACAAAACTCAAATAAAATATTGGGGTTTCTGTCCAGTATCCTAGCCACTGTTGGAGCCTGGTCCGGGGTCGTAATATAACCATTGTGCCACCCTCTTTTGCCGCACTCTTGTTCTGAATCTTTATAGGCCTGTGTGCATTTATCTCAACACAAATCAATTATTAGAAAGATTATCCCTAGCCAGGAATTCTAAATGCCATCCAAATGCTGTAACAAAATGGCAAACCTTTTCATAGCTAAATACAAATCCAAAATGCGACCATTTTTAATTAGTCTAACTGCCTTTGACGTTAATTATATTGCAATAAATGAAACGTTTTGCACTTAGAATTTATTTTTAATCATTAAAGCTATGTGATTTTATCAGTGTTTGCTTGAAGTGAATTACATTAGATCAGCCTTCTCTCGAAAAGCGGAAATTATTTGTGCCATAATCCGGATCCGAACGCATCATTCTCTCAGAAGCTGTTTCCACATTTTTCAGGATTAACTGTAACATGGATACTGACCTATTTACGCTGTTATTTGTTGCTGACAATCAATTGCTCCAGCTCTGACTATCTCTCCAATGGTGCCTCCATTGTCTATTCCTGCCTTACTGTTCAGTCCTGGTTGCATCAGGATATGGCCCATGATTAAGCTCAGCGCAGAAGGAAATGTAGGTCACTCTCTTTCGAACATAGAACATACAGTGCAGAAGGAGGCCATTCGGCCCATCGAGTCTGCACCGACCCACTTCGGCCCTCACTTCCACCCTTTCCCCATAACCTAATAACCCCTCCTAACCTTTTTTGGACACTAAGGGCAATATATCATGGCCAATCCACCTAACCTGCACGTCTTTGGACTGTGGGAGGAAACCGGAGCACGCGGAGGAAACCCACGCAGACACGGGGAGAACGTGCAGTCTCCGCACAGACAGTGACCCAACCGGGAATCGAACCTGGGACCCTGCCGCTGTGAAGCTTTGTGTGATAATTTCCTTAAAGCCACTCTGTCCATTTTTCCAAGCCACACAATTGTACATCATGAAATTCAGGGTGCTTCACCAGATCAAAAAGGTGACACATAATATGAAAAATGAATGAACGAAAAGGAAGGAAGTCAAATAAGCAAGAAAGATACTGTGGTGGTGTTATGAGATATACAGCTGGAATTATGCATGTTTAAATTAATATGGAGACATAAAACCTTTCTTCATTAACTTGTAGCACCATGCATCAACCAATTTTCCGAGTGGCACATCATAATTACCGTTCTTTTAACACCAGTTTTCATGAATGTATTTTTCAATATTTTGCCATTATTCATGAAATTTTATTAATTTGACAAACCACAATGCAAAACAAGAAGAGTTTAATCAAGAGGTTTGAATAATGCATTGAGCCTTACCAAGATCTAGCATTTGTAAAGCTAACTCCCTTGTATTGGGAACAAAGTTGAAAATATTTGTCTCGGGTGATTGGATAAAGGGGTAGATTTTCTGGTGCAGCCCGCCGCGGGAATTGACGTGGACGGGATGGAATGTTTGGCGGACAATTTAAAGACCGGAGAACCCTGCGCAAAATGTTTACCTCTCAGGTAGATGCATTCCCATCTGGATAAGGCAGTTGTAATACAAACTCACTTCCTCTGGAAAGATCAGACATGAAAAGTTTTTTTCACAATCACACGCCGGTGCTAAGACAGTGAAAATCTAAAAACAGTTTGGTAGTGTGGTAGTATGTATTGGGGGTCATGTGGGACTGGAAGCCCTAATGTCATTGGCTGACAGATCCCGGGTCCTGGTTGGCCGTTGACCTCAAGCTCCGCCCTGAAGGCGGAGTATAAGAAGCCGGAGTCTTCCCTCGCAGGCCAGTTTACTATCGAGCTGCTGGGGAACAGACACGCTTAATAAAGCCTCATCGACTTCACCCTATTCGTCTCATGGAGTCTTTGTGCGCTACAGGTAGTCTTACTTTAAATTTAATACAACAAATAAGAGCATAGAATTGGCACAGTAGGCCACACACCGACAGGATTTTAAGCAGAACAATGCATTCTGTGAAGGTGGGTTTCCACCAGATTTGCCTCGGAAGTGTAAGGTAGGACAGATAAATCCAGAACCCCTGGGATGACAAAGGAGATAAAAACTAAGATAAAGAAGAAAAAGTGTGCTTATGATTGCTGTCAGCTACAAAATACAATTGAAAACCAAACTGAATTCTAAAGGTTCAGTGGAGAGGTGAAGAAGCTAAGAGGGGGCCGCACGGTGGTGCAGTAGTTAGCACTGCTGCCTCACAGCGCCGAGGTCCCGGGTTCGATCCCGGCCCTGGGTCACTGTCAGTGTGGAGTTTGCATATTCTCCCCATGTCTGTGTGTGTCTCACCCCTACAACCCAAAGATGTGCAGGGTAAGTGGATTGGCCAAGCTGAATTGCTCCTTAATTGGAAAAAAAGAATTGGGTTCTCGAAATTTATGTTAAAAAAAGAAGCAAATACGAGAAGGGAAGTGGGGGCATAAAAAGAGACTGGCAATTACCATGCAAGGGAATCTGAAAGTCTTCCGTAGTAAAAGGGTGGTAAAAAAGGTGGAGTCGGGTCTAATCGGGACCAAAAAGGGGATTTAAACATGGAGGCAGAGGGCATAACTGAGGTACTAAATGAATCTGTGTTTACAAAGGAAGAGGATGCAACCTAGGCAATAGTAAAAGATGAGGTAATTTACACTCTAGATGGATTTAAAGTTGAAAAAGAGGATGAATTGGGTGGTTTATTTATTCAAGTTGATGAAGCACCGGGACACATGAGATGCAGCCAAGGATAATGAGGGAAATGGGAGTGGAAATTGCAGATAGGTATAGGGGTGGTGCCAGAGGATTGGTGTTTGACAAATGCTGCACTCTTGTTCAAAACAGGGGTGCAAAAACAAGTCAAGCAACGACAGGCCAGTCAGTTTAACTTCAGTGGTGGGGAAACTTCTAGAAATGATACTTTGGGAAAAAATTAACATTCACATGGACAAATGCAGGCCAGTTAAGGAGAACCAGCATGGATTTCTTTGGGAAAAATCACATTTAACTAACTTGCTGGAATTTTTTGAAGGGGTAACAGAGGGGATTAATGGGGGCAGTGCTATTGACATGATGCACATGAACTTTCATAAGACGTTTGATACAGTGCCACACAAACTGACTTGCGAGCGAAGTGAAAGTTCATGGATTAAAAGGAACAGTAGCAACATGGATACAAAATTGGCTGAGTGACAGGAATTAGTGACAGGAGATTAGTGGCTAATGGGTGCTTTTCATGCTGGAGGAAGATTTGTAGTGGAGTTCCCCAGGTTGGGCTGTCTTGCTTTTCCTGATATATACTATATATTAATGACCTCGTGGGCAGCACGGTAGCATGGTGGTTAGCACAATTGCTTCACAGCTCCAAGGTCCCAGGTTCGCTTCCCCGCTTGGTTCACTACCTGTGCGGAGTCTGCACGTTCTCCCCGTGTGTGCACGGGTTTCCTCCGGGTGCTCCGGTTTCCTCCCACAGTCCAAAGATGTGCAGGTTAGGTGGATTGGCCATGCTAAATTGCCCTTAGTGTTCAAAATTGCCCTTAGTGTTGGGTGGGATTGCTGGGGTATGGTGGGGATGTGGGCTCTTTCAAAGAGCTGGTGCAGACTCGATGGGCCGAATGGCCTTCTTCTGCACTGTAAATTCTATGAAATTCTAGACCCTGGTATACAGGTCACAGTTTCAAATCTTAGAGCATTATGAACTGTGAGAAGGATAGTGTAGCACTTCAAGGGGACATAGACAAGTTGGTGGCTTGGGCAGACAGGAGATAGATGAAGTCCAATGCAAGTGAAATGTGAACTGATTCCTTTTGGTAGGAAGAACATGGATAAACAATATTACAAAAATAACAATTCTAAAGGGGATGGAGGGGCAGAGGGACCTGGCTGTTATGTACATAAATCATTGAGAGTGGCCGGACAGGTTGAGAGAACAATTATTAAATCCTGGACTGTATTAATAGGACCATAGCATACAAAAGCAAGGAGCGTTATGTCAAATTTGTAAAAGTCATTACTTAGTCAGCTGGAGTATTGCTTTCATTTCTGGAAACCACACTTTAGGAAGGATGTGAAGTCAGTGGAGAGGGTGCAGAAAAGGTTCACGAGAATGAGGAACTTGGAGTTATGAATGTAGATTGGAGAATTTAGGACTGTTTTCCTGAGAGAAAAAAAAGCTGAGGGGAGACCTAATAGAGGTAGTGAAAATCGTGAGGGATGTGGACAGAGCAAATAGAGAGAAGCTGCTCCCAGTCGCAAAAGGATCGAGAACCAGAGGGCATCGACTTGAAGTGAATAGTAAAAGAAGCAAAAGCGATATGAGGAGAAACTTTTTAATGCAGTGAGTGTTTAGCGTTTGGAATGTACTGCCTGATACTGTGATGGAGGCAGGTTCAAGGGAAGCATTCAAAACGGAATTAGACTTATTGGAAAATTGGGGAGAAAGCGGGTGATGAAGGCAGTGACCATAGAACATAGAATATAAAACATGCAGTGCAGAAGGAGGCCATTTGGCCCATCGAGTCTGCACCGACCCACTTAAGCCCTCACTTTCACCCTATCCCCATAACCCAATAACCCCTCCTAACCTTTTTGGGACACGAAGGGCAATTTATCATGGCCAATCCACCTAACCTGCACATCTTTGGACTGTGGGAGGAAACCGGAGCACCCGGAGGAAACCCACGCAGACATGAGGAGAACGTGTAGACTCCAGACAGACAGGGATCCAGTTCGGGGAATTGAACCTGGGACCCTGGTGCTGTGAAGCCACAGTGCTATCCACTTGTGCTACTGTGCTGACCAGGATAGGAATCGGTGCAGATACAATGGCCCAAATGCCTTTCTTCTGAGTCATGATTCTGTGATTCTGAGATCTAAATTGAACCCTGAAAGGGACAATGTTCAATATTAATTCTTTGATTATGACTATTGAAAAAGATTTGCAAAGGTAGCGTTCCCTTTTCATCTTGCTTTGGGGTTGAACAATCACATTGTTCAAACATCTCAAAGCCTCCACATACAATTAATTCCTTTTGAAGTGCAGCCAAGCAGAGCAGCTATTTTCACACAGGATCCCATAAGATTGAAAGCCTACACCAGCCACATCCCAATATAAATGCTAGAAGATGCCTGCGAGGTAGCACCATTGCTGACAATGGCGGAGTTTCTGGGGACAGAGTGAAGTTCCCTCATTGCCATCCAATAGCAGGCATCCATGCCAATAATGTTACATTAGAGGGTGCTCAGCACCAAAGCAAGTCACCAACATCTGTTCTGGAGAGGAAGATTGCTGGATGACCCCCAGGAAATAAATATCAAAGTACCTTTTACAAAGGAGGATGATTTGTGATCATACCTCTCAGGGACTGCAGATACTCTTTCTTGCTCATCAATGAAACAGATTCAGGGCCCAATACATGGGCAGCACAGTAGCCCAGTGGCTAGCACTGTTGCTTCACAGCGCCAGGGTCCAGGTTCAATTTCCGGCTTGGGTCACTGTCTGTGTGGAGTCTGAACGTTCTCCCCGTGTCTGCGTGGGTTTCCTCCGGGCGCTCCGGTTTTCTTCCACAAGTCCCGAAAGACATGCTGTTAGGTAATTTGGACATTCTGAATTCACCTTCTGCGTACCCGAACAGGTGCCAGGGTGTGGCGACTAGGGGCTCTGCACAGTAACTTCATTGCAGTGTTAATGTAAGCCGACTTGTGACAATAAAGATTACCTTGCTTTACTGGCATGCCTAGAATTCACTTTCATCGTACCTACCTTGGTCATGATGACAGCTCCTGAAGCCTTTTTCACCAGGCTCCTGACATACCTGCTTATATAGGTATCAGGATGCAGGACTGGCCTCCCGATATTTTGCACCACCCAATGTGAGCATTACCCTTCATATGCCTCCTTAGTAAACTCCTGGTTATGTCATCCGCATACTCTGGTGAAAGGTCATCTTCTAACTGGTCTTTTCCTCCTTTGGTGTAACCTTATCCTGCCACCTCGTCTTCTTGCTCCAGTTCTGTCTGAAATATATGGGAATGTTCATGGTAGATTGCATAGAAATGGATGGGGAGAAAACAATTTATGCGCCTGAAACTGTTACAGGACAGCTGACAGAATGTTTTCTTAGCAGCAGAGCTGGGAAAAATAATTCTAATTTGTCCAATTGAAGTTGAAATTTCAGATAAAGACTGTGGGCCGTCAAAGTCTTATAGCTCCACAACTTCCTTAGTTGGCACATCATCGGACCTGTAATTTCCTAGCTCCCCAGTATCGGATTTGTGGAATACCCCAAAGATACGCTGGGGAATCCCTCTTAGGAGTTCCCAGGTAAATGTTCACATGGCAATTGTCCAAGAACGCTAACTTCCCCTGGACATTTGCATTGTGCTGGGAGCGATCCGGCAAAGCGACTTAAATCAATAATTTTGGATGTTTCTGCCAGTTTTACACTGATAGTTACTCTGAAAGTGTTAGAAGGAATAAAGCCATTTTAACTTCAGCGTAACTGTGGTAAACACCTAGGGCAAAATTCTCCCCCAACGGCGGGATGTCCGCCGACTGGCGCCAAAGCCGGCGCCAATCACACGGGCATCGCGCCAGCCCAAAGATGGGGAAGGCTCCGCATCTTTGGCGGCCTAGCCCCAACATTGAGGGGCTAGGCCGACGCCGGAGGGATTTCCGCCCCGCCAGCTGGCAGAAATGGCGTTTGTATCCCCGCCAGCTGGCGCGGAAATGCGGCGCATGCGCGGGAGCGTCAGCAGCCGCTGTCAGTTTCCCGCGCATGCGCAGTGGGGAGAGTCTCTTCCGCCTCCGCCATGGTGGAGACCGTGGCGGAGGCGGAAGGGAAAGAGTGCCCCCACGGCACAGGCCCGCCCGCGGATCGGTGGGCCCCGAGCGCGGGCCAGGCCACCGTGGGGGCACCCCCCGGGGTCAGATCGCCCCGCGCCCCCCCCCAGGACCCCGGAGCCCGCCCACGCCGCCTGGTCCCGCCGGTAAATACCAGGTTTGATTTACGTCGGCGGGACAGCAAATTCCTGGGCGGGACTTTGGCCCATCCGGGCCGGAGAATCCAGTGGGGGGTCCCGCCAACCGGCGCGGCCGGATTCCCGCCCCCACCCAATCTCCGGGAGCGGAGACTTCGGCGGGGGCGGGGGCGGGATTCACGGCGGCCAACGGCCATTCTCCGAACCGGCGGGGGGTCGGAGAATGACGCCCCTAGATTGAGCCCTCTTGGGACAACCCCACACACCTGAACCTTCACCTCTCCCGCCCCAACTAATCAACCCCTAGGGCAGTCCCACCCATCCCTAACCACAACCCCCCTGCCCCTCCACATGGGATGACCCCCACCCCCTAGCTGCACAGGGCTTCCCAACCTGAGGCCCGACTCTAAGATCCACCCTCACCCAAACCACCACCCCCGACCCACCACCAGACCCTCAACCCCCAGTTTCCTTGCACTTACCTGGATATTTCTCCCTGTCCTGTCAGATTGACATTAAACCAACCTACTTTCAGGCAGCCAGTGTAGTACAAAAAGGGCATGACCTTCCTGATCTCACTAGAATTGCACTGTGCTGGGCCTGTGGGGACTCTTTCACTGCAGGCTCCAACAAAGTTTTTCAGAGCAGGTAAGTGCATTTTAAACTCTTGTAATTCCAGCAGCACAATTCTCTACGCCGCTGGGTGAAGTTATGGCCCCATGCCGATTACCTTCTTACAGGATTAAGTAGAGCAGTTAAACCTATTCAAAAGATCAAAGTTTAGATTACTATATAGAGATTATAGTGCACTGCTAGAATATTAACATCTATCAGAAACTTCATGGAGAATTAGATCTCCTCCTCTGGAGCAGAAATATTTTTATCTCACGGGCAAATTGCAAGGAATGCATCAACCTCATTAAGCTTATCAAAACCTTATTGAAGAACAGGGTAAAATCAAAGATATGCTAAAGGGCAGTTGACCTCCAAAACTCATCCATTTAAGCACTTTGAATTTCCAATACAGCATCAGCCTAAGTTATAAAGTCCTTAATATTTTTCCATCACTTCTTTCCTTGGCAAATTATTCAAAGTATTGAATATAAAGTATGGCAACGTATTCACTCTGTAAGTAGTGAATACATAATTGTTTTAATATTCATTAATGCTAAATTTCACATGCTAGTTAGCCAACTGTCTGCCCTACCTCAGATCCTACATCAGCATTGATCCCTCCTGCACATCAGATTAAAAACAAACTTACACTATCAGGTACAACATATTTTTAGTTTAGCTCTCCATGTCATTAATATCGAACATAAACAACAAGGCAAGCAATGGCCTTGGTGATACTCCACTCATCCCATTCCAGGTATGCCGCTTCCTATTCTGTAACCAATTTCTGATCCTTTACAAGGTTTACCCTGTAGTTTTCAGTTGAATTAGAAGTCTATCATGTGGAATTAGTCAAAGAAATTCTGCAAACCTACATAAACTACATCATGAGTTCCGCTCGACTTTATCTGTAACTTCCTCAAGGAATTCAAGAAGATTTTACAGACAGAATCTCCCACTTATAAATTCATGTTTCTTAATAGGTTATTAATATGCGGGAGATACCCCCATGAATAACTCCCACAGTTTTATTGATGCGATCAATGTTCGGCAATTTAGTTTGCGTCTTTTCCCATGAAAAGTATGATGGGTTTTGCAGTGAATAATGATGCCTGTAAATACTGAAATGAAAATGACATTGCAATCGTTGAAATGGAAACACTCAATGACGAAAATCAAAAGCAGATGTTTTAGCATATCCCCTGCACCTGTGCTATTGCCTGTGGTGATATGCATCACTGTATATACACAAGGGGTTAATGTAAATACACTACAACTAAGTAAACACTAGAGGGAGCACCAGAGATGTCATGATATGCAAACATGCAGCTAATGAACACTTAGAATAGGACACAACCAGTGAACACAACAGAAATCGGTAAAACTGGCGCCTATACTCACCACGAGGCAAAGGTAGGCTTGCAACAGAAGCAAACGGCAATTTTGATTGGCAGCCATCTTGCGCAAGGAGCCGCACATGCACAGTTCCCGAGAAGACGGGAACTGGCGAAACAGTGTTTTGCGCATGTGCGAGAAGCCGCGCATGCGCAGTTGCGAAAAGAGCGCACAGTGAAGGAAAAATGATCTGCGCATGTGCAATCCATTCCTACGCTCTACGTCACAAGCGTCATGACATCAGAGGCCCCGGACCACACCCACTTAAAGGGGACATGTCCGAAAATAGTGAAAAAAACTTTAAAGCCAGATAACACAATTTTTTCACCTGGAACGACAGCACAATGCATGAACTTCGACCAGTAGCTGAAAGTAATCTCCGCAGAACCCTGCAACAAACAGTTAGCACCGCCCTAAGAGATGATTTCGTCCTCGAAGACTACGACTCAAACGATGATTTCATCATTGGACGTGGCGACCTCAGTACCAAATCTGAACCGCAATGAGATGTGTTGTACATTGCAGCATCTGACACAGTTATGGACGAATTCTTCGGATTTGAGGATCCTCAGCCCAGCATAGACGACATCCCGACCCATGAGTACAGGATTCCGCTGCGGCCTGACGCCAAGAGACAGAGAGCGGTACAAGCCCACAGAGAGCGGTACAAGCCCACAGAGACGCCACACCAGTGGTCCACGGACCACAAAGAGTCCCCGACTCCACACAGAGGGGGGTTCACGCACCACGAAGAGTCCCTGACTCCACACAGAGAGCACTGAAAGACTCCACAGCGAGACCACTGCACGACTCCGTTGAGAGCGCACAGCTTGACTCCACAGCGAGACCACTGCATGACTCTACACATGGAACGATGCCAGGATCCACAGAGAGAGCGATACAAGCCTCCACAGCGAGCTCGTTGACAGACTCCACGATGGAAGCAATGCAAGACTCCAGAGCGCAGTCCTTGCATAAACAAGACCATGAAGGTCTCCCAACCTTATCTGAGCAACCAGCAGCAGACGATGCAAGTCTGCCATGCTCAAGTGCACAGCAAGACGACTATGACAGCCTGCCACATTCACGTGAACAACAAAAAGACTATGACAGTCTACCCAGATTATTTTAGCCACCAGAAGAAGACTCTGATGGTCTACCCAGTTCATCTAACCGACAAGAAGACACTGCAGGCCTACCCACTGTATGTGAGACAAGTGACGAAGGCATCACAATTCCCATACAAGGGGCGTCATACTGCGACCCCCGCCGGGTCGGAGAATCGCCGGAGGCTGCCGTGAATCCCGCCCCCGCCGGTTGCTGAAGTCTCCGGCACCGGAGATTCGGCGGGGGCGGGAATCGCATTCTCCAGCCCGGATGGGCCGAAGTCCCGCCGATAAATTGCCTGTCCCGCCAGCGTAAATTAAAGCACCTATTTACCGGTGGGACAAGGCAGCGTGGGTGGGCTCCGGGGTCCTGGGGGGGGCGCGGGGTGATCTGACCCCGGGGGGTGCCCCCACGGTGGCCTGGCCCTCGATCGGGGCCCACCGATCCGCGGGCGGGCCTGTGCCGTGGGGCCACTCTTTCCCTTCCGCCTCCGCCACAGTCTCCACCATGGTGGAGGTGGAAGAGAGTCCCTCCACTGCGCATGCGCGGGAAACTGTCAGCGGCCGCTGACGCTCCCGTGCATGCGCCGCCCCGACATGTCATTTCCGCGCCAGCTGGCAGGGCAACAAAGGCCGTTTCCGCCAGCTGGCGGGGCAGAAATTCCTCCGACGTCGGCCTAGCCCCTCAATGTTGGGGCTCGGCCCCCAAAGATGGAGCACCTTTGGGGCGGCGCAATGCCCGTCTGATTGGCGCCGTTTTGGGCGCCAGTCGGCGGACATCACGCCGTTTCGGGAGAATTTCACCCAAGATGTGCAACATCATAGCGAGACTGACAGATCTCAGCTCGTATGTACAGAGGCACTCGACAATCAAAGTGAGACTACTAGTGCGTCCAGTGCGACCACGTCAATTGAAACCTCATCCACTCAAGCCTCTCCACAAGAAAATGAAATCTTGAACACTTTGACTCCAGACAAGGACCATCAAGAAACCAAAGATGATTCAGGTGAACCAGAACGGACTCCAGACGGGGAGCATCAACAAGCCAAAGGTGATTCAAGTGAACTGGACATGACTCAAGACGAGGAGCTCCGAGCGTCGAAAAGCTCACTGAAACAGCAGATGCCACAAAGGACACTGACACAAGTAACTTTGTGAAGGACTTGAATTCTCCACTCGGAATGGCCATTGAGCACAACAAACACAACAACAAAACCTACAAAAACAACGACACCGACAACAAGAAGCGTACCAAAGACACCAACGTCAACAACAAGCACGACAAAACCAACAACACTGGAACAACGACTGGTACAACATGGTACAACTCTGCCAATGCAGGAAACTGTGACAGCACAGCTCAAGACAATGGCAAGTGTGCAGACATACCATGTCA
The DNA here is from genome assembly GCF_047496885.1 of Scyliorhinus torazame. Lineage (NCBI taxonomy): Eukaryota > Metazoa > Chordata > Chondrichthyes > Carcharhiniformes > Scyliorhinidae > Scyliorhinus > Scyliorhinus torazame. The sequence continues at coordinate 347,470,512 of NC_092708.1, forward strand.
TGATAACGCATCTTACAAATTCACGTTTGCTACACTACAAACAAGCAGACCAGCTTTCAAGGCAGCTGACATACAGCATCAATACTGCAAACACAGACACCAGTCCAGGTCAGACAGGAAAGATGACATCAAGAATCGCTACCACAAGCATCGAAAAAGAAAAGAGTCCAAATAAGACAACGAAGTGATTTGACCATTTGAACACCTCCTGATGACTTCTTGGTTCCTTAAGCACAGGGACCCTGATGGCATTCACAAGGAAACGACAACATCAACATCGACACTTCAATAACGAAACAAGAAAGCCACTCGACCATATAAATTCATGAACTTTGAACTCATAAATATTATTGGTATTGTATAATCATCACTGTCATCATGACTTGTACATGTCATCACTTATCTACCTATTTTGTTCAATTTTCTTTAACAAAGTACAGAAAGTATGTAACACGAAACAAGGGGGGATGTAGTGATATGCATCACTGTATATACACAAGGGGTTAATGTAAATACACTACAACTAAGTAAACACTAGAGGGAGCACCGGAGATGTCATGATATGCAAACATGCAGCTAATGAACACTTAGAATAGGACACAATCAATGGGCAGTCAAGACACCCAGAGGTGGCATTACCACAAGGGGGCATTATACAACCCATATAAAAGGACAGGGCACACATGCTCTGTCTCTTTCCACAGGCGACATTTAGAGAGTAGGACAGGGGCAGATCAGAAGCATCACACCCACCACGTGGTTTAGAGCAGACTGGTTAGTTAGACTGAGTTACTATAGCAAGATTAGCAGGAGAGTCAAACTCATAGAGAACTGTGCTAATGGTTCAATAAACCACATTGAATTTACTTCAAAGTCAGGGCAGCACGGTGGCGCAGTGGGTTAGCCCTGATGCCTCACGGCGCCGAGGTCCCAGGTTCAATCCCGGCTCTGGGTCACTGTCTGTGTGGAGTTTGCACATTCTCCCCGTGTTTGCGTGGGCCCCCACAACCCAAAGATGTGCAGGCTAGGTGGATTTGCCATGCTAAATTGCCCCTTAATTGGGAAAAAAAATGAATTGGGTACTCTAAATGATTTTTTTTTAAAAATAACTTACTTCAATGTTTGGAGTATCTTTTGGTCAAAGCTGCATCGAGTTGCAGCCTGTGTTATCCCAGAGTACATAACACATCATTGCCGACACCAATTGTTACCTGGCACTGCGAGCATCAGAATTGTGCATGTGCACAGCAGACCCAAAACCACCACCTTAGTGCCAAAGATATACATGCTACGCCATTAACTTTTGCGGTCTCTGTCTGCAAACACTGTGATGTGGGTAATGCCTTCCATGAACTTAACTCATCCCCTGTGCATCTCTCTCCTGTGCAAACCGCCCCCCCACCTCCAACTATTTCTTTTCATTTGCTATCTGATGTGAATGTCAGCGGCAAGACCAGCACTTGTTGCTTATCCCTAATTACTGAGAAGGTGGTGGTGAGCCGCTGCATTTCTTGTGGTGTCGATGGGGCGTGGTGCTGTTAGGACAGAAGTTCCAGCTTTTCTGTGCCATTCCCTCCTGTGCAATTCTCTCTGATCCCACCACTGCTGATCCCACCACTGCTTATCATTGCTGCCATTGCCTTCCTGCGCTGGCGTCCTGACAAACACAACAAATGTGGCTTGCAGCCTGCAAGATTCCAAAGTTGGAAAAAGCAGTGTCCAAACAAGCAACTCTCGCCCAAACATCTGCCAGAGGGAACAACAGCTGCAATAAGTGAGTTTCTATTCAGATAGGGCAATCACAAATTTAAATACCCACCTGAAACTTTGCTCAAACTCACCTCTAGTTCCCCACTGTTTCCCAAGCCCTGGGGAAACTATGTTAAACAAGTTACAAATAATTTGCAAACACCTTACGGCCGTCTCCTAATGATGTCAATTGAGACAATAGGCATCCGCCCGCCAACTGTAATTACATTTCCAACATCACCATGTAAGTTGCTCCCTGGTGTTCAAATATTCTTCTGCTAAAACCCTCAGTTGAACAACTGGAGCAGAACTGCACTCCTGCTCTGAAAATCACAAATCTCTAACCTCCCCCTTTACCCCATTGCTCCAAGCCACCTTGGAGTGAAATTCCTCCCCCCCCAGGGTTTCTGACAAATCTCCACGGAAGTTCTGGTGGAGCAGCGAATGCTGTGAGGAAAGTCCTGGTGGCATGGGCCTTGAAAAACCCGACTCCTTTCTTCCTGCTGTCAGCTGCAGTTCTTTCCATTTTTCCTTACATTTTGCACTATCCCATCTGCTGTTCTTTGCAAACAAATTGGAAGAGCGATCGGACAATGATTAGAACGCAGCAAGCTCTTTCAATCAGATTTTTCAAAAATGATTTCAGAACAAGGCAGCGCTTCAATAATTAGCAAAGTGGTTGCTTGTCCTGTTGGGTTTTCAGGGCACATTGATCAGTTCATGGTGGGTGTTAGAGTGCACAATGAGTTTTTTTATTTATTAGCAAAGATAAACTAGGGGCGAGATTCTCTGGTCCGGGACACCGGGAGCACGTTTCTCGATGGATCGGAGAATCGCACCCAAAGCTGGGTGCCGGGAGCATGTAAATCAATGTAAATGTGTCTTAATGACTGATTTGCATTCATTTAGCGGGCCTGCCACCCTATGCTACATCCCTCCATGATTCTATGGTCCCTGTGGCCAGGAATCATGTGGGCATGGGTCACTTGTGGTCTCGACTAGCATGGCTCTGGCGTGGTGGACCTCGCAGTGGCCCACTACACCAGGGCCACATTGTTAGAGGCCATCCAAGCCCAAACGAGGGCCATTCCCCCCACAAGGCACTGCCTGCCCACCCCTCCTCTACCACGTCCCTCCCTCACAACTCTCCAGGCACACCTGTAATAGGGGGACGTCTTGGGAACCCCCTGGGGACCCCTGTAATAGGGCAACCCCCCCCCCCCCCCGAGCCCCCTGTAGTAGGGTGACTGCCCACAGGGACCCCTGTAATAGGGAGGTCCCCCAAAGAGACCCCTTAAATAGGGAGACCACCCATAGGGACCCCTGCCTAAAGGAACCCCCTGCCTAAAGGGACCTCCCACTTAATGGGACCCCTCACGACACCCCCCCCCCACACAGACTCCCCCTCCCCAGAAAAGAGACACCTGTCAGTAAGCTAGAGGGTAGTCTAAACAGGGACAGTAAGAAGAATTACAGCTGAAACACTTACCTTGAAGCTCCACGTGTCCATTCCTGGAAGGAGAGCGGACCTGCGTCTGGTTCCTAAAGATCCATTAGCTGCAATCCATTCATAGCTTCCTAGTTGTGGTCTGTGATTGACAGCTTCTACAAACCATCTGTAACTTTGATTCATTCATCTCCCTTCATGGCTCAGTGGTCTATTGTGTGTGGTCCATTCCAGACCCATGTGGCCCCGAGTCACAACACAGGCGAATTAACCAATAATCTGTATAGAAATTTCCAAAAGCTTTGGCTGTTGGATGTCTAATAATTGGAGTCACCAGGTTTATAAGTTTAAACAAAATTACTGTTTATTAGGTGGATTGGCCATAATAAATTGTCCTTAGTGACCAAAAAGGTTAGGAGGGGTTATTGGGTTACAGGGATAGGGTGGAAGTGAGGGCTTAAGTGGGCCGGTGCAGATTCGATGGGCCGAACGGCCTTCTTCTGCACTGTATTTTCTATGTTCTATTTATAACAAGAATAAAGATTAAATATGCAGTAAATGCAACTGAACAACAGCAAACTAACCTACTACCCCCTTTAACTACTCCCCCTCCACCCACATGCAGAAGACAGACAAGCACAGACGAAGGAAGGGGTAAAAATAATAAGGATTAAGATCAATACAAAAGAGTCCTTGGGCAGGATTCTCCAGTCTCCGACGGCGAAATGGCGTTCGGTGATCGGCCGGAGAATCCACGCTGGCGCCGAAATCAGCGGTGTTGCCGCTTTTGCGCTGCTCCGCCCCTCCAAAACGGCGTACTCTAGGTGTATGGCGCATGCCGTATGGACGGCCTCAGGGCGTCACCTGAGGCCCTCCCCTGATGCTCCGCCCCCGATGGGCCATGTTCCCGACGCCGTCGGTCGCGATTGGAATTTATTTTCGGGAACAAGCCTGGCCAAAGGTGGTCACTATTTGGCAGGCCAGGTCAGCACCTGGCTGGCACCACGTTGCACGATGCAGCCGCTGCAGCCCGCTGCCTTGCCCATGCGCGAGATGATGAGTTCTTTAATGCACTTTCGACACACCATGCTTATGAAGTAAAGTCTCTGGCTTACAGCCTGTAATGATCCTCCTTACAGTTAGCAATACCTTACTCAAAGCTTCTCCAGGAGAGGACCATGATTTCACTTCAGCCTGTCCTGCAGAGAGAGTTATCAGAGTTAGCAGATTCTGCTTGCATCAGTTTTTTCTGCAGAGGCAGTTAGTTCCCACAATGGCCTTTTGGTGAGAATTTGCTGGTTATTCCCAGAAAAAAAGAAATGTTTCTCTCTTAGCTGCCAGAGTGAAACTGAAAGCTGCTGAGGTCTCGGAACCATTTCAGTGGGAACAGATCCAATCACCACCTGTTTCTGGACCGAACACATTCTTTTGGGCCAATTCATTAGCTGTCAGCCAAATCCATCAAATTGAGATTCAGCCAATCTCTGTCATTGCTGCCAGTCAGTACATCACTCCAGTCCAAACCATCATAGGCTCCTGCTCAAATTAAAGGCACATGCCATTTTCCTTAAAGACACATGTCCCTAAATCATCCACGGATCAAAAATATAACAGCAAACTACAAGAAAGGGAAAATAGGGAATAAGTGGGTTGGACCCTTACGCTACCTCCAGGCAGGGGACTCAACCCATGTTAAATTCAAGAGTCATCCCCCAAGAGGACAAAGTCCCAGGCTCAGTAATGGAGACTGGGGTGCCTGACCTGCAGCCAGAAGTTAACGTTAAGGAATAGCCCCCATTAGTGGCCCTTTGACACTCAGCTAGGACGTAACGATCACTCATCCGCTTCACGCCCCATATCCGACTCCACTGACGGTGCACTCACGGCCGTGCACCAAGAGGCAAAGGAGGCCACATCTTGCAGGAGTGACGGGGGGGGGGGGGGGGTGGAAGAATGTGATAACCCTCACTAGGACCATGGGAATCACTTATCAATCTCCCCTTCATGAGTGTGGCTCGTGGACTAAAAGTTCCTATGGCAACGGGTGGAGGCCCGCCCAGCTGTGACTCGTTATCGGGCCCTTTATATGGCGTCCCACACCCAGACGGGAGTTCAGTTTGTCCTGGGCTGGGACACCTGTGCTGCACACCACGGGTGTGATTTTACTTTTGAGTACAGAATAAACCTGTTCAAACTTCCCTCTTTGTGTCTCCTGGATTACTACAGTATGTGTCAGTCATTAGAATGTTAAGTAAGGTGAGACAGGGGAGTGGTCTCCAACACTTAAGCGCTAATTGTGACACATTGTGACAGCAATTACAGATAAAGAGGTGACAGTCACTGGAATGCCAAGACACACCGCAAAACTGGATCGTTGGCCTGAGGTACTTCACACCTACTGTAATAGATTGTGAGCCTCCAGTCACAAAAGGACAGGGACTGAATGTGTAAAAGACAATGTAACAATTTAGAGGGCAGAGTGCTGACTTGGATTGGATCAACTATGACAGGCTCTCCCTGCGATCGCTTGAATAAATGATCGAAAACCGTACCGGAGGTCTCCGAGGTGTTTCAGTTTCAATACAACAGTGGGGCAATCCATATCTACAGTATCTGGATGGGTGACAACTTTTAATTCCATTGTAAAGTTTCAACCGTTTAGAAAGACTGAGTCTGCCTCATGATTCGCCATGTCGGCAGGACAAAGGGCCACAGGTTAAAACTGGAACTAGGAAAGGAAAGTAAGATTTATGTCAGGAAGGCTTTCTCGCTAAAACAGCAGTCAACACTAAGGTGGATGCCTGGATTGAAAAGTGGAGGACAAAGCTTTACCATCATTCAGGAGCCTATTGAATGTTTTAACAGAGGGATTGTAGGCTTTTTCTTCGAAATAGCTAACATGGGCTGAATAACCTTTCTCATTTGTATGTATCTTCTGATCTTCTACAGTCTCCATCCATCATAGAAAGTTGTCACATAAGTCAATCTGTCTGAAAGTGAACTGGTGATATCTCTAGTCCATTCTATTAACTGTCCTGCCACATCAAGAGAAACCCAAACTGCAGAGACATCAGTCTTCCTTATGGCCCAAGGAGATAAAAGTAACAGCTTAAATTTGCAACCAGGTTCGACTCCCAATGAAGCTAACTTTATCTAGTCCAGACACTATCCATTCTGTTCACAAACTATTTGTCAAAATGTTGACATCTATGTGGATGAGCTAGCTAAGTCGCAAATGTTATTCTCTGTCTGTACCTCCAAATACGAAAGCCTTATTATCTCAAGTTCCTCAGGGTGTCTGAAAGAAGACTTGTCTCCTTAGCCTCTTTATGTTGTCTTTCAAATCTGCAAAGTACTGCGGGTTTAATATTTTTATGCAATAGTCGCTCAAAATTCATGAAATCTTGGCCCCAGGATCCAGCCTTCTAATTCTGCTAATCCTTCATGTTAAAAGCAAACTCATTATCAAACTAATTTTTATTTAATTCTCCAAATAGGAAGCCTGAAATGGATATGCAATGGCATGTGTTACATTTCTTGATGTAAAGGTTACAGATCTGAAAGTTTAGCACGGTTTTTCTCTCCACAAATGCTGTCAGGCCTGCCGCATAGACTTTTCCCCGTGGTATTCTTGCTCCATTTTTGTTTGACAACAGATTCCGTGTTATTGTCAATAGTTCTACTTCATTCGACTCATGAGCTTATAACTGGCCAGAACTTCCGAGGAGTGGAAATCATATCGGATTGTCATTCCAATGCTTCATGCTTACCCCAGGTTGGAAGTTGTATTTATCTTGGTTGCTCTTCAGGCCTGTGCCTGGTGAGAAATGGCAAGAGCCTGAGTCCTTCTGTGCAATGTAGCAATGTTGGGGGACATGAAGCCACACCACCATTTTATGACAATAACTGAAGTAAAGCAGGTACGTTTAAGGGCCCAGTCACTTTTGGAAGCAGGGAGAAAGGGGGGAGGGGGGTAGGATGGGTTGGGGGAGGGTCGGATGGTCAGGAAAGGGCTGGGGAGGATAGCAGGGATGTCGGGTAAATAGTCTGGAGATGAGGGGGATGGTAGTTAGGCAGTTGGCAGGGGAGTTGGGGGTTGGTGTGTGTGGGGAACACGGTCAGGGAATCAAGTGGGGAGTTGTGGATTCAGTGGGGTTGTGGGGGTGGGGGTGCAGGGTGTGTGGTTGTTAATTGTAGAGCCACCTAAGAGTTAGAAGTTCTTTTAGTCCTTGTGGGTGTAGTGTTACATCAAGAACTCTAATGGTTCAAGGAGAAGGTCCATCATCTCAGGGGTCATGCAAAGGGTAAATAAATATGTTTTGCTGCTTCATTTGCAGCATTGAGATGCTATTCATGATGATTTAAAACTTATTTTCAATTTTGGTTAAGTGTCCAGATTTGGGGATGAATTTTATGTTAATCCTGCTGGCATATTTGAAGATGGGAGGTAACAGAAAATAAAGTGGGCGGCCAATCTTCTCGCCAACTCTGACCTATCCACAGAATAAAGGGGGTGATTAAGGCATCAGGTAACCCACCATCAGTTAGGCCTTATGAGGCCCTTAAATGCTCAATTAACTGGCAATTAAGGGCCTCATTCAGCCTCTGCTACAATTTATTGGTTTGTGGGACAAGGTGGAAGGAAGACAACCAGACTGGCATTGCGGGCTGCTATCGGGAAGGTAGTGAGGGGTTACCAGGTTCCACTGTGCCCATCAGCGACACATCAACTTGAAGATCGGAACATCCCTCCTTTGTGCCTTTCCCCAAGGTCTCCAAAACCTGACCCCTCATCTCCTTCCCTTCACTCATCTTAGTCTCCAATTCTTGCCCGCCCCAAATGTCCAGTTTTACTTTCAGGTCCGGGGAACATCTTGGATTGAATATTCCGTTTGGGAGGTTACCCGCTCGAGATGAATCACAACTGAAGTGATTCAAAGTCCTTTGCGAAGAAACTATGCATGGTGGGATTGCGAAGGATTCCATTGCGAATCCTACTATCGAGCCGTCATTTGGAGCAGGCGAGGCAATAGCGAGGTCTGGCGTCTGGGCCACCTCCCACCCTGCGGTTAAAAACCTCAATGTTTATAACCTCTAGCTATGATTCACAGCTCCTAGGCCACATCAATGACAGACAAATTCTTTCTGCGGAGAAACAGGGGAAGTGAGAGCACTTAAAGCACTTAACTTAGTTTCATAGCTGACTACTTGGAAGCCACTCAAAACCTGCTCCTGGACCAGGCCAAACCTGCCATAAACAGGTCCAGGCAGCAAGTGACAAAGGGGGTTGTCCAACCCGACCTTCTGCCCCTCTTCCGCGGCTACCCCCAGGTGTCCCTGGAGAGTGTGCATGTGGTGCCCATGGGTACCATCGAGGCTTTCCGTGCCCGGTGAGCTCCCCAGGGTGTGGGGAACTTTATTGGCCCTATTAACCACATTTTGGTTTGACGTTTCATTTTCTCTTTGATTTTGTTTTGGATAGCTGCCCATAATACTTTGTCTCAATTTGTTTAATTTAGTTCATTTGGTTGAATTAAAATTGTTGAAAGCCACTCAATTCTGATGGAAGATGAATGAAACATTGCAGACGGCTGTGTGCGTGGAAGCTGTCAATCACAGCCTAGTGAAAACAATTTCACAGAGATATGTGGGTCTCTTTTATGGGGGGCTCTGATGGTGGTCCCTGTTATTGGAGGGGTCTCTGGTGGGGGTCTCTGCTATTAGGGTGTCTCTGAGAGTCCCCCTTATGCAGCGGTCTTTGGTAGCGGTCTCTCTCAAAGGGGGTCTCTAGTGGGGGGGTCTTTCTCATGAGGATTCTCTGGTAGGGGTGCGGTGGGGGGGGGGTCTGGTGAGGATGGGGTGGGCATTATTTTGGGGAAAATCGGCGAGGCCCCAGCACCGATCCTCGACCGGTGAGGGGCTAGCAGCCACGTCACGTAACATGCATGGCCTTTCTGACATAAACGGCCGGAGAATTGCCGGGTCCGTGGCCGCGCATGGCACGGCGACGACCTGCAGTAGTCATGCCGTACAACATGGCGGCGGCTGCGCGAGGACCCAACCTGCCAAGTAATGCCCACCTGGACACTCTCTCGCCACATCCGGGCCACCCCCCACCAGTCCCCCCCAGCCTTCGTCGAAGCACTGCCGGCCAGCAGCACGGCTCCTGCCAGACTGTGGCGGAGTTGGACACAATCCATAGCCACCACGCCGGGTTCTTGACCGCTGAGGCCACACATGGCCCACACGGTCAGGAACCCAGCCTATTGGGGGTGGAGCTTCGGGGATGGGCCTTCAGGTGATGTCCTGAGTCCGTCCCAACGGTGTGTGGCATACTCCTCGATGACACCGTTTTGGGGTGGACGGGGCAGGCAGCCAATTAGTGTGGCAGCCCTCGCAAGTGAGATTCCCTGCTCCTGAGGGGTGGAAGTCCCACTCTCCTGTAATTGAGGCCACCAGTATATTATCACTGTGGGCCAGCTGGATATAAAGTTGCCGTGATGACCGGCCTTCAGCTCATGTGGGCATGTCATTCTTCCCCAATATTAAATACATTAAATACAGCCCATGGAAATGCTTGGATCTCCCAAACTGTTGCCCACAGGAGCAGGAGATTTCAGGGAAAATGTGCCTCGATGTGAAGTGAAAGAAGGTAACTTGTGCCAATCCTGCCTGGACTTTGAGTGCAGGTGGAATAGTTGTGTTGGATACGAGTGGACTTTTATTGGTCATTAAGAAACAATTGGATTGGCCATGCTAAATTACCCGTAGTGTCCATAAGGGTTGGGAGGGGTTATTGGGTTGCGGGGATAAGGTGGAAGTGAGGGATTAATGTGGGTCGGTGCAGACTCGATGGGCCGAATGGCCTCCTTCTGCACTGTATGTTCTATGTAATCTATGTAATTATTTTATCTTCAAACTCTTGTGGCCTTCAGTCTTATATTCTCATTGAATTCTTTCAAGTAGTGGATGTAAAAGTTCTTCAGTCATTTTGTGAAAGCACCATTAGAGATTGTTGCCACATAAGCTGGCTCCTCGTGCTTGTTTTCTCAGAAACATGAGTGGTATCTTGGCTCCAAAATGGCGCATGCACACACCTGGGGCGAGCTGCACCAGGTGCCATTATGGTGAAGGTTGACTATCTGTCCATCGTAGTTTTTGGCCATGCTGCCATTGCGAGAAAGCTCCCACCATCGGGAAAAATGGGAACACATCAAGGAGTCGTCCTGACGCATTGAGTTCTAAAGTTCCACGTTTCCCCTGCCCCTGAAAAGGTCTCCATAAGGCTGGGGTAATTCTCCCCAAAACTCACACTCTATGAAAATGAAATGAATGCTCTGGACTGCTCTGAAGGAGCAGTGTTGCAGGGCATGTGTCAAGATTCGTCATCGTCTTTTGCATTCCTTGCAACCCCGCTACCTCTGTCCTTTGTTTGCCCATGAGTCGTTGACATCACTGATAAAGGGGTCAGAATGTCGGCCCAATCTGCAAGGCCTCCTTCTGCACTGTAAATTCTTTGACAAGTCCGGCTGGCGAGCTCAATTTTCAGTTCCGGAAAACTTTCAAAGTGCAGCCTCGATGGGGAAAAGCTCCCTGAGGAACAAAAAAAACGTCTGTGCGCCATTGAATAGCGGTGTCAAGCTCGACATTACAGTTGTCACTAAACACCCCACAAAACGCGCCAAAAACGGAGCAACTTTCCCGGTGAATCGCGCCCTACGCGTCGCAGGGGTGGGAAGGTGGAATATTTCCCGCTGCAGCGTCAGGCAGGAAAACACGTCAAATCTTCCGGCCCCATCCTCATTCATTATGCACTCAGATGTTTTACGGCATATTCAGTGGCGGAGTATGCCTGGATGTCACGTAGTTTCGCCGTGTTGTCCTGGCACCATATTGAAAAGGCGTCCAACATCACTGACCCACTATTGAACCCAGAAGGGGAACCTCCTGAAATTTAAGACAGATCTCCAGGAGCACTCTGAGGCCAGAAGATGGGTCTCCTGAGAACGATGATGGATCTCCAGGAACATTTTGAAGCTGGAAAATGGACCTAATCTGGAAGGGCCACCTGTTGCTGCTCCCCTGACCTACTGTGGTGGTGTTTCAGGGTCCAGTGTTGCGAGCGGCCTCCATCCTGAACTCCGGAGGCAGTGGCAGGCACTGTTCAGCTGAGTCCCGACAACTGCACATCACATTGTTCGGAATGTGTTTCACACCGGGTGTTTTGCCGCCGGCACCACAGAGAATCTGGCAAGGGCTGTCAGGCCTTCATCTGCATCCCTTTAATGATTTGCAAATGAGGTTCCCCTACCCACCATGGTGGGCACCAGCGGAAGATCCTACAGTAAATTTGCATCGGCATCAAACCGATTTCTGGACGCCCCACCATATTCTCCCACCTTGCCCGTCATCGACCACCCCGGCGGGAGCTTTGGGGAATGCCACCCAGTGACTGAAAATGTAACGGAGAGTGATAAGTGATTTATCTTCGTCACTGTTCTCTCACTCTTCATCCACTGCCCGACCAGATTGCAGTCCTCGATTATGTGAAAGGAGAAAGGTACAAGGGCAGGGTCATGGTGAGAGGAAGGGAGCAAGTAATGGATGCAGCTGATAAATAAGAAGTGATTATGGGATGAATGGGGAAAATGGGAAGTGAGGAGGCGGATTGGGTAGAAGGACACTATCATCATTAATGTTTGCAGCACTGCCACTATCCAGGGTTGGATTCTCCAAGGATGACAACCCCCATTCGGAGCTGGCTACCAAGAGCAATCGTACAAATTAACAGGCAGCACCAAGTTGGTGTGCTGCAAGAATCTGGTTTAATCGCGCCTTTTGATCCCAGGACCTATTTTCAAAGGTTGGCCTATTTTACTCTCTGTGTTGCTCAATATATTCTGAGAAAAACAGCAACAATTACAGACTTAATCTGTCCTTTAGAGACAGTTGCGGCCCTTTGGCGGGATTCTCCGACCCCCCGCCGGGTCGGAGAAGCGCCGGTGGGCGGCGTGAATCCCGCCCCCGCCAGCCGCCGAATTTTCCGGCACCGTAAATTCGGCGGGGGCGGGAATCGCACCGCGCCGGTCGGCAGGCCCCCCCCCCCCTGCCGATTCTCAGGCGCGCGATGGGCCGAAGTCCCGCTGCTGTCATGCCAGTCCCGCCGACGTGTATCAAACCACTTACCTTACAAGCGGGACTGGCGACGCGGGCGGGCTCCGCGGTCCTGGGGGGGCGCGGGGCGATCTAGCCCCGGGGGTTGCCCCCACGTTGGCCTGGCCCTTGATTGGGGCCCACCGATCCGCGGGTGTGCCTGTGCCGTGGGGGCACTCATTTCCTTCCGCCTCGGCCACAGCCTCCGCGATGGCCGATGCGGAAGTGACCCCCCCCCACTTGCACATGCGCGGGGATGACGTCAGCAGCCGCTAATGCTCCCGCGCATGCGTGGACTGCCACCTGCCGGCGGAGTCGCTTCGGCCCCGGCTGGCAGTGCGCCAAAGGCCTTTCCCGCTGTCCGGCGGCGCGCCAACCACTCCAGCGCGTGGTAGCCCCTCAAGGTGAGGGCTTGGCCCCTAAAGGTGCGGAGAAATCCGCACCTTTGGGGCGGCCCGACACCGGAGTGGTTCCCGCCACTCCATCCCGCCGGGACCCCCCGCCCCGCCGGGTAGGGGAGAATCCCGGCCCTTGTGTTTGTAAATGCTGTTCATTTTATTAACAGAGAGATAGGCTTCCATGTCCATCACCTTCAGTGCTAATCTGGCGGAATGGACCACTATCTTGGGATAGAAGCTGTCTGATTTCCGTTAATCATTTCAACAGAGAGAAAAGCAGGCATGACCTGTGAATAATGGGTGATCCATTGTTTGTTGTGCCGTTCTCAGCCCTGAGATCTTCTGCACCTGCGCAGGTAGCAGTAAATACAATGGGCGGAATCTTACCGCCGTAGCAAGTGTCCTGACAGCGGGTCCGAAAGTGAACGGGACTGCCGCTCAGAGGCGGGATGGCTGGCTGTGCGCAATCACACAGCAGCAAGTCAATTAGCCACGCACAACCGAGGGACCCGGCTAATTGTGCGGTGGGGCGACCAGGAGGTCGGCGACCATTGCCTGCTAATGACCTTCCGGGCTGAAAGGTGGGGGCACCATATTCAAACATCACTCGAACTCCACCCATTCCCTGCTGGTCAGCAGCATCATTCTGCTTGTCTGGGAGGAGGATTTTGAACTAGATCTGTTGCCATCCCTGCTCGCCTGCCAGACATGGATCCATGGATCTGCTGCCACCCTCCCTTCCCATGGACAGGCATGCCCCAAACTCCCAGGTCAGCTGCCACCCATGCTCAGTGCAACAGTTAAGCCGCCTCGCCCAGGTCCAACAAAGAAGATAACCTCAGCTTCTGCATGCCACTGTGAACCAGTCGTGTATCTGACGGCACGTCCTTCTCATATAATAACAATAATCTTTAGTATCACAAGTAAGCTTACATTAACGCTGCAATGAAGTTACTGTTAAAAGCTGCTCGTCGCCATATTCCGGCACCTGTTCGGGTACACGGAGGGAGAATTCAAAATGCCCAAATTACCTAACAGCACGTCTTTCAGGACTTGTGGGAGGAAACCAGAGCTCCCGGAGGAAATCCACGCAGACACGGGGAGAACGTGCAGACTCCACACAGACAGTGACCTAAGCTGGGAATCGAACCTGGGACCCTGGCGCTGTGAAGCAATAGTGCTAACCACTGTGATACCGTGCCGCCCATATACTGTCGGCTTAGTCACAAAGGCACAGTTTAATCAGGCGACCATGTGCTTTGATGAATATGCATGACATTCCAACACATTAAAAATAGGATCCCGTCACTTGCTGTGGAGAATCATGATCCTCTTTTAACCTGCTGCCAATTTACATCCCGTCATTGAGAATCTGTCTTTTCACCTCCCCAACAACAAAGTCACACCTCATATCATACTCCTGGGAGCTGCACTAGCTTCTGGTCTCTGGCTAGATTGGCATGAGTTGAAGAACAGTGAAAGGTTCTCCTGGTACCATGCACAATATTCCTTTTCAGCAGCATCACTAAGAACAGTTTAATGGACAATATAAATATTTGACTTGGGACCTTGGTGTGGGCAAACTGCTTTTTACATTTGCTTACAAGAAGTGACTTCAAACTACTTGACTGATTATCAAATGCTTTGGGATGTGTTGAGTACATGATGGGTGTTACATTAATGTCAGTTCATTTTTTATTATCCTTCCAACTGCAACTCTAACAGTGTGGAATGAGGGGGCGGGATTTTCCGCTGCCGTTTCTGGGGGACAGGAATGGGAGGGGCAGGAATGGGAGGAAGGGGCAGAGAATCCCACGGGAGATGCAAATCAACTACTACGCAGATGGAATCTCGGGATTGATTGTCCCCGCCCACCCCCGCCCCCACATCTGCCAATGACATAACGGGATTTCGGACTTTAAAAGGTGAAATCCCTACTTGCTTCAATTTGAATATAATTATCAGGCTTTAATGTCTGATAGCTCCCCCCATATTAAATTGTCCACTCACATTGTCTTGTTGTGAATAGTGACAGATCCTCACCATGTACTTCTGGTGCACAGAACACGGCAGTGACGCACAGGTGAGTATAGACCCCAGATGGTAGAGGGTCATGCCTAGACAGTATCCTGGCATTGCACCTTCACACAGCCCCTGGGGGCAATGCTGGAAATGTTCCCTGGGAAGGGATGCTGCATGGGGGGGCTCCATTGGTGGGGTGGGCTCCATGGCGGTGGGGGAATGAGTTCCTTGGGAGATGTCCAGGAGTGGGAGGCTTGGTGGAATTCTGTGGAGATGTTGGTGGCGGGGGGGGGGGGGGGGGGAGGCACGGGGGGGGGGGGGGGGGGAGAGGAGGCACAGTTCCATGGGGCGTGGGAGGAAGGGGAGTTCGTGGAGGGGCTGGCAGCATGGCAGAGTGGGACCCGCCCTTTTCATTTTTTTGGCAATCAGTTTAAAATTGCGGCAGCAAAACCCGCCAACGCCACTGATGGGCTAACTTCCACTTTCCCGCCCAGGATGAAACTTTGCCAAAAAATGGCATAATTCCACCCATAATGTGCATCGAATGTTAGAATATTATTCTGTGCCTTTCTCGATCACGGGAGAATATGATTGTGGTGATTGTCCCTTGAAGGGCAGCACAGCAGAGTAAGGGTCACATGACCTGTGCGACCAATCGAGACTCAGTGAAATCACCCCATGGTGAGGCAGGTTCCGAGTACAAAGAGACATTTTGGGAGCTTGCAACAGCCATGAGGCTGCTGCACAACAATTCTTACTACCAAATAACTTCCTTTTGTGTTCACTAATCAAGTCTGTGAAAGTGCATCTTTACAATGATTGATGCCTACAGATTCTCTCGAGAGTCATTCACTGCAACCAGAGGTTAATTGGGAATTATACAGTTGGTACTGTTAGAGGGGTGAATTGGGTGCCCAGGAAAGGAAAAAGAGAGTTGATAGTGTGGATCTTCACCTGCCCTGCTCAGGACATTGAACCTTTTGCAGCACTGGTCTGCTGTATTTCTTAGGTAAGAGGGTTGGCACTCAGAGCCAGTGCTTCCACAAGCCACATGGCTCAAGTTACTGTGACGGGGTTCCTGTCAGGGACTGCATCAGTCTGTGTCTCTTGAGCCCAGTTCCATCCAGAGGTGATTAGCGGGCCAGCTTCAGTGAAATTATGGCACAATCTTTGTTTGCTCTGCTGTGCCCTGGTAACATGCTTGGTTCCCTGTATCAGTGGTCACAGTTGTTGGACAAAAGTGCAGTGAGAAGCCGTAATGGAGCATTCAGTCAAGCTAGTTGATGGACAACTGAGTTAAGTCGAGCAGTTCACTTATTTATCTGCTGCTCTCCAGTCAGCTGCATCAAGATTCAGCCAAAACTGTTTTGTTTTTTTAAGAAAAAGGTACACTTTAATTTGCAAGCAATACAAAGATTTTGTACCCTTCACGGCTACAGTAGGCACCCAAATGAGCTAACCCAGCCAATTCTCATGTAAAAAGTTCTGCAGAACATCAGCAGTGCCCATAAATTCAGGGCGCTTGTATCTTTATCTTTTTAAATTAAAATAGCTTTGCCATTTTGTACTGCAAAGTTTCTTGTCTAGAAACAGTCTGAGGGAACAATTTCACACTCAGCTGGCAAAGCATACTGTGCATAAAACCTTGTTAAAAACGTTCATCCACTTCAATTCCTATAATTATGTTTTCAAATTTTTTTTTTGCTTAAAAGCTGTAATAAATCATCTTCAGGCCACTTGTAGGGTTCCCTTGAAAATGGCAATAGTTTAAAAGAACATTGTTATTTACTTGAATTACTGTAATTACTTACTTGAACTATTCGTGCTATTGTCCCCTTACAGCTAAAAGAGGGTCATGAAGATCAAGCTTGTGTGAGTGCGTGCTTGTTCAGCTCTCCAGGCCAGATGTCCCCACAGGTACAACAACCTGTTCCAAGCTTATCCTGAATCCGCCAGTTGTACAGCACGGATGAACATTAATCATTTTTGTGTAGGGTTGGCATAACCATTGAGAAAGAACCAATTGGGTAAAACATAAGATAGAGGAGCAGAATTAAGCCATTCGGCCCATTGCGCCATTCGATTATGGCTGATATGTTACTCATCCCCATTCTCCTGCTTTCTCCCCATAACCCCTGATCCCCTTATTAATCAAGAGCCTATCTATAAGGTGTAAGGTGTCAATCTGGCAGCTGATCTTTTCCCATTAGTTTCCTTCCAGTTGGCTGAGGTTAAAATGACCTCGGTGTGTCAAAATATGAAATATGAACAATAAAGTACTGGTCTGGGCTAGGCAGCCTGAAAAACACAGACAGAAGGGGCAGAGGTTACCTGTGGCCTGTTCCGGGTGCAGAACTAACAGCACATATCCCGACCAGGAAACCGAAAGCTCACTGAAAATTGGACCAATATGAGCCCGGCTTCAATAACGTGAGCAAGCCGCCAGGGCCTTCCATGCCTCAGGAGGAAGCTGCCACATTTCCGAAATATCAATTGTGGAATAGGAAAAGCAAAATACCACGGATGCTGGAAATCTGCAATAAAAACAGAAAACGCTGGACAGTCTCAGCAGGTTTGGCAGGATTTTTTAAAAATGTGTTCATGGGAAGTGGGCATCACAGGCTGTGCCAGCATTTATTGTCCTTCCCTAATTGCCCTTGAGGGGGCAGTTAAGATTCAACCACATTGCTGTAGGTCTGGAGTCACATGTACGCTAGACCAGGTAAGGGGTTCCTTTTCTAACGGACGTGAGTCAACCAGATGGGTTTTTAAGACAATCGGTTTCAAGGTCATCATTAGACTTTTAATTCCAGATATTTTATTGAGTTTAAACTCCATCACCTGCCGTGGAGAGTGAAACAGAGTTAATGTTTCGAGTCCGTATGACTCTTCCACAGAACTGTATCCAGTGTTTGTTGCTTTTAGTTCAATTCCAGAATGCTTCCCTCACTGGCAGTGGCTGCCAGGTACATTCTGAGGCAAGGGTGAAGGATAACAGGAAGGGAACTCATCACTGGTCTGCCGTGATGCTTGAGGGCATTGTTTTAATTGGGAGAAGTGTACCTGCTCCACTCAAATGGGAGTTGCTTTGGAGGCATTCATTTGCTAGGCTGTGTCCAAGGCAGGAAAACCTAACAATTGATCTGCGAACAGCCCAATCCAGCAGAACGCTCTTGAAATGTGTGTTAGGACTGAATGTGAAAGGCTTAATGCCTGCTTTGGATGCTTGCCTGACACAGAAGAACCTTTCAAAACCTGCTGGCACCCATGACACAGATTCAAATTTGTTGGCAGCTAATTTTCTAAGGATTGGGAAGGTTAAAATTGAGGCTTAAATCATTGATAGGCAAGTACAATGATCTTGTGTGCAGCACACAATTTCTACAAGGTCTCCCACCACAGCGCATCTACCCCAGCCCCCATACGTTCTGGTGGGTCAAGCTTCATTAAGTATACGTGGAATACTGCAGATCAGTGGAAGCACACAAGCGAGAAAGACAGAAGTCTTTGTGGTGCTGCAGTGGGAATAATGCTGCAGCAACAGGGAACTTGGCAAAATAACTTAGAAAGGCAGAAATAACCTGAATACCGGGCGGCACGGTGGCGCAGTGGTTAGCACTGCTGCCTCACAGCGGCGAGGACCCAGGTTCGATCACGGCCCCGGGTCACTGTCTGTGTGGAGTTTGCGCATTCACCCCATGTCTGCGTGGGTCTCACCCCCACAACCCACAGATGTGCAGGTTAGGTGGATTGGCCACGCTCAATTGCCCCTTATTTAGAAAGAAAGAGAATTGGGTACTCTAAATTTATTTTAAAAAACAACCTGAATATCAGAACTGACATCCCACTGGAGGCCTCAAGTTCATCAACAAAGGGAAGATAAGGGGCAGGATTCTCCGACCCCCCCGCCGGGTCGGAGAATTGCCGGGGACTGGCGTGAATCCCACCCCCGCCGGTTGCCGAATTCTCTGGCACTGGAGATTCGGCGGGGGCGGGAATCGCGCCGCCCCGGTTGGTGGGCCCCCCCCCCCCCGGCAATTCTCCGGCCCGGATGGGCCGATGTCCCGCTGCTGGAATGCCTGTCCCGCCGGCGTGGATTAAACCACCTCTCTTACCGGCGGGCCAAGGCGGCGCGGGCGGGCTCCGGGGTCCTGGGGGGGGTGCGGGGCAATCTGGCCCCGGGGGGTACCCCCACGGTGGCCTGGCCCGTGATCGGGGCCCACCGATCCGCGGGCGGGCCTGTGCCGTGGGGGCACTCTTTTCCTTCCGCCTTCGCCATGGTCTCCACCATGGCGGAGGCGGAAGAGACCCCCTCCACTGCGCATGCGCGGGGATGCCGTGAGCGGCCGCTGACGCTCCCGCGCATGCGCCGCCCGGCAATGTCATTTCTGCGCCAGCTGGCGGGGCACCAAAGGCCTTTCCTGCCAGCTGGCGGGGCAGAAATCAGTCCGGCGCGGGCCTAGCTCCTCAAGGTTAGGACTCGGCCGCTCAAGATGCGGAGGATTCCGCACCTATGGGGCGGCGCGATGCCGGACTGATTTGCGCCTTTTTTGCCGCCGGTTGGCGGACATCGCGCCGATTACGGAGAATTTCGCCCAAGAAGCTGTAACAAGGCATTCTCTCACCTATCCCCAAGGCAACTGTCCCCATGCCTGCAAAGGCTGCAATGAAGGCCTCACTTCTCCTGCCACAACCCCCATCCCAATTTTGTCTGAATTTTTATTGTATGACTTTAGAAACCAGAACACATCTCCATGACGTTGGCCTTCATGCTCTGCCTTAAAAACCACAACACTGGGGAAGATTTCCTCCGTGTGTAAGCTACAATGAAATCAGAAACCCATGTATATCAAGAATCATTTCATTCTGGCGCACAGCTACATTTGCCAGCAGAGCACTGAGCTCTGTAGCCAAACTTGACATCTGCGCAGTCAGACAATCACAAGTGCATAAAGAGCAGGAAGACAATCTGAAATGGAACAGTCAGCTGTAGTTGTCAGTGATTCTTTTGAAGCACCATAATCTCCAGTCTCAGACAGTGCAGAGTTTAGCACACTGAATGTCAGTTTTACACGGTGTCAAATGAGCAATCAATCATCACGTGTGAATTGAGCAATATATACCACCACTGGATTTACTAAGAATACAATTTTAAATATAATTCAGGCGAGCATTAATCATCCATTAATGTTCAGTATGCCAGTTTACATTGGAGAATTTAGGAGCAGCGATTTTCAATTTAAATTGTATTGTTTTCCCAGAGGATACTCAGTTGGTTACCCAACTATTTTGTGAAAATGTGCACTTATCTTGCCTTGCAACAGAAGATTCCCTCAAGGCTTTGATCATGTCAGTGTGCGTCATTCTTAATCGCTTCTTCTTTTATTTGAGCGTCTACTTGTCAACTTTATCGTTATCCAAAGAGTTTTAAATAAATATTTAGACATAAGCTGTTTGTTCAGGATTGAGAAATAAGAAATCAACTTTAAAATGAGGGTATATCTCATGATCAGTTTCCCTGCTGTATATTGAGTCTGACCTAGAGGTTTGAACTATGGGCTGTATTAACCATTTTGTGACATCTGAACAGCAATTCATGATCGGGCGGGGAATCCCGCACAAAGCAAAAATCGAGGTTGGCGCCCGGCACCGGCGGGTCCATGCAAGACCATCATTTTCATGGACTTAAATCTGCTTAGCGGGTTGGACACAGTATGCTCCGCCCTTCCACGCTGCTCCTCTTCTCACAAGCAGAAGTCACATGGGCGTAATTGGTGCAGATATTTACAAATGGCACCTGAGGGAGCAAGAAAGTAAGACATTTTTTTAAAAACTCTCCAAAATTGTCAGGCTTCCTGAGGGATGGGCTCTCTGGGCTGGGGGAATAGCAGGAAGTGACTTGGTGACAAGTCAGTGGACTCAGGATCGGAGCGGCCTGGCTCTGACCGCCATTGCTGCAGAATGTGTTTTAGCACACCCTTTGGTACAAGTTACAGGCACCTGGCCGTTCACTCTGCTGACAGCTCACTGTGTCTTGTAGATGTTCGGAGAGCCTCTGGTCATTAGGGAGCCCACCCAGCCCGCTCCTCTGGAAACCCACAGACCCCAGCTCACCCATCAATGGGATGGGCGTGGCCAAGCTCAATCAGTGGCCCACCAGGTGCTGCCACTTCTCAGTGCCCTCATCAGAAGTGTAGCCCCACAGTAGGGGAAGCAGGTGAATAGCAGAGCTCAGCCCCAAAGGACACAGGTGCCGTGGTCTTTACCACCCTCTCTGGCACACTGCCCCTCTCAGGGCAGAAGCCTCACCAGTGACACCATCGGCTAGCCCACCCCTCAGGACCATGAGCCGTCC
This sequence comes from Scyliorhinus torazame, assembly GCF_047496885.1. Classification (NCBI taxonomy): domain Eukaryota; kingdom Metazoa; phylum Chordata; class Chondrichthyes; order Carcharhiniformes; family Scyliorhinidae; genus Scyliorhinus; species Scyliorhinus torazame. The sequence continues at coordinate 347,491,636 of NC_092708.1, forward strand.
CCAAGCCCTGCCTGTCCACTGTGCTCCTACTCCCATCCATCCTGCCTCTGGTCAGGTTTGTCACAACTTTATGTGTCCCACCCAGGCTCCACAACACACGGCAACTATGCTCCCAGCAGACATACATATCCCTTGCTAACCCCCATCTGTTAGCAAGACACACAAGCCTTCCAAGCATGGAGGTGACTGGTAGCGCCAGGCCACCTTCCAAACCGCACACCAAGATGCCACACTGCTGTGGGATACCACATGGCCCATCCAGTGAGGAAACCCACGTAGACCCCAGTGAGAGACAGGACAGGAGCCACAAAGCATATCGCTTACATGGGTTGCAACCCCCACCGGTACCCCTGCTGACAGGGTGTGAGGTTAGAGGCTCCCACATCTCAGGCCCAGTGTCACGCACCGATGGGGACAGGAATGTAGTGCAGACGGCAACATCTCAAGGGGACCAGCTGAGGGGTGGTGTTGGGGAGAACATGTAGAGGGTGGAGCTGAAGTATAACTCAGGGTCACCATGCAACCTGTTGTCATTGAATGGGTCAAGGGAATACTCATCCTGCTAACATGTCTTCTCTTTTCACCCCCTGCAGAGAATGAATTTCGAAGTACAGACCACAATGCTCGCTATCTACCTGGCCGCAATTGCCATTACGGATACACAGAGGCTGGAGGAAGAGGGCCTGCTCAGGGAAGACTCTGCACAAGAGAAATCTGCCCCAGAAGAGGAGGGGCCAGCCAGTGAGGCATGTGAGCCGGCTGTCCAACAGGCCAAGGAGGAGGTGCAAAGGAGTTGCCACATCAGGGCATAGAATCATAGAATTTATAGTGCAACAGGAGGCCATTTGGCCCATCCAGTCTGCACCGGCTCTTGGAAAGAGCACTCTACTTAAGTCCACACTTCCACCCTTTCCCCGTAACCCCATAACCCTGAAACCCTACCGAACTTAAGGGCAATTTTAGCATGGCCAATCCACCTAACCTGCACATCTTTGGACTGTGGGAGGAAACCGGAGCACCCGGAGGAAACCCACGCAGACACGGGGAGAACATGCAGACTCTGCACAGGTAGTGACCCAAGCCGAGAATCGAACATGGGACCCTGGAGCTGTGAAGCAACTGTGTTAACCACTGTGCTACCGTGCCGCTGGGTGTATACCGTTGGCACCTGACCTTCGAGAAGCTGCCGGACTGTGTGTGTCGCTGCATTTTAGGCTAACCAGTGAGACCACGTGACACCTGTGCCCCATGATAGTGCGACTGGCACCGTGGGGTTTTGGAGGAGGACACCCACTCCTCGGTGGCCCTCAAGGTCACAGTCGCCCTGAACCTTTCTGCCTCTGGGTTTATCCAGGAGCCAAGTGGGGATCTGTCTGGGATCTCGCAGACATCTGTACACGGATGCATCTTTTTCTAAGGGCCACGAAAAATCCAGCACGAGTTTGAAGGATACAAAGTAATAACATTTATTTACTATAACATATATACATAACAGTAGCAGTAACTTCCCTTGCTACATACTCCTTCCTCCTGGTTCCTGAACTGGCCAGCTTATTTATACGAGGAGTTTACTAGTGGTTTCTCCGCCCCCCTTATTGGGGAAGCTCATACTCCCACAGGATTGTGGGATTGTCATTAGTCCCCAGCCAATGGTAAGTAGGCGGGTTATAACACATCTGCACTCTACCAAATGCCCTATGCGCCCGGGCAGCGGACTATATAACCTTTAGTCTGGACCAGGCACACCAGGATGCCAGGGCAGCAGGCTTTGCTGGAATGTCCCACGGCAAGGGGGTGATAGATGGCACGCATATCCTCCACGAGCACCGGCTCATCAGGGGGTGCCCTTCATCAATAAGAAGGGGTTCCACTCTCTGAATGTGAACTTGGTGTGTGATGACCAGCTGCACATCATGCACATATGTGCCCAATATCCAGGCAGTGCGCAATGAGCATCCATCCTGGCAAACGCTGAGGTTCCTGGCACCTTCGAGGTGCTCCCTCAGGTGAGGCCCTTGGGCAACAAGGGTTATCCATTGAGGTCATGGTTAATGACACCTGTCTGGAGACCTCAGACCGATGTAGAGACCCGTTATAATGACTCCCACGCAGCAACCAGGAGAGTCATTGAGTGCTGCATAGGCACCCTCAAGATGTGCTTCCGATTCCTCGACTGCTCGGTGGAGTGCTCCAATATAGTCCCAGGAGGGTCTCTAACATGCTGGCCTGCTGCGTCCTGCTCAACATCACACAGCAGAGGGGGGGGGGGAACCTGCTGGAGGAGGAAGACGACGAGCACCAAGTCTTATCGGATGAGGAGGATGAGGAGGGTGTCCAGGGAAATCTGGACATGGAGCCAGGGTTGGCCGGACAGGTAACCCAATGTGTGCTCCAGGCCCACCGCACATGGGACAACCACATCAACTCCTGATTTGCTGACTAAGAGGCCTGGTCACTGGCAGCCCTGCCACCCTGTCCCACCTCCCCATTCCATCCCCCACCCTTCCAAATGGTACCCCCTTCCCCATAATCGCTCACTCCTTCCCTGTCCCTCGGCCCTTCACTCCACTTTCCCTGACCCTCCTCCCTTCACTGCATCTCCCCTGCCCCTCCTCCCGTCACTCCACCTTCCCCGTCCCTCCTCCCTTCACTCCACCTCCCCTGTCCCTCCTCCCTTCACTCCCCCTTCCCTGTCCCTCCTCCCTTCACTCCCCCTTCCCTGTCCCTCAAACCTTCACTCCACCTTCCCCGTCCCTCAAACCTTCACTCCACCTTCCCTGTCCCTCCTCCCTTCACTCCACCTTCCACGTCCCTCAACCCTTCACTCCACCTTCCCTGTCCCTCCTCCCTTCACTCCACCTTCCACGTCCCTCAACCCTTCACTCCACCTTCCCTGTCCCTCCTCCCTTCACTCCACCTTCCACGTCCCTCAACCCTTCACTCCACCTTCCCTGTCCCTCCTCCCTTCACTCCACCTCCCCTGTCCCCCTCTCTCTTCACTCCACCTTCCCCATCCCTCCTCCCTTCACTCAACCTCCCCTGTCCCCCCTCCTTTTACTCCACCTTCCCCGTCCCTCCTCCCTTCACTCCACCTTCCCTGTCCCTCCTCCCTTCACTCCACCTTCCCTGTCCCTCAACCCTTCACTCCACCTTCCCTGTCACTCCTCCCTTCACTCCACCTTCCCTGTCCCTCCTCCCTTCACTCCACCTTCCCCGTTCCTCCTCCCTTCACCCCACCTTCCCTGTCCCTCCACCCTTCAATCCCCCTTCCCTGTCCCTCCTCCCTTCACTCCACCTTCCCCGTCCCTCCTCCCTTCACTCCACCTTCTCTGTCCCTCCACCCTTCACTCCCCCTTCCCTGTCCCTCCTCCCTTCACTCCACCTCCCCCGTCCCTCCTCCCTTCACTCCACCTTCCTTGACCCTCAACCTTTCACTCCACCTTCCCCATCCCTCCTCCCTTCACTCCACCTTCCCCATCCCTTCTCCCTTCACTCCACCTCCCCTGTCCCCCCTCCTTTCACTCCACCTTCCCCGTCCCTCCTCCCTTCACTCCACCTTCCCTGTCCCTCCACCCTTCACTCCCCCTTCCCTGTCCCTCCTCCGTTCACTCCACCTTCCCCGTCCCTCCTCCCTTCACTCCACCTTCCCTGTCCCTCCACCCTTCACTCCACCTTTCCCGTCCCTCCTCCCTTCACTCAACCTTCCTTGACCCTCAACCCTTCACTCCACCTTCCTTGACCCTCAACCCTTCACTCCACCTTCCCTGTTCCTCCTCCCTTCACTCCACCTTCCCTGTCCCTCCTCCCTTCACTCCACCTTCCCGGTCCCACCTCCCTTCACTCCGCCTTCCCTGTCCCTCCTCCCTTCACTCCACCTTCCCTGTCCCACCTCCCTTCACTCCACCTTCCCTGTCCCTCCACCCTTCATTCCACCTTCCCTGTCCCTCCACCCTTCACTCCACCTTCCCTGTCCCACCTCCCTTCACTCCACCTTCCCTGTCCCTCCACCCTTCATTCCACCTTCCCTGTCCCTCCTCCCTTCACTCCACCTTCCCTGTCCCACCTCCCTTCACTCCCCCTTCCCTGTCCCAACTCCCTTCACTCCACTTTCCCCGTCCCTCCTCCCTTCACTCCACCTCCCCTGTCCACCCTCCTTTCACTCCACCTTCCCCGTCCCTCCTCCCTTCACTCCACCTTCCCTGTCCCTCAACCCTTCACTCCACCTCCCCCGTCCCTCCTCCCTTCACCCCACCTTCCCTGTCCCTCCACCCTTCACTCCCCCTTCCCTGTCCCTCCTCCCTTCACTCCACCTTCCCCGTCCCTCCTCCCTTCACTCCACCTTCCCTGTCCCTCCACCCTTCACTCCACCTTTCCCGTCCCTCCTCCCTTCACTCCACCTTCCTTGACCCTCAACCCTTCACTCCACCTTCCTTGACCCTCAACCCTTCACTCCACCTTCCCTGTCCCTCCTCCCTTCGCTCCACCTTCCCTGTCCCTCCACCCTTCACTCCACCTTTCCCGTCCCTCCTCCCTTCACTCCACCTTCCTTGACCCTCAACCCTTCACTCCACCTTCCTTGACCCTCAACCCTTCACTCCACCTTCCCTGTCCCTCCACCCTTCACTCCACCTTCCCTGTCCCTCCTCACTTCACTCCACCTTCCCTGTCCCAACTCCCTTCACTCCACCTTCCCTGTCCCAACTCCCTTCACTCCACCTTCCCTGTCCCACCTCCCTTCACTCCACCTTCCCTGTCCCTCCTCCCTTCACTCCACCTTCCCTGTCCCACCTCCCTTCACTCCACCTTCCCTGTCCCTCCTCACTTCACTCCACCTTCCCTGTCCCAACTCCCTTCACTCCACCTTCCCTGTCCCAACTCCCTTCACTCCACCTTCCCTGTCCCACCTCCCTTCACTCCACCTTCCCTGTCCCTCCTCCCTTCACTCCACCTTCCCTGTCCCACCTCCCTTCACTCCACCTTCCCTGTCCCTCCTCCCTTCACTCCACCTTCCCTGTCCCCCCTCCCTTTACTCCACCTCCCCTGTCCCTCCTCCCTTCACTCCACCTTCCTTGTCCCTCCACCCTTCATTCCACCTTCCCTGTCCCTCCTCCCTTCACTCCACCTTCCCTGTCCCCCCTCCCTTTACTCCACCTCCCCTGTCCCTCCTCCCTTCACTCCACCTTCCCTGACCCTCCTCCCTTCATTCCACCTCCCCTGTCCCCCCTCCCTTCACTCCACCTTCCCTGTCCCTCCTCCCTTCATTCCACCTTCCCTGTCCCTCCTCCCTTCACTCCACCTTCCCTGTCCCTCCTCCCTTCACTCCACCTTCCCTGTCCCTCCTCCCTTCATTCCACCTCCTCTGTCCCCCCTCCCTTCACTCCATCCTCCCTGTCCCACCTCCCTTCACTCCACCTTCCCTGTCCCTCCTCCCTTCACTCCACCTTCCCTGTCCCTCCTCCCTTCACTCCACCTTCCCTGTCCCTCCTCCCTTCACTCCACCTCCCCTGTCCCTCCTCCCTTCATTCCACCTTCCCTGTCCCTCCTCCCTTCATTCCACCTCCCCTGTCCCCCCTCCCTTCACTCCATCTTCCCTGTCCCACCTCCCTTCACTCCACCTTCCCTGTCCCTCCTCCCTTCATTCCACCTTCCCTGTCCCTCCTCCCTTCACTCCACCTTCCCTGCCCCCCCTCCCTTCACTCCACCTTCCCTGTCCCTCCTCACTTCACTCCACCTTCCCTGTCCCTCCTCCCTTCACCCCACCTTCCCTGTCCCACCTCCCTTTACTCCACCTCCCCTGTCCCTCCTCCCTTCACTCCACCTTCCCTGTCCCTCCTCCCTTCAGTCCTCCTTCCCTGTCCCTCCTCCCTTCACTCCACCTTCCCTGCCCCCCCTCCCTTCACTCCACCTTCCCTGTCCCTCCTCCCTTCACTCCCCCTTCCCTGTCCCTCCTCCCTTCACTCCACCTTCCCCGTCCACCTCCCTTCACTCCACCTTCCCTGTCCCTCCTCCTTTCATTCCACCTTCCCTGTCCCTCCTCCCTTCACTCCACCTTCCCTGTCCCTCCTCCCTTCACTCCACCTTCCCTGTCCCTCCTCCCTTCACTCCACCTTCCCAGTCCCACCTCCCTTCACTCCACCTCCCCTGTCCCTCCTCCCTTCACTCCACCTTCCCTGTCCCTCCTCCCTTCACTCCACCTTCCCTGTCCCTCCTCCCTTCATTCCACCTCCCCTGTCCCCCCTCCCTTCACTCCATCTTCCCTGTCCCACCTCCCTTCACTCCACCTTCCCTGTCCCTCCTCCCTTCATTCCACCTTCCCTGTCCCACCTCCCTTCACTCCACCATCCCTGTCCCTCCTCCCTTCATTCCACATCCCATGCCCCCCCTCCCTTCACTTCACCTTCCCTGTCCCTCCTTTCTTCACTCCACCTCCCCTGTCCCCCCTCCCTTCACTCCACCTTCCCTGACCCTCCTCCCTTCACTCCACCTCCCCTGTCCCCCCTCCCTTCACTCCACCTTCCCTGTCCCTCCTCTCTTCACTCCACCTTCCCTGTCCCATCTCCCTTCACTCCATCTTCCCTGTGTCATTGCCCTTCACTCTTTCCCACCCGCCCAGCTTCCCCTCCCCCCTTTGAGGGTCCTCCCAGCATTCTCACAGGATGTTGGCCCTGGGCTGTCAGTATCTTGTCCATGGGACAGAGGAAGGTGACGACTCGCTGAGAGATGGGCTCTGGTGTTCCTCATCATTTGGCAAAGACTGACTCCTGCCTTAAGGATCACATTCCACTGTCCGCCCAGGTCACCCCTGTATGTGTGTTGGCCAACTCACCTCATGGGGCCATATGTCCTTAGTGGGGGTGGGGTGGTGTTTGTGGAGATGGTGAGCAGTGAAGGCCGGGTCACTCATTGGGTAAGCTCTTATACAAGGTGTCCTCACACATCTGGCCCGGTTCCCTGCCACCTCTCTCCGGAGGTGACCCCAGTTGGGACAAAAAAGTGTCCTAGGCGTTCGTGGCAAGTGCCACCCTCCCCAAACAACTCCCACCACCCTCACAACCCCATCCTTCACACCCTCTACATCCAGCCCCAGCCTATCGCTGACACCCTTCAGACAGAGGATAGAGGCAGATCGGAATGTTGGTGAGAAAGTGTTTACTGGTGACTACATACATTGTTGAGTCTGACCCCTGACTATCACCTATGTACTGTACCCATGTCAACTTAAGTGGTATCTAACTTTCTAATTTTTGTGCTCTAACGTTCCTCCTAGGTGTGACCCCAGACAGCATATCAGACATGAAGGAGGCATGGTTCACGTCGTGCTCCCTCGGGATGCTCACTGGTCCCCGGGCTACTGAGCTCTGGAGGCTCCACCATCACCAGGCATTGCCAGGCCAGGAGGCTTGCTCTCATCTGAGCTCTGGTCTCGATGCCCTCAGCCATGAAGCATCGATAGTGGGGCCCGTCCCTCGGCGAATGAGACATGTCCTTCACTGCCTCAGTCATGTTCCTTTGGCACTGTACATTGTCCCTCTGAGACTGTGTCATGTCCCTCTGCGCCTCTGACATGTCCCTCTGTGACTGGTCAAAGTCCATCAGCACCCAGCCGATGCTCTCAATACCCTCAGCCATGGCCCTTTGTGCCTGGGCCAAGCTCTGGAGTGCCGCAGCAATGTCTATGTGGGTCCGGGACAGGCCCACCAGTGACTAGGCACCCCTGTTCTGCATCTCGGCCATCCCCCACATAGCGTCCCCAAGCCTTCAGCATCTTGACCAATGGCTCCAACGTCTTGCCTCAAGGCTTCCACTGCGGACGCCACTTGTTCAGTGTTGCCCTGGGTACCACACATTGTCGACACTAACTCCTCCCCATGAAGGCAGTTGGAGTCCTCGATCTGCAAGTGCAGGCGTTGGAAAGTTGCTGATACACCCTCCTGTAAATGCTGCCTCGGTGTCTGCATCTGTACCAGGGACGGGCTCATATCTTTCAGAAGTGCGACACCTGTCCGACTAAAGCTGTTTCCTGGGATCAAGCAGCCCTCCGACTGCCTGTTCCCGTGCGCGTCCCTGACTCCACACGATGTGCTGCAGCATGTGTAAAGTGCGCACCAGAAGGTGACCCAGGAGCCGCTTCACTAAAGTTCCCAACCGAGATGATAGTCTCGGTAATGGTGGAGGGTGCAGGTGGCAGCACAGACAAGACGTCGGTGCCTTCCCTGGATTGGTGCTCCGGGATGTGCTGGGAATGTGGCTGGGGGACAGAGGCCCCAGACCACCCAACCTCGTCCAATGGTGTCCTGCAAGACTAAAGAGACATGGTTGTCATGAAATCCACATTAACATATCATGGTGCAATCACACACACACTGATGGACAGGTAGATGGACCAACCAACACACACACAACATCACAGCCAATCACCAGTGAGAGCACACGCACTATAAAACAGGGAACACCACAGTTCCAGCTCATTCTAACAGGAAATAGCTCAGAGCACAGAGCTCACAGCGTGCCACTCAGACATACACCATGTGCTGAGTGCCTCACTAAGATAGTGCTAGGGCTGGGTCCAGAGGTTAGCTGGTGAAGTACGAACCACAGCCAGAAGTTAATAGTTATTCTTGTACAGAACAATAAAACAGAGTTGTACCATCTACAACCGTGTTGGTTCGTTTGTGTATCGGAACATCCAACGCGACAATGGTGAGATCTTGGGAAGGAGTGGTCTGTGGGAGAGAGGTGGCTCACTTGCTTTTGGGACATCATTTTTCATTGGGAGCTCACTTGTTTGCCCCATGCCGACCTCCACATCTAAGACTGCCCTTTCTTCTGCCTTTCCTGCTAGTTCCAACACCCTCTGTTCCGCGGGGGGTTTGGACTCTCAAGTGTGGGTTGTCCCTGCCAGTTTTCTGCCGTTCCGTCGGTTATGGGCTGTCTTGTCCTAGGGGATACAAACAGGACATGGTGAGATGTATGGAGTCGAGCTCTATGGGTGGCCTGTGCAAGGCACCTGATCAAAGAGAACAATACAGTTGATGGGGTTTGATGTAGGGTGGGATGTAAGGCAAGGCAGGCTGGTGGGTTTTGGTTTGGCCTCTAGCAGAATGGGAGGTGATGTGAGGAGGGAAGGATAGGAGTGATGCCAGGTCATTGATCTTGTTTTGGCACTGTGTGCCAGTCTGCCTGGTGAGGTTGGCAGCACTGACCACCTCTGCCACCTCCTCCCAGGCCCTGTTGAAGAAGGCAGCCTTCAGTCTCTGCACCATCCGATGGAACAGGGTGTCCCTCGTCTCCTCCAGCGTATCCAGCATTCTGTCCAGCTCACCCTCCATGAATCTCAGGGCAGGTCTTTGTGGAGCCACCTTCTTGGCTGGAATGAGGGTGTGTGAGGAGTGGAGTGTTTATACACAAATCCAGCTTGTCAGACTCTCCAGTGCCAATTCTAGCCCCAGCAAATCCAACGCCAGCGGAAATGAGAATTGTTCTAGATTCATTTGGGCAGAGTGCTAGCCCATCTGCATCTCCTGACTCGCTTCCCGAACAGCGCCCCCAACAGGAACGCGAAGCGCACACAATTCAGTCGAGGTGGCAACACTTAGTCTTCCAAATGGAGAATCCTGCCCAAGATGTTTCGGTGGAAAGTTACACACACACCCCTCCCCCCCACACTCCCCTTATGTTGGTACAGCCAGTTTTCCTTTTGCAATAAATATTGTTATGAAATTACAATATATTCTGCCGCTTGTCCCTTTAAGAGCAACACAACCGAGTAAGGGTCACACAGTCTGAACAGCCAATCAAGACCCAATGCGAGGAACCTTGCCAGGGCAGGGTGGGGAGGGAGGGTGGAGGTATGAGGGGGCTCTCAAAGTGTAGAGGTACTTTGAACTAGCTGTGAGCATGCAGCTCATGTAACTGTCTTGTAAATTAAACTATTTTGTTTTACTAAAGAAACCTCCAAAAATATCTAATTAGATCTGGCGCCGAGGATAAATACTTCTGGCATTGTCTCTTACCCGATGGCACCTGTGAGTGCCGTGTTTTATCCGAAGTCTGTGAAAAATAAAAAAGATGCTCGACAGGATGCCTCTCTTCCGGTGAATAGTCCCATTCGACTCCTTCATGGACGACTGAACACAATACATTGAGCACCTCACGTTTTATTTCCAAGAAAACAAAGTAGGGGAGGGTGCAATGTGCAATGTGCAAAGAGATCCTCCTGTGTATGTGGAAGTCAGACCTACAACCTTATTCACAGTCTTACAGCCCTAAGCATGGCCAACTCCAAATCATTCAGTGAGCTCATGGATTTAGTGAAGGATCATTTTCAACCTTAACTGTAAATGATCCTCCAAATACTCAAATGTAATTTGAGGGTGAGAACCCCAGGCGAATTCATCATGACTTTCATTGCTGAACAAAAGCAATTATTGGAGTATTGTGATAAATGACATATTACATGATTGGTTAGTCTGTGGTGTGAGCAACGATGCTATTCAACGCTGATTGTTTGTAGACGCGACATAAGTTTTAAACAAGAAATGGAGATAGTGCTGGCCGTGGTAAGTACTGAAAAAGATTCACAAGAACTGCGGGGCACACAAAATGGTGCCATTTAACAGTTAGGGTGGGAACCTGCTGCCAACCATGATGCCAAAACCACGGAGGCAGCTGTACTAGCGAGAAACAGTTTCCGTCACCCACAGAACAAAAAGATACAGCGGAGGCAATCAGACAATGATTCTTAAAATTAAATGTTACCGATGTGGAGGTATAACCATGCTCCTGAATCATGTAGGTTGAAGGAGGCTGAGTGTTATAATTGCCATAAAAGAGGACATTTGATTAAGCAGTGCAGATCTAAGTCAAGATCACCGTGGAACCAATCAACCACAATGTTACAAGTATGCAATGTGGACCAGCCTGGCACTGATGATTCTGGTACTCACTCTCTGTTTAATCTAAAAATAGGCAACCCCCGACCCCTATCACTGTATGCTCCCTGGAAGTAGGTAGCATCTAAAGATGGAAGCGGATACAAGGGCATCAACCATTGTGATGGGTGAGCATACATTTTTGTACCTAAGAGAGGGAGTCCAACCATTAAACTAGGCGAGCACCTCTGCCAAGTTGAAGACATATACGAGGAAGCAATGAAAATAAAAGGCACCACAATGGACCTGTGTGCTATGGACAACGGTTTACCCAGATCCCACTAATAATAATGATGGGTGAAGGACCAAACCTTCTGGGCCGTGGTTTGCTTGAAGAATCCAAGTTGAATTGGGTCGAGATTTTTCAGTGTGGCAAGGTGTAGCGCACAAAGACTCCGAGAGACGAATAGAGTGAAGTCGATGAGGCTTTATTAAGCGTGACTGTTTCCCCCGCAGTTCAGTAGTAGACTACCTGTGGGGGAGGGCTCCAGGTACTTATACTCCACCTTCAGGGCGGAGCTAGAGGTCAACGTCCAACCAGGACCCGGGATCTGTCAGCCAATGACATCATGGCTTCACTGTCCCACATGACCCCGAATGCATACTACCACATTCACCCCTTGTTAAAAATGAACCCGGCGGGGTGATGCTTCGCATGGTGGTAAGGGTTTACAAGGCTGGACTTGGGAGGAAAACTTTCGCATGTTATAACAGTATGTACAAGGTTTTTTTTTTGTTTCAACTATTTACAGCAATCGTCAGGAAAAGACAAAATGTTCTCGTTAAAAGTCCACATTGTACTGTTAGATCGACGCCACGAGTCGGTCGGGCGGTCTGGTCGTCCGTGTCGATCGCCTCGGCCCCGGTGGTGGTGGTGCTTGTTCCGGTGTTGTCTTCTCCGGGAGCCTTACGGTTTCAGCTTGGGCTTTATTCCTGGTCGGGCCTGGGAGGAGGACTGATCCTCCTGGGAAGGGGGTGGTCACGGGGTGCGGCGGTGGCAGGAAGGGTGATTGGTGTCGGGGGGGGGGTGTGTGTTGCCGGCGGGCGCCAGATCTCGCAGAGAGACCGTGTCCTGTCGGCCGTCGGGGTACTCCACGTAGGCGTACTGCGGGTTCGCGTGAAGGAGGTGAACCCTTTCGACCAACGGGTCCGACTTGTGCGCCCGCATGTGCTTTAGGAGCAAGATGGGTCCTGGGGCCGCCAGCCAGGTCGGCAGCGACGTTCCAGAGGAGGACTTCCTGGGGAAGAAAAGGAGGCGCTCATGAGGCGTTTGATTAATGCTAGTACACAGTAGTGACTGGATGGAGTGGAGGGCGTCCGGAAGGACCTCCTGCCACCGGGAAACTGGGAGGTCCCTGGACCGTAGGGCCAGTAGGACAGTCTTCCAGACCGTGCCGTTCTCCCTCTCTACTTGCCCGTTCCCCCGGGGGTTGCAGCTGGTCGGCCTGCTCGAGGCTATCCCGTTGCTGAGCAGGAACTGGCGCAGCTCGTCACTCATGAAAGAGGACCCCCTGTCGCTGTGGACGTATGCGGGGCAACCGAACAGTGTGAATATGGTGTTCAGGGCTTTAATGACTGTGGCCGCGGTCATGTCAGAACAGGGGATGGCGAATGGGAAGCGGGAGTACTCGTCCACCACATTAAGGAAGTATATGTTGCGGTCGGTGGAGGGGAGGGGTCCTTTGAAATCCAGACTAAGGCGTTCAAAGGGGCGGGAAGCCTTAATCAGGTGCGCACCATCTGGCCTGAAAAAATGCGGTTTGCACTCTGCGCAGATGTGGCAGTTCTTTGTGACTGTACGGACCTCCTCTAAGGAGTATGGGAGGTTGCGGGACTTGATAAAGTGGAAAAACCGAGTGACCCCCGGGTGGCAGAGGTCCTCGTGGAGGGTTTGGAGGCGGTTAATTTGTGCGTTGGCACATGTGCCGCGGGATAGGGCATCGGACGGCTCATTCAGCTTTCCGGGAAGATACAAGATACAAGTAGTTGAAGGTGGAGAGCTCGATCCTCCACCTTAAGATCTTGTCGTTTTTGATTTTGCCCCGCTGTGCATTATCGAACATGAAGGCTACCGACCGTTGGTCGGTGAGGAGAGTGAATCTCCTGCCGGCCAGGTAATGCCTCCAATGTCGCACAGCTTCCACTATGGCTTGGGCTTCCTTTTCCACTGAGGAGTGGCGGATTTCTGAAGCGTGGAGGGTTCGGGAGAAAAAGGCCACGGGTCTGCCCGCTTGGTTAAGGGTGGCCGCTAGAGCTACGTCGGAGGCGTCGCTCTCGCCCTGGAAGGGGAGGGACTCGTCGATGGCGCGCATCGTGGCCTTTGTGATATCCGCTTTGATGCGGCTGAAGGCCTGGCAAGCCTCTGTCGACAGAGGGAAGGTGGTGGTCTGTATTAGAGGGCGGGCCTTGTCTGCGTACTGGGGGACCCACTGGGCGTAGTATGAAAAGAACCCCAGGCAGCGTTTCAGGGCTTTTGAGCAGTGCGGGAGGGGAAATTCCATGAGGGCGCGCATACGTTCGGGATCGGGGCCTATTATCCCATTGGGCACTACGTAGCCCAGGATGGCTAGCCGGTTGGTGCTAAAAACGCACTTGTCCTCGTTGTACGTGAGGTTCAAGGCTTTAGCGGTCTGGAGGAATTTTTGGAGGTTGGCGTCGTGGTCCTGCTGGTCGTGGCCGCAGATGGTTACATTGTCGAGACACGGGAACGTGGCCCGCAACCCGTGTTGATCAACCATTCGGTCCATCTCTCGTTGGAAGACCGAGACCCCGTTTGTGACGCCAAATGGGACCCTTAGGAAATGGTATAATCGCCCGTCTGCCTCGAAGGCTGTGTACTTGCGGTCACTTGGGCGGATGGGGAGCTGATGGTAGGCGGACTTGAGGTCCACGGTGGAGAAGATTTTGTATTGGGCAATCCGATTGACCAGGTCGGATATGCGGGGGAGAGGGTACGCGTCTAGTTGTGTGTACCTGTTGATGGTCTGGCTATAGTCTATGACCATCCTTTGCTTCTCCCCTGTCTTCACTACTACCACCTGTGCTCTCCAGGGACTATTGCTGGCCTGGATTATGCCTTCCTTTAGTAGCCGCTGGACTTCGGACCGAATGAAGGTCCGGTCCTGGGCGCTGTACTGTCTGCTCCTAGTGGCGACGGGTTTGCAATCCGGGGTGAGGTTCGCAAACAAGGACGGGGGTTGCACCTTGAGGGTTGCGAGGCCGCAGATAGTGAGTGGGGGTATTGGGCCGCCGGATTTGAAGGTTAGGCTCTGTAGATTGCACTGGAAGTCTAATCCCAGTAATGTGGGGGCGCAGAGTTGGGGAAGGACGTGGAGCCTGTAGTTTTTGAACTCCCTCCCCTGCACCGTTAGGGTAACTATGCAGAAAACTTTGATCTTTACGGAGTGGGATCCTGCAGCTAGGGAAATCTTTTGTGCGCTGGGATGGGTGGTCAAAGAACAGCGTCTTACCGTGTCGGGGTGGATAAAGCTCTCCGTGCTCCCGGAGCCGACTAGGCATGGTGTCTCGTGCCCGTTTATCAGCACCGTTGTCGTCCTCGCCTGGAGTGTCCGGGGCCGAGCTTGGTCCAGCGTTATTGAAACGAGACATGGTTGTAGTAGTTGAGCGCCTTCTTCGAACCCCGTGGAGCCGTCGACACTGGGGTCCGTTGTTGCCATCCAAGATGGCGTTGTGGATGAACAAAATGGCTGCCCCCATGCATCGCACATGGCTGAGGGGTCAGAAGATGGCGGCGGGGGTGGCCAAAATGGCCGCCCCCATGCGTCGTACAGGTCTGGGGTGGTCCAAGATGGCGGCGCCCTTCCTCCCCTCGTGGTGGCCGGGACCCAAAATGGCGGCATCTGCGGGTCGCACATGGGGCGCTGGGGGGGTTGGGGAGCGTTAGGAACGCGCGGGGCTCCCTCAACTCTGGGGACAGCGGTGGTCGGGACCCAAATTGGTGGCGCCGGTGGGTCATACGTGGGGCATGGGGGGGGGTTTGGGGGGCGTTTGAGACGCGCAGAACTCCCTCTTCTCCGTGGAGAGCGGTGGTCGGGACCCAAAGTGGTAGCGCCGGCGGGTCATACATGGGGCGCGGGGGTGGGGGTTGGTGAGCGTAAGCGGCGTGCAGGGCTCCCTGTTCTCCCGGGACCGCGGTGGTCGGGACCCAGAGTGGCTGCGCCTGCGGGTCGTACATGGGGCGCTGGGGGGGGTTGGGGAGCGTAAGCGGCGTGCAGGGCTCCCTGTTCTCCCGGGACAGCGGCGACCTCGCGGGACCGGCACACAACCGCGAAATGGCCCTTTTTCCCGCAGCTCTTGCAGATCGCTGCGCGGGCCGGGCAGCGCTTCCGGGGGTGTTTCGCCTGGCCGCAGAAATAGCAGCGGGCGCCCCCGGTGCGACTTGGCGTTTGGACTGCGCAAGCCTGTGGGGTGTCCGGGGGGGGGGGGGTGGGTTTGTCGCGACGGGTACGTACGGAGCCCAATGGGCTGCCGCGCGGTCGGGGCCGTAGGCACGGGTATTTCGCGCGGCCACGTCTAGGGAGGCTGCTAGGGCCCGTGCCTCTGAGAGTCCTAGCGACTCTTTTACTAGATGTCTTTGGCGGTTTTGGGAGGAGTTCATACCTGCCACAAAAGCATCGCGCATTAACATGTCCGTGTGTTCAATTGCGTTCACCGACGGGCAGCTGCAGGCTCGTCCCAAAATTAGTAGCGCGGCGTAGCATTCATCTATCGATTCTCCGGGACTTTGCCGTCTCGTTGCGAGTTGATAGCGAGCGTAGATCTGGTTTACTGGGCGAACATAGAGACTTTTCAGTGCTGCGAACGCCGTCTGGAAATCCTCTGCGTCTTCGATGAAAGAGAAAATCTCCGTGCTTAACCTCGAGTGCAGGACCTGTAGTTTTTGGTCTTCTGTGACCCGGCCGGTGGCCGTTCTGAGGTAGGCCTCGAAACAAGTCTGCCAATGCTTGAAAGCTGCTGCCACGTTCACTGCGTGGGGGCTGATCCTCAGGCATTCCGGGATGATCCTGAGCTCCATTGTCCTTTTTAGGCACGCTTAATAAATTGTAGCGCACAAAGACTCCGAGAGACGAATAGAGTGAAGTCGATGAGGCTTTATTAAGCGTGACTGTTTCCCCCGCAGTTCAGTAGTAGACTACCTGCGGGGGAGGGCTCCAGGTACTTATACTCCGCCTTCAGGGCAGAGCTAGAGGTCAACGTCCAACCAGGACCCGGGATCTGTCAGCCAATGACATCATGGCTTCACAGTCCCACATGACCCCTAATGCATACTACCACACAAGGTTGTTAAGAAAACACAATGGGCTGGATTCTCCGTTTCAGAGACTAAAGCCGGGATTCTCCAACCCCGCACCGGGTCATAGAATCACCGGGGTGGCGCGCGAATCGCACCATGCCTCCCCGACTCCAGCTCGCCGATTGTCCGGTGCCGATTCTCGGGTGCCCGTGGGATCGCCGCCGCACC
Source organism: Scyliorhinus torazame (assembly GCF_047496885.1). Classification (NCBI taxonomy): domain Eukaryota; kingdom Metazoa; phylum Chordata; class Chondrichthyes; order Carcharhiniformes; family Scyliorhinidae; genus Scyliorhinus; species Scyliorhinus torazame. Next base: position 347,508,049 of record NC_092708.1, read on the forward strand.
GGTCGGGGGCCGTTAAAAGTGGCCCCACCAGCGATTATCCAGGCTCTGACTGGCCGAGCGGTCGCCGAGTTCCGCTGGCGTGGGTCACGTATGGTCCTGCACTGGTGCTCTCAGTTTTCGTTAACCTCGCATGACGGCTGCGGACTGTTTCCAGTGCCACCACAGTCAGGGGGGAGCTGTGCCTCTGGTCGGGAGGGGCTCCGGAGAGGCCTGGGTGGACTGGTGGGGAGTGGTTCGGGGGTTGGGAGGGGGATCCAGTGAGGCACCATGTGCATGTTGGGTCTGCCTGCAGCTGTGCCATGTTGTATGGCACGACCACGCACCTGGCCATTCTCTGCCATTTTTGGCGTGGGAGCCGGGAGTTTTACCTGACACCGCTGCTAGCCCCTCAACGGTCCCGGAATCGTGAGGTTTCGACGCCGATTTTCGCATCGTAAAATGCCACTGTTCCCACGCCAGTGTTGGCACTTAGCCACAAAATCGGAGAATCCAGCCCTTAGTCTCCTAAACAGAGAATCTCGTCCTAAGTGTTGATGCTGGGATAGAATCGGTGGACTCCTACAACAGCAAAACTGGCATCGGTCCCGGAACAGTTCCAGAACCATTAACAGGCTAGCACCGGTACCATGTGGAACACGAGCGATTCCAATGAACAACAGTGTCTGATTCGCCGGGGTCGGGATTGGCACTCAAGAGGCTGACAAGCTGCATCTGCGTATTAGTACTCCACTCCCAAGCACACTCATTCCAGCCAACAAGATGGCACTGGTTGTGCTGGAGCATGCCCATACTGTTGATGGGTCAGCTGGGACCAAAGGATGCCTAAGGGGGTGGCCTGGAGGGACACACAAAAGACCCGTGGCAGTAGGTTCACAATGAGCAGTCAGTGGCGTGCGCAGCCACATGGCTGCTTTGTCGGCTGCGGCACTGGTGTTCTGTGCCCATCCACCCCGTACCTATAACCCACCTCCTGGCCACCTCGCACTACTCCCCCCAGCCCTGGCAGAAGCCCTCCGGCCAGCAGCACAACTGTCAGCACACTATAGCGATGTTGGACACTTTTCGTGCCTCCTCTCTCTCTCACGGCGCCTGTTTCCCAATTTTTAAAACCACAAGTGAAACTCGCCGTCGTTAATTCCTTCTTGCAGAGGCAGAGCATTGCAGGAGTCTCAGAGAATACTGGGTCAGGCCTGTTAATGATATGCCAACGCCATTTACTGTATATTCGGAGTAGAATGCATTGATGATGTTGTCGAGGCACCGGAGCATGGCATTTTGCCGGGCACCGGGTGCCAGGCACGATTTTTGCCTCATGCGCGATTCTCTGCCCAATTGCGTTTCCTAATTTCGCCTTTGGCTGACGAAGAGTCCCGCCCAATGTCTTCCGTGATGAATTTGGCAAAATAAAATGGCTGCAAGCTTAAATTTATGTTGATCCAGAGGCGACTCCCTAATTCCTATGGGCAAGACGGCTACCCAATACCTTAGCAGAGAAAGTGGATACTGAGTTAAACAGGCTAGAGGCATTATTCAGCTAATTTGTTTTTGGAATGGGCAGCACCTCTAGAACCTGTATTGAAACCAAATGAAACCATCTACATTTGCATCAATTATAAGCTAAGCATTCATCAGGCCGCCAAGCTGGATAAATATCTAATCCCAATTCCTGTTTGGAAAGCTGGCAGAAGGTGAATCCTTCACAAAGCTGTATATGAGGCACGCATACCAGTAAATCAAATTAGATGACAGTTCCTGGGAATATGTCATGGTAAACACACACAAATGCCTATTCCAGTACATGTGCCTATCTTTTGGCATGTGTTTGGTATGTGCAATAGTCGAAAGAACAATGGTGAGTCTGTTACAGGGGCTCAGGTAGGTTGTGGTATACCTTGATGATGTCCTTACAACTGGATTAACAGAGGTCAAGAATCTAGCAAACGTAGAAGAGATGTTAAAGGTATTTCATGCAGCTGGAGCTCATCTCATGAAAGAGGAGTGCACCTTTCAAGCCACTGAGGTGACCTACCTGGGGCACGGTGTAGACGCCCCAATGTTTGAACTACATGGAAGTGGAAGACAAGGTCAAAGTGATAAAGGAGCTGCTTTCCCCGACAAACACACCTGAACTCAAATTGCTTTTGGGGATGGTTAACTACTATGGATGGTTCCTCCCCAACTTATCAATTGAAAATGAAAATGAAATGAAAATCGCTTATTGTCACAAGTAGGCTTCAATGAAGTTACTGTGAAAAGCCCCTAGTCGCCACATTCCAGCACCTGTTCAGGGAGACTGGTACGGGAATTGAACCGTGCTGCTGGCCTGCTTGGTCTGCTTTAAAAGCCAGCGATTTAGCCCAGTGTGCTAAACCAGCCCCTTGTACTAGTCATCTTGTATATTCTGCTGAAGAAACACCATTGTTCGGCTTGGAATGCTCCCTAGGAGGAAGCTTTCAACTGATATTGATCTGCGGCACCTCTCCATACGGCATTGGTGTGGTGTTGTCCCAAGAGAAGGACGACAGGGTATGTGTCATGAACCCGCTCACTGGCCGTAAGAGGGTATTCACAAATCAAGAAGGAAGAACTATTAATAATCTTTGGCACCAAGAAATTCCACCAACACTTACATGGTAGAAGCTTTATCATCATCTTTGACCACGAAGAGGTTTTGGGTCTTTTCAAAGAGGACTAGGCCATCCCACCGATAGCCTCGGCAATAATTCAGCAATGGGCATTAATCTGGCTGCCCACGTATATACTTTCAAGCACCAACCTGGGACACACATACTGAATGCGAATACTCTTAGCCAGCTATTCGTACAAGAAAATGTCACGGGCATTTTCCGTCACTGAGTCTAATTGCTAACGCCAATGAAGAATCCGTAGACTTCCACGTCAGAAAAATTGGCGCCACACCTGGTGTTGCATGTCCATCCACACCAACTGCACAGCCCACCTCCTGGCCAACCCCCACTATTCCCCCCGGCCCTGGCAGAATGCCCTTGCCAATGACACAGCTGTCGGCGAAGTATGCCTGTGCTGGACACTGTCCGTATGCCCGCTCTCTCGCTCTCAGCCACCACCACACCAGGTTCATGATTTGTGAGAGCACACGTGGACCGTTCCTTCGGGAACGCGGCCCATCAGAGGCGGAGATTCGCGGGTAGGCCCACTAATGATACGGGAATGATTTTGTCGGCGGCCAATGGAGAATCCTGCCCCACGTGTATTCCAGTACCACAACCGGCATGACATTGACTTCTTCAGACACAATGGGGATGATTTTCCACCCACATTGTGCCCAGTGCAAATGCTGCTAATTTGGGAAATTAACAGGATACCCAGAAACGGGCTCTGCACCGGGTGCTGAAAGTGCACGATGCTCCCGACCCGTTGCATTTGATTCATGCTCTCGCTGGGCATATTTTCTTTTATTTGTCCATAGGGTGGCTGGCTGGGCCAGCATTTAGCACAGGCTAAATTGCTGGCTTTGAAAGCAGAACAAGGAAGGCCAGCAGCATGGTTCAATTCCCGTAACAGCCTCCCCGAACAGGCGCTGGAATGTGGCGACTGGGGTCTTTTCACAGTAACTTCATTTGAAACCGACTTGTGACAATAAGCAATTTTCATTTCATTTCATTTCATTTCCTGCCCATCCCTGAGGGCATTTACGATTCAACTGCATTGCTGTGCATCTGGAGTCACATGTAGGCCAGACCAGGTAAGGACGGCAGATTTCCTTCCCGAAAGGACATTAGTGAACCAGAGAGGTTTTTACAACAATCGATAATGATTTCATGGTCACCTTTAGACTTTTCATTCCAGATTTTTATTGAATTGAAGTTTCACCATCTGCCGTGACCTTGTACTTAACAGCATTTGAAATATGGTTCAAAAGTGTTTGCAGCAATACTCATTCGTAGTTCGATGCCAGTTCTGATAAAAAACAGTAATTTTCTTAAAAAGGAAACCACTCAATTTAGTGAGAGCCTTGAATGAAATGAATATTTGCTTCTTGATGGTTCTATTATCTTGCTGGCGGACAGACTTTACATTTAATCTGATTGTGTGTCCAAATGCACAGGCATGCAATGTTTAAAGAATAATTTAATCTCTCTATTTATAGTTCAAACTAATCCATCACCCAATAGAAAGGTCAGCAGCATATGAAGACACAGGCCCTCGACTGAATTGTTATATCTAACATTTGAGGCTGCATTTTACAGAAATCTTCAACAACTTAACCATAGCATTGAATTATTAAACTTTAATTGAGGCCTCCATAAGATGTAAACTTTGTAATCTTATTGTTAATTCATGACTCCAGTTTAATAATACTAAATGACATGGGCTGTTTTATATATGAACTTGATTAACTCTCAACAGAATGTCAACATTATGGATAGTTTTGAAACCATGCTTTATATCAAAACATGATTTTTGAATTTACTGGCCTGGAAACCCAATTGACATTAAAGAAAAGATGAAAGCCACTTTCCAATGATTTGGATCATAGCCAATAATAGCTGCATATTTCCATCACCGTACTTTGGGCGTTCCAAAACTATTGAACTGAAGGTAATGGGTAGAATTCTCTGATCCCCTAGCTGCGTGTTTCTCAGCAGTGCGCTGTTTGTTGGCGTCAGGATTCTCTACTCCTGCCGCTTGTCAATGAGGTTTCCCATGGAAGCCACCCTACGCCGCCAGGAAACACGTATGTGGGGCACACTGCCGGTGGGAACAGAGAATCCCAATGGCCGGAGAATTCCGACCAACCTTTCTTTAAAGCCATTCCAGAAACAATTGCCTTGAAAGAGAATGAATGTGGGCCATCTCCTATCCCATCAGCAAAGCATTCAGACAAACTAATAGATGGAATCATTTGGACAATGAGATCCTGGCTGGGAGAGGAATTCACAACCATTACCTCATCGAGGCAATTGGAATACACTAGCCATGACCATATTTGGATCATTGGGCAATTGAAGAGAGAAGGTAATATGGCAACCCAACCCGTACTGTGGTCAAGCACCTGCTTTCTCTACAGAACTGGACAAGCAACTGAGATGGCAAAGGAGCAAAACCCTGAATGGGTTTCTTGCCTCTCTTTCTCCTGGCCAGCATGCAGGTTTTGAACATTGATGATTTTGACAAACCAGGCACCTCAGATATTAAAAAATAACTCAACCTAGTGCTACTGTCTCCAGAATAACAGATAAATCATCCACCTACAAATTTAAACTGCCTTGACGTCAAAAACAGTTGAGCCACTGAATGAAAGTAACAGGACAACTGTATTCAGCCTGAAGCCAGCCGAGTCATCATCTTCAAGAGCCACATACCCCCCTGAAATTCTCTTTACAACTCTTTCAAATACTTAATCTATCCTCCCCATTCTGTAATCTATTTGTGTGTGTGTGTGAACCTCGTGTGTGAGTTTGTGCCTGTGTGAAAGTTGGAGTGTTTTTCTTATTTTTCTTCCACCAGGCTAAGAACCATAAATGCTATCCACTTTTTTTAAACCCCCCAAAAATCTATGATAATGTCTTTTATGGTCACAACACATAAACAGTTAAGCACCCCCAGATTTGGCAAGCATATATCCATTATAAAAACAGATCTGTTGCTGTCAACTGAGGAGTCGACACGTGCTCGCCTGATTGTAACTGGCTTAATACTGTCATTTTGGGAGCGAGAGGTTACGAAGATCAAGGTCAAGCTCACAACTATTTGCTATTTACCCATAGTCCTGTTCTAGTTTGGCATTGGCAGTAGCATTTGGATAGCCAACTCACTGGGATTTTTTCAACTGTTCCATGTTACATCCTTTCTATCGCCACTTGTTCCAGGAGAAATGTAGATATTTACTTTAATCCTGGGGTTAGGGGAGGATTGACACTCTGGCATTAAGGTGATGCATCACAGTCCTTTAAGCTTAGAAACACAACATTTGGTTTAATGTATAATTATCATAGTTACAATTCGATTCAGGAATTTAAACTCTAAGAGTATCTGTCTTATGGTCACCTTACGTAGCTAATTGGGACATGTCCGTAGAACATTAAAGCCAGTCTAGCTGTCTCAGTATTGTTGGGTGAATCTCTTTCATGAATTAGCTCAATGAGGAAGTATTTGCTACAATTAATTATATTACAGGCAATAAAAAAAAATCAACTGGCCTTTTGATCATCCCAGTTGGAGCTTTTAAAACTCACTTAAATCACAGGGCTTTTATTTGTGAAAAATCATATTTGCTTAACTGAATCCAAATAAGGTTGATCTATATAAAATCTATGTTTTGTCATGTGAAAGTGCCTTTAAGGAATGGGTGTTTATAAATGGGTATGTATATAAATATCTGTAGTGAGAGTACCTTTAAGAAATGGGTGTTTACCACTGCAGTGATGTCAGAGAGTGGGTGGAGCTGGGCTGTCTGTCAGCTTTTTACTTTCGTTTTTGAGCAGGCTGCAGGGTGTGTTTTAGTTTCGTTTTCAGAGCTGGATAGCTGCAGCCACAGCCAGAAGGTGTATGAATCTCTCTCTGTAATCTAAAGACTGTAAATCGATCCTGGTGATTTAAAACTAATAACAGTAGTGACTTTAACCTGATGTGCTTCTGGTAAAAGGTGTTTTAAGTCTTATGGATGTTAAAAGGAAGTTATTAAGGATTACTTAGTGTTGTATTCTTTGGGGGTTGTATTTGAATTAATGGTTGCTAAGATGTTCACTGTATGTTTTAAAAAGATTAACTTGAGTTCATAATAAATATTGTTTTGCTTTAAAAAATACTTTTTCATTTCTGTTGTACCACACTTGTAGAGTGGGCCGTGTGCTCCCCATACCACAATCTATTAAAAGTTGTGGGTCAGGTGAACTCCATGATACACTTTGGGGTTCTCTAAACCCTGGCCCATAACAGTTTATTTACTAATGTAATTAATACATCAGTTATACTTGTGATACAAATACCCATATTTGTATAAACCGCTTTATGATGGTGCATTAAAACGTATTCAAACTTCAGATTTCACACACAGAATGATTAAAGGTTCAATCGCTGCCTCTACTGATGATGTCACTAGAAAAGTCTTCAGCAACAGTGCGTCTTATTTGATGTATTCTGTTCATGTCTAAAATAAAATCCCTCATGTTTATTCCACAAAATTTCGTTGCAGGTTTCAACATTATGAGAGTTGGGAAATTAAGAAAACTGTCCCAACGTGACCTGTGCCAATTGCCTGTTTTCTGTGGCGGGTGGAGGGGGGTCCATGTGTGTGCCGGAACCAATGTAGAGTGGGCTGGTCATGTCATCAGCACATTGTTCAAAGCTGACCGAGCGCATGTCCTGCCCTTCTGCACTGTGCTGTTCCTGCCCATGCACTCTCGTCGACATGTATGCACAGCTGAACATGTATAAAGCAGCATGTGGGATTCCTCACTCGTGTTGTTTATAATAATAATCTTTATTCGTGTCACAAGTAGGCTGACATTAACACCGCAATGAAGTTACTGTGAAAATCCCCCAGTTGCCACACTCTGGCGCATGTTTGGGTACATGGAGGGAGAATTCAGAATGTCCAATTCACCTAACAAGCATTTCTTTCGGGACTTGTAGGAGGAAACCGGAGCAGCCAGAGGAAACTCCTGCAGACACGGGGAGAACGTGCAGACTCCACAGAGTCATTGACCCAAGCCAGGAATCGAACCAGGGTCACTGGTGCAGTGAAGCAACAGTGCTTCCATTAAGCATTCAGTTCAGGTGTTGTTGGCTTTCCTTCACTGCTGCAGAGTTATAGTAATACTGTGCACTGTGATGTTAAATCATAGATCATAGATCATAGAATCAACAGTGCAGAAGGAGGCCATTTGGCCCATTTGGTTGCACCGGCTCTTGGAAAGAGCACGCTACTTAAGCCCACACCACCATCCTTCACTGTAACCCAGTAACCCCACCTAACCTAAGGACAATTTATCATGGCCAACCCACCTAACCTGCACATCTTTGGACTGTGGGAGGAAACTGGAGCACCCGGAGGAAACCCACGCACACACGGGGAGAACGTGCAGACTCCGCACAGATGGTGACCCAAGCTGGGAATCGAACCTGGGACCCTGGTGCGGTGAAGCAACTGTGCTAACCACTGTGCTACCGCGCCGCCCACGGTGGTGGTGGTGGAGGTGACGGGATTTATTTTGGTCAAAGGTGAGTGATGTTGAAACTTTGGAAGAAGTTGCATGGATCTGAGCTCAACACTTGGTGTCAGTCTTGGAGGCTCTAGTTAAAGTTCCTCTTGGGTTGAAGTATTACAAGAAGGCGGAGTAGAGACATCAGAGAGGAGAAGTTGTCCACAGAGAAGGATGAGGGATCTCAGCAGGAAAGCTTACTCACCTACCGCATTCAGAGAGCACATCTCATACCTTCACCTTAGACAGATACTGTGACTATGGCAACTACGTTTCACCAGGGAGGTGGCCACAGAACTGTGCTGCCTCCTCCAACCGGAAACACAGCCACGCAGTAGGGCGAGGATGTTGATGTTAGTGGTTGTCAAAGTCCCCGTGATCCTCAATTTCTACACCAGCAGCTCCTGCAGATTGGAGTTCGAGACATTGACAACATCTTTTCGTTCTCCATCCATTGAGAAGTCACTCAGGCCCAGTACAGCAGAATAAAGGACATCATTGTCTTCTCTCTAATCAGGCAGAATGAGGAGGAGTGGACATGTGGCTTTGCCTGGATAGATGGATTCCCATGGTATAAGAGAGTCATTGACAACACATCCATACCTTATATTCATGGGGAGCTATGGCAAAACCACAGAGGGTTCCACTCCAAGGCCTTGCAGTTGGTGCTGGCCATTCCCTGACCACCTTATTGGTGAATTCCTGCTTTGCTGCAGTCAATTTGCTTGAATCCTGTTTCAGTCAACTATTCCTTCCATCTTTAGGTCACCATTCTGGTGACAGGGGCTACCCATTATATACATGACTGAAGACTCTCCTTTATTACCTGACCGCATGTGGGTAGTGGCCCTATATTGACAGCCATACTACTACAACCAAGAATGTCATGGAGCAAGCCATCAGCATCCAGAAGTAAGGGTTCATTTGTTAGGACCCTCAAGGAGGAGGCAAGGAGTCCTCCCATACACGCTGGAGCATGTCTCCCGATTTGTGGGGATATTCTGCATCCTCCACAACCAGGCCATTGTGCGGGCACAGCCCTCATCACCAGGGTTTGGGCGATCACCTCAGTAAACGGAGGAAGCTGAAGAGGGAGAATGGAGGTGGCATCCAGGACATCATCACTCAGGGTGTGCTGTCCATGAGCATCTCATGAGACTCCGATTCCCTGACAGAATCCCCAGATAACTGCTCCTTCACAATCCTGCACTTTACAATCACTCAGCTACAAACTATGACTGTTCTGGGAGCCAAAACCCTGAAAGAAAGGATACTACCAAATGAAACATTCCATAACAACCTTATCCAACATCTTTCCAATAACAAAATTGAAGTACGGAAGCGGATTCTAATCCCTGCCCCTTTTGGGGACTATTCCAGGTCAGGCAAACTCTTCAGATGATCACTGTCACTCATGGTTGAGAAAGACAGTCCTCACAGACAATTAAATGGGTCTGAAGAACTCTTCCTGAAGGAAAGAAATCACCAGAGAATATTGCTATCCTCCAGGTAGCATCTTAACACATTTTAGCTAGATTATAATAACAAAGATATTTTAAGCGTCTGGACACCTCTCCTTAACAATGCATCATATCCAGGTGAAAAGGCATTCTCCTCTTTTTAGCCTCCTCAGTTCTTAACAACAATAGTTTAAGTTTCATTTTCCTAATCCAAATGTACTTTTGAGTTTAAGCCGCATGCAATAAGGAGCCAATCAATTAAGGCTTTCTTGAGTCAAAAAAATAACAAATTTATTAACCACTGACCCCCAAGGATCTCACACACGCAGACACATACACAGATGTACATACACACATACAAACACGCACACACACATTAACATACACACACAAAGGTACACACACATACGCACACACACACATACACACACAAATGTACACACACATATACATGCACACACATGCACGCGTATCAGAAGTAAGGGGAAGTTAGAATCCTGTTGAAACATTTAAATAGAATGTACAGTTAAGTGTCATTTGATTGCCACTGAGCTGTAAATTTTTAGATGTTGCAGCCAATTTGGATTAGCTAGATTTGTGGATATGGTCAGATGTAAAAGATGTTGCAATTATTCAGAGATCCCAGTTCCTTGTTAGATTTCTCGTAGTGTTGGCTTTCGAACGGTGTGATACACTTATTCCAAAAGAGCCCAGTACTCAGCTTGTTCCTTCCGCTGAAAACTTTCTTACAATCTCTCTGCAATGGCTGGCAGCCTTGTCCTGAATTATTTCACCCATTGTGCATTTCCAAAGGGTTTTTGGTAGTTCTGCCTGTTGCAGCCGCTATTTCAATATCCAGCACTTTGCATTTTAATGTCTCTTCCTTCGATAGTGCTGAGTTTGAATGGGCCTCTCAAGGAAAAGGAGTGTCTCCATCTTCCAATCCCCCTGAGCATGATTTGCTTGTTTTTCATATTCAGCTTGGAAGATCCATCTTAAGTTTTGAAATAGTTTATTCTGTCTCATTTCAAATTGCAAAATATCCAGTCAGTTAAAAGTTGAACAATCATATTTTCAAAATAAAAGGGGCATAACTTTGTGAGAAATGTACCTTTCCACTGAAGAGAGATGCATCCTCGATTTTGGATAAAGCAGGCTGTATGAGACAATATACTTTCTAAATTATATGAAAGTTTATTAAAGAACCAAATAAGCAATTCAAATTTTGATGCTAATCACAACATTGATAGTTCTGGGAAAAGCAAGTATAATTTTGTTCCTATTAGAGAATACAAGTGTTATTAATAATGCAAAGAGATAATTAAGACGTCCATCAATACTTAAGGTAGTGTTTACCTTAAATCCTTAAAAGCTATCGAGTCCAGCAAGCTACCACTACACCAATTAGGGAAGGACTATCATACTACATTATAGCAGCATATCTTGACCTTGAGAGAGACTGTAGTACATCCAACAAATCTAAAAATCCTATGGTGTGGTTCAATACTTATACAATAAAATATCAAAATTTATACCAGCAGGAAGCATGCTGAGCGCCCATGCTGGTCAACATCATTTGTTTTAGTCAACATCCTTCAAGCAAACAAGATACTTAAAGGTGCAGATAGTAGTCACTACTCTCAGTTTCCAGGATTAACTTGGCAAGTTGTTCAAGGGCATCCTTAGGGTTAAATAATTGTTAGATTGTGGTAAATTATAATTTATCAATGCCTTGTTGAGGTGAAGTCGAGGCCAGTTCTTGTTATTTTCTGGAATGCTTATGTTCAAGGATATACCATATCTTAAGCCACAGGATGTCGGTGACCTTGAACAGACAATTATGCCCAGACATGTTTATAAACTTCAAAACTGTTGACCATGTTATGGGCCAGGGCATAGAAACTCAAAAAGTGTATTATGAAGTTCACTTGACCTATAATCTTTATGTTGAATTTGACTAGGATGAGCACAAAAGCCTTTGCTTCAGGTGTGATTCATCAGACTTCCTAGACACTTTAATCAAAACAAGGTTTATTTGAAGAATGGAGTTAACATACATATATATATAAACACTGCAAATTTTTAAAATCAATTACAAACATAAAGACACCACACAGCTACAGTAATCTATGTATAACACTTAATGAATTCCCCCTTATCTGTTCCAATTCAATAACAAAATCCAATTAAACCAAAACTCCTTTTCAAGGGTGTGACCCAGCACACTGTATTTTCACTTGACTGGGACTGATCCTTTCCATGAGATTCTGAACCTGTTCCAAGCAGCAGAACCAAATTCCTTCCGGAAAACAACTCCACCTTTATAGTCACCAAGGCAGTTTGCTACACCCAATGTGCTTTTCACTGGAGCAGCTTTTAAAATGAAAACAGGAAAAAACAGGGCAACATGGGAATACGTCTTTTCCCTTCTGCAGTCCAAAGCAGTCAAACTGAAACTGAAACCCCCTCTCACCTCACAGCCGCAGCCCAATGTGCTACAAGTCACACGATAAGAGGCTAAACCTTTCTTAAAGGGACACTCACATGACAACCAGCAGATATGTTGAGGGCAGCACGGTAGCACAGTGGTTAGCACAATTGCTTCACAGCTCCAGGGTCCCAGGTTCGATTCCCGGCTTGGGTCACTGTCTGTGCGGAGTCTGAACGTTCTCCCCGTGTGTGCGTGGGTTTCCTCCTGGTGCTCCGGTTTCCTCCCACAGTCCAAAGATGTGCAGGTTAGGTGGATTGGCCATGCTAAATTGCCCTTAGTGTCCAAAATTGCCCTTAATGTTGGGTGGGGTTACTAGGCTATGGGGATAGGGTGGAGGTGTGCAGTTGGGTAGGGTGCTCTTTCCAAGAGCCGGTGCAGACTTGATGGGCCGAATGGCCTCCTCCTGCACTGTAAATTCTATGAAATAAGCACTGCTTTTAATATTTAATCCCTACTTCACAGAAGAATCACTCTTTTAACTCTTATAACTCTGTATTTATAGTTGCATTTCCTCACCTTGTGCAATCCTTTTGTCCCTGTCTTCCAGGTGATTTTGCCTCTCCTCATGCTGCAACACAACATTATCCTATTTGCTGATGATGTTTAAAGGAGGAGCCTTTGTGGGTCCTGTTGGATGTTATTGTTGAAAAATGTTAAAATTATAAATGCCTTAATAAAATATTTTCAAAAAAAATAGGAATGGCTTTGAACATGGCAGAGCCAGTTCTAGAATACACATATTCATTACGACAAATGGGATATTGTCGAGTCCCATTGCCTTTGCTGTATTCAATGCATGAGAGACTTTTAAAACGCGGGAGCTGAGAGTGAAAGCATAGATTTGAAAGGTCCAGGAGCTGAGAGTCAGAGCGGAGATTTAAAAAGAGCGGGAACTGAGAGAATGTAGATTTAAAAAGAGCAAGAGCTGAGGGTCTGTGCGAGGATGTAAAAAGAGCGGGAGCTGAGAGTCAGAGCTGAGATTTAAACCAGCGAGAGCTGAGAGTCAGAGCTGAGATTTAAAAAGAGCAGGAACTGAGAGTCAGAGCGGAGATTTAAAACAGCGAGAGCTGAGAGTCAGAGCAGAGATTTAAAAAGAGCGGGAACTGAGAGTCCATAAGACCATAAGATATAGGAGCAGAATTAGGTCATTCAGCACATTGAGTCTTTCTGCCATTCAATCATGGCAGATATGTTTCACATCCCCATTCTCCTGCCTTCCCACCCCCCCCCCCCCCCCCCCCCCCCCAACCCCTGATCCCCTTATTAATCAAGAACCTGTCTATCTCTGTCTTAAAGACTCTGGCTGAAGAAATTCCTCCTCAGCTCAGTTTTAGAGGATCACCCGTTCAGTCTGAGGCTGTGCACTCGGGTTCTAGTCTTTCCTACTAGTGGAAACATCTTCTCCACGTTCATTCTATCCAGGATTCTCAGTATTCTATAACTTTTAATGAGACCCGCAACAACCTTTTAAACACCATCGTGTACAGACCCAGAGTTCTCAACTGCTCCTTATACCACAAGCCCTTCATTCCATTTTTGTGAACCTCCTCTGGACCCACTTCAAGGCCGGCACATCCTTCCTTAGATACGGGGCCCAAAACTGCTCATGATATTCCAAATGGGACCTGACCCGAGCCCTATACAGCCTCAGAAGTAAATCCGTGCCCTTGTATTCTAGCCCTCTCAGAATGAATGCTAACATTGAATTTGCCTTCCCAGCTGCCAACTGACCCTACATGTTAACCTTAAGGGAATCCTGAACTGGGACGCCTAAGTGCCTTTGTGCTTGAGATTTCCGAAGCCTTTCCCCATTTGGAAAATAATCTATGCATCTATTCTTCCTACCAAAGTGCATACTACTCACATTTTTTCACATTGTATTCCATCTGCCACTTCTTTGCCCACTATCAGTGGGTGGCACAGTGGCGCAATGGTTAGCACTGCTGCCTCACAGTGCTGAGGACCCGGGCTCGATCCAGGCCCCCAGTCACTGACCGTGTGGAATTTGCACATTCTCCCCATGTCTGCGTGGGTCTCAACCCCACAACCCAAAGATGTTCAAGATAGATGGATTGGCCATGCTAAATTGCCCTTTTAAAAAAACATTTGTCCACTCTCCTGGCCTGTCCACTTCCTCACTTCTGCAACCTCCCCACTTCCTCCCCACTACTTGTCCCTCTGCATAATTTTGTCTCATCTACAAACTTAGCAACAATGCCCTCAGTTCCTTCTTTCAGATCGTTAATGTATATTGTGAAAAGTGTGGTCCCAACCTTGACCTCTGCAGAACACAACGAGTCATCGGCTGCCATCCTGAAAAAGACCCCTTTAGCCCCACTCTCTGTATTATGCCAGTCAGCCAATCCTCCATTCATGCCAGTACCTTACCCCTAACACCCTGGGTTCTTCTCTTATTTAGCAGCCTCTGATACGGGACCTTGTCAAAGGCCTTCTGGAAATCCAAATAGATCATGTCCACTGGCTCTCCTTTGTCTAACTTCCTCGGTATCTTGTCAAAGAATTCTAATAGCTTTGTCTGGCATCACCTCCCCTTGATGAAGGAGAGCTGACTCAGTCCTATTTTAGTATGCACTGCCAAGTACTCCAGAATCTCGCCCTTAATAACCGACTCCAAATTCTTACCAATAACCAAAGTCAAGCTGACCAGCCTATAATTTCCCGTCTTCTGCCTCCATCGCTTCTTAAACAGGGGTGTTGCACTAGCCACTTTTCAGCCCTCTGGGTCCCTCCATGACTCCTGTGATTCCTGAAAGATGGTCACCCAATGCCTCCACAATCTCCTCAGCTATCTCCTTCAGAACCAGGTGATTTCTTCACCTTCAGACCTTTTAGCTTCTCAGAACCTTCTCCTAAGTGATGACACTACACTCACTTCTGCCCCGACTCTCTTGAAAATCCGGTATGCAACTGGTGTCTTCCACCATGAAGACTGATACAAAGTATCTATTCAGTTCCTCTGCTATTTATTTGTTCCCCATTACTACTTCTCCAGCCTCATTTTACAGTGGTCCAACGTCCATTCTTGCCTCTCTTATCTTTTATGCATCGAAAAAAACTCTTGCAGTCTTCTTTTATATTACTAGCTGGCTTACATTCATATTTTATCTTCTCTCCCCACTTATTTAGTTGTCATCTGCTTGCTTTTAAAAGCTTCCCAATCCTCTGGCTTCCCACTAATGCTCACCATATTGTATGCTTTTTCATTTGCTTTTATGCTGTCCTTGACTTCCCTCGTCAGGCATGGAAGCCTAGTCCTCTCCTTAACATATTTCCTCTTTCTTGGAATGAACTTCTGTTGTGCCTCCCGCATAACCGCCCGAAATCCTGCCATTGCTGTTCCACTGTCTTCCCTGCTAGGCTCCCCTTCCAATGAACTCTGGTCAGCTCCTCCCTCATGTCTTTGTAGTTACCTTTACTCAATTGTAATACTGTTACATCTGATTCCAGCTTGACCGTCTCAAACTGCAGGGGGGGTGGGGGTGGGGGGGAGCTTTTCACAGTTACTTCATTGAAGCCTACCCGTGACAATAAGCAATTATTATTATTGTGGTCACTGCTCCCTAAGTGTCCCTTCACCTTAATTTCCCTGATCAAATCTGCCTTATTACACATCACCAAATACAGAATTGCCTGTTTCCTGGTAAGCTCTGCCACAAGCTGCTCCAAAAAAACATCCTGTAGACTTTGGACAAATTCCTTTTCTTGTGATTCGCTACCAACCTGATTTTCCCAGTCCACATGCACATTGAATTCCCCCATGATTATTGTAATATTGCCTTTCAACAGCTGGCTTGTAATGCAGAACAAGGCAGTAGCGCGGGTTCAATTGCCGTACCGGCCTCCCCGAACAGGTGCCGGAATGTGGCGACTCGGGGCTTTTCACAGTAACTTCATTGGAGCCTACTTGTGACAATAAGTGATTATTATTATTATTATCATTATTCTTGCATAGCTTTTCTATCCCCTGATTTATTTTCTGCTCACATCCTGACATAACTCTGATGCACGATCAATTGTACAAAGACTCAGGTTGGATATAACTGTGGCTTTATTGCAGTAAGATGTGTGGCCTCCCACAGCTGCTGGCGAAATGGCTGCTGAATAGGGGACACGCATATTTATACTCCGCCTCCTGGGCGGACCCATCAGGCAGGGGTTACCGGCAAACCTGTAGTACAGGTCCTACCTTACATCCCCTAATACAGGTGTACAGTGGTTCACCACATTCACCCCCAGTTAAAAATGAGTCTGGCGGAGTTGGTGGAGAACTATATACAGTAGTGAATTTATGTACAGTATTTTATTAGGAGAGAAAAAAATGTCTTTTGAAAGTCCAGTGCCAGTTAGAGATTCAACCGGTCTGGTGCCTTGACGTTCCGCTGGGAGCGACATAACGGTGGCGGCGATGTCGATGATGGCGACGTCGGTGCCGGCCTGATGTCGGGTGACTCCGGGAGCATGCCAAAATCCTCTTCATCCTCTTGCGTGGGCAGGGAAAGGAGGGCTGGTCCTGGTGGGGTTAATGTTGGGAGCGCGGGGGAAGGGGAGGGTGGCGCCGGGCCGGGGAAGTGTGTGTGAGTGGAACCTGCTGGTGCCAGGTCCCTGAGGGAGACAGTATCTTGGCGGCAGTCGGGGTACGCCACATAGGCATACTGGGGGTTGGCATGGAGCAAGTGTACCCTATCCACCAACGGGTCCGCCTTGTGGAGTCGGACGTGCCTACGGAGCAGGACCGGTCCTGGAGCTGCGAGCCAAGTCGGGAGCGACACCCCGGAAGTTGACTTCCTGGGGAAGGCAAAAAAACGTTCATGGGGTGTGTTATTCATAGCGGTGCACAGTAGCGACTGGATGGAGTGGAGTGCATCAGGGAGAACCTCCTGCCAGCGAGAGGCTGGGAGGTTCCTGGACCGTAGGGCCAGTTGGACGGCCCTCCAAACCGTCCCGTTCTCCCTCTCTACCTGCCCGTTTCCCCAGGGGCTGTAGCTGGTCCTGCTGGAGGCGATACCCCTGCTGAGCAGGAACTGGCGCAGCTAATCACTCATGAATGAGGATCCCCTGTCGCTGTGGATGTAGACAGGGAAGCGAACAGAGCGAAGATTGTGTTGAGGGCCTTGATGACGATGGCAGACGTCATATCGGGGCAGGGGATGGCAAAGGGGAACCTGGAGTACACATCGACCACACTAAGAATATACGTGTTATGGTCGGTGGAGGGGAGGGGCCCTTTGAAATCCACACTGAGGTGTTCAAAGTGGCGGGAGGCTTTCACCAGGCGTGCATGGTCCGGCCGGTAGAAGTGCGGCTTGCATTCCGCTCAGACCTGGCAGTCCCTGGTGACTGTCCGTACTTCCTCGACGGAGTAGGGCAGATTGTGAGCCTTGACGAGCTGGTACAACCGTGTGACCCCCGGGTGACAAAGACTGTCGTGTAGGGCCCGGAGTTGGTCTACTTGTGCGCTGACACATGTACCTCGTGATAGGGCGTCTGGGGGCTCGTTGAGTTTGCCGGGGCGATACAGAATCTCGTAATTATAGGTGGAGAGCTCGATTCTCCACCGCAAGATTTTATCATTTTTGATCTTGCCCCGCTGCGTGTTGTTGAACATGAAGGCTACCGACCGTGGAATGTGAGGAGAGTGAATCTCCTGCCGGCCAGGTAATGCCTCCAATGCCGCACAGCTTCAACGACGGATGAGAGCCGAATTTCTGAGGCATGAAGGGTGCAGGGAAAGAATGCCACGGGTCTGCCTGCCTGGTTGAGGGTGGCGGCAAGTGCGACGTCTGATGCGTCGCTTTCTACTCGGAAGGGTGGTGTCTCGTCTACTGCATGCATCCCGGCCTTGGCGATATCAGCTCTGATACTGGCGAAGGCCTGTTGTGCCTCAGCTGTAAGGGGGAAGTGGGTGGACTGAATGAGTGGGCGGGCCTTGTCCGCGTAGTTTGGGACCCACTGGGCGCAGTAGGAGAAGAACCCCAGGCAGCGTTTGAGGGCCTTGGGGCAGTGGGGGAGGGAAAGCTCCATGAGTGGGCGCATGCGGTCGGGATCGGGCCCCAGAACTCCGTTCTGGACCACATAGCCGAGGATGGCTAGGCGGGTTGTGCTGAACACGCAATTCTCCTTGTTGTAGGTGAGGTTGAGGAGAGTGGCGGTGCGGAGGAATTTAGCAAGGTTGGCATCGTTGTCCTGCTGATCATGGCCGCAGATGGTGACATTGTCTAGGTACGGAAAGGTGGCCCGCAAACCGTACCGGTCGACCATTCGGTCCATCTCCCTTTGGAAGACCGAGACCCCGTTAGTGACGCCGAAGGGAACCCTGAGGAAGTGATAGAGACGACCGTCTGCCTCAAAAGCAGTGTATGGACGGTCCGATTTACGAATGGGGAGCTGGTGGTAGGCGGATT